>NC_142082.1:9188370-9501584 GCF_054644295.1 Miniopterus natalensis | reverse complement strand
CTAAAATGTGCAATATGTATACTTTCCTCTGCTCTTGCCGTTTCGCAGCACATCTCGGAAATATTTATGAACGGCATCCTGCATCTCCTGCCTTTCCGTGTTTCCGGGAGCGCTCACATTCCGCTCTGAAGCGGCTCGTATTTTATTGCACTTGAACTGCGCCGGCGGTGCTCCCTGGCCGTGGCTTTTGGGGGTCGGAGCGAATGGGGACCGAACCCTGCTTACGAAGGTCAGAGCTGCGGGCTCGCTCTTTGTCTCCGTCTCGCGTGCTCGCGCGCACACACGCGCACACCTGCACGCACGCACATGAACGCGCATGCGCACGTACACGTCCAAGCAGACATGCACGCACGCACACGTACACACGCATGGACGCACACGCATGCGCGCGCACACACAGGTCCTCTACGTCCCCGGATCGCAGCTGAGAGTGTCGGAGCTTTGCTGTCACCTGTCCTACCGTGAGGTTAAGTGTCAGCCGGGGAACGCTTGCGCCTCCCGTCTCTTCGCCGCCTGTCGCCCTCGGGGACAGTGGAGGCAGGTTTCAGGCTTAAGTACTTCCGAGATGACTCTGGCCATGGCTGCGGCTTCCTCCAGGTGGGGTTCCCTGTAATTGACCAGCCAAAGGGACGTGTTTGGGTAAGCGGGGAGGGTGGTGGTCGTTGTTAACGATTAAACTGCACAGCCCTATGCAAACCAGGTTCTCCAGACGCTTCAGTTCCACAGGGTGTTTTCAGACGGCAGTCTGTATTTTTTGTACCAAATTCCTTTCCAACCTACCTCCATAGTATTTTGTGATCTGTGGAAATTAGTGAAAAAGGAGGGTTTTTAAAAAATGTTAAACAGCCATCAAAATGCTTCCCTGAGTGGAACCCTGAAGATCTACCAGTCCGTGCTTCATCCTTTATTCCTGCAGAACTGATGTGCTCTGAGCTAGCCCACGCGGCAGCTTTCGGTTCGGCTGAGCATCTGACCTCATTCCACACGTGGGTAGCTCTGTAATCTTGCACAAACACCTATATGGTGAGGTTTGAAACCTGGCACAAGAGATAAAGGCAAGTAATTACTGTCCACACTTAACATTTTATCTTCTTGCCATTTAAAAGCTTTTTGTAGAAGTACAGATAATCTGGGTGATTAAATGGTGAGGTTCTCCATTCCTCTGATGTATTTTTATGGCCTGGACTCAACAAAAATGTAGGTTTTAAAAAGTTATGGTTGTAATCTTATCTAAAACCTGAAGATAGTTTATCATACCTGCAAAAAAGTTGTGCTCATATAAAACAAAAAATGTGGAGTAGCATTGTAGACTGAGCACTTTATTTTTTTTAAATCCTCATGCAAGGATATTTTTTCCATTACTTTTCAGAGAGAGTGGAAGGGGGGGAGAGAGAGAGAGAGAGAGAGAGACATCGATGTGAGAGAGACGCATCGACTGACTGCCTCCCACAGGGGCCAGGCATCGAGCCTGCAACCCAGGTACGTGGCCTTGACTGGGATCAAACCAGGGACCCTCTAGTCGTCCAGCCTGTACTCTAAGTGCTGAGCCAGGCCGGCGAAGGCTGAGCACTTCACTTTATTAAATATAGTCTCTGCTCACAAAATGGACATGCTAAGATGAAACATCAACTAGTTTGAAAAATGGCCAAGTATTCCACAATAATGCATCTTTACTCTCTATCTCTAATAAAATAATTATACTAAAATACGTTTAAAATATCCTCTTTAATAATCATTTCGGAATACTTTAATGTCCATCAGAAGTTCAACATGAGAGTGAAAACCATATTAAATATGTTGGTAAGGTACTGTGTCACAATCCTGATATTAATTAACTCTATGATCTTGAAAATAAAAATATAAAAATAATCACTTCCTTGAACATCTCCCGCTTTCCTCTTTGTATGTGCTATTAATCCTCAAAACCTCACATCAGGTAGGAATTAATCAATATCTGATACCTGATAACACAATCCCATTCTAATTTTAATCAAACTTGAATATAACGTTCATTATTGTGAAAAATTCACATAAACTTTTGAGATTAAAAAGTGTTATATTTGAGATAGGATGTTTTGGGCCATCACACCTGTCCCCTAGGGGTATGCGTTCACTGTTCCTCCCCATTGGGGTTACTGTAGTGAAAAGGGGAGACACAAGTACATGAACTCCAGTGGCAGCATATTACATATCCTGAGGTCCCACCAAAATATATATTTTCTACTCCCAAGTATTTATTCCCTTGTTTGTATTAAAGGAATACTTTGCTGAAATTCCTTTTTCTCAAATCAGAATGTCCTTCCCTTGTTTCCACAGACTGGGAGAGCTTCAAGCAGTCTGTGAAGACATGGTGTCAATACGAGCATCTTCTGAGCTCCCACTTGCATTTTTTCCTCAAAACTCGGACCATAGTTTCCCTCTGCTTCTCTAAATGGCACTTAATCCCTTTTTATCTTAAACCACAGTTTGGTTTTCTCTCTCCCTCTTACGTTTCTGATCATGCTT
The DNA here is from genome assembly GCF_054644295.1 of Miniopterus natalensis. NCBI lineage: Eukaryota > Metazoa > Chordata > Mammalia > Chiroptera > Miniopteridae > Miniopterus > Miniopterus natalensis. The sequence continues at coordinate 9,499,079 of NC_142082.1, read as the reverse complement.
AATTGCCCACTCGGGAGTTTGGCTCTTGGAGCTTAATGGCAGGCAGGTCCCACAGTTTTGTTTATTGTTTCCGTTTTGGCCTCCTGCACAGCGGTGGCAGGTGTACCAGGTGAACAAAGGACTGAAACGTAAAGTGGTCGGTCCATTTTCAGGTTTCTGATAACTGCCATTTAAGACAGTGGCTAATCGCAACATATACATGGAACTGTATGATGATATGATGAGAACTTTCCTCTGAAAATGATCCGGGGAAAGTGTTCACTCTTTTACACCAACACTGATCTTTTCATTGATCAGAAACTTAAGATTTATGTATGTAGCTTTACTAAACACCAGCATTAAGAAAATGGAAGACGATGTTTTTATCTACTACCAGCAAGAAGCAGAGAGGCACCTAGGTATGGGGTGTGCCTAGGACGTGTTTACTATTTGTGTCATTCCTGTAAGAAAAGGGTCATGGGTCCCCTGGTGTTACTTCTGTCTCTCTTTTCAAATTAATTTCAGAGGAAGGGAGAGGGAGAGAGAGAGAGAAACATCAATGATGAGAGAGTCATTGATCGCCTGCCTCCTGCATGCCCCCTACTGGGCATCGAACCCACAACCAGGGCCCCAAACCCCAACCTTCTGGTCCATGGCTCGCGCAACCATGGAGCCCCGTGGGCCAGGCTTCCTTTTCTATTTCGATGGCAACCAGGCTCCTTCCATCTTGCTGGAAACTACTTTGCACGTTTAATGGCAGAGAAGAAGGCAGCTTGATGTTTTTTCTTTTCTTTGCAAACACATTTACTGATTTTTGTGTTTTCCACGTCTCCTTTTTCTTGCCTTTCAGTGTTTTCTGATGCAACTCAAGGCAGGCTTCCTCCTGTCCATTGGCACGGTCTGTGATGCGCCCATCAGGTTGGCAGAGGGGTTGCCAGTCTTGACATTCTCCACATCCTTAGAGTGTGCAGTGGTCCAGACGAGTCCTCTGAGGAGAGTTCAGCGCATCACATATTCAGAAGGTATGTCTGGCAGTCACACGTCTCTAGGACACGTTATACACGCCGTGGCATGTCCTTTTAGTGACTTAAATGATTTATTCATCAGTTTCAGTTTTGCAGGTTCTCAGTGGGAAATACACTTTAGATTCTTTCTTTTAAGGAAAACAACCATGTCTTTGCCACTGAAATGGGAACTATCGCGTCTCAAACAAAATTTCTCCAGCATCAGTCATTTCACTTAGATTTACTCAACATTGATGCGAGAGTTCTTCCTGCATTATTGTTTGGGATCATCCTGATTAAAATTTGAGCCCAACTTTGCCGATTGAATCCTAGGTATTGAGTCTTGAAGATCAGGGAAATAATTCTGTCTCTTGAGTCAAAATTCTGTTCAGGCCTTTTCAACACTATTATCAAATTTACTTGCTTTCCCAACTTCCCTGTTGGCCCTTTTCCTTCTGAAAACTTCATTTTTCCTGTCTCACCCTTTTTTTTTGGGGGGGGGGCGCAGTAATTTACATCCTTTATTAATTTTGCTAAAGCTAATTCATCCTGGGACTTCTGGGCTTTCCATCTGCCAGACCCGTTTTTGCATGTTCTTTCGCCGTCTTTGTGAATTTATCTAAATATGTGCCCTTCCATCATCCTTCTGTCTATCACTAATATCAAATGAGAGTAGACACACTCATCTGCGCTTACATTAATGCCAGGAAATTTTGCTGTAACTTACTTAGCACTCTCAAAATAATTTTTCATTTCTGCAGTCATGCCTCAAAACTGTCATGAGCTCCTTCTGCTAGTTAAGAGAAACTACATATAAGGTGTGCCTCACCAAAAAATGACCCAGGACCTACCAGACTTATGTCCTCTCATGTTAGAACCTGGTTATTTTCTGTTTCAATTTTGTTGAATGAATGACTGAGGGAAGGAATGAAGGAAGGGGATACTTATATTCTCTAGGGGCAATAAGGTCAGTACTTTCTTCCTGAAATAATTCCCACCTCATTCCCAGTAATTCCAGAACTCTTTGTGCTTCTTCTGTCTAAATGAGCTAATCCTGCTTCTAATGCCATGAGGATCTGCAGAGAGAACTGCCAGCATCCTTCTATGCTAAACAATCCACTGTTCTGCTGTAGGAACTAATCCTAACAATAATATTCCTGTGTAGGAGTTAAGACAACAATTATTTCAAGTCATTATTTTGGCCTAATTAATACACTCGTTGCTCAGGGGATGTTTTGTCCATCAGTGACGAGAATTTTCACAGGGGCGGAAGGAGCTTGGCGGACACGCTGTTTATAGCCTGACAAATGCTCTGTGCACACCTCCCCAGATCTGTTTGATTTCCTTCGCTTTTTCATATTCGTTGAAACCTAAATATTTAATGTGTGAGGTTCTGTTCAGATAAAAGTGGCTCTGTGCCAGCCCTGGGTTAGGTCTTTGCCCCAGGGCATGAACGGTTACAGACTATGGAGAGTTATGTATATCAGAGGTCGTATCAGCTCTGAGAGTCGTTGGTGTTTGTGTTTTATTCTCACACTGAAGCCAGCATCTGCTCTTGCCTCATAATAGAAATAAATGTTTTTTTCCAACTGTATTTTATTATCTATTCTGCTTAGTGTTTGAAGATCAATATTGTTGCACACTTGATTGCATTTCTTTGTTACCAATCCGTTTTCCCCCTAGGGTTTTTTGAATTTGCTGGAATTAACTGCAATCAGGGCTCCTTATTCCTGTCTGTAAAACCCACATTTAAATTAAAAATGAGTTGTTTTCCAAAAATAGTTTACTGCTTCTAGCCATGTCCTACTCACTATCAAAGCACACACAGAGGAAAAAAACACACACACAAAAGCAACCCCTACAGGCAAACAAACAAATAGAACTAAAGTGATAAAAATAGGTCACAGTGCATTTTATAAACATAAACGTATGGATATTTTGTGAGGATGTGTGAAAGCTGGGAAAGTGCAGATTGATATGGGCCTAATGTAATTGCATCTTATATCGCTGCATGAAGACTTTCTATGGTATTTGTTAGAATCAGCTTGTCATAATTTTATTCAACTTAAAAAAAAAAGCTGAAAGGAAGGAAATATTTAGTATCTATCTATAGTCTTTCCAATTTGGTCCACACCACATTTAGATAAATAAAAAGCGTTTCTTCCCATTTAAGCTCAACAGTAAGAAGTTCTGCTAAGCCACTCTATTTTAGAAGGTTTTGATTTCTAAATTTAAAATGCTGCTTACATCTTTGTGGCAAAAATTCTCCCCTCTGATGCTAATTAAGTTTTTCAATATGATCAGTATCTTAACAGTTATGTTCTAAATATATAAAATTTTACGTCGGAAACATTTAGACTTTTCAACATTTAATTTATCTGAAAGTATATTTTTGACAATACACCTTGCCTGTGGCTGCCCATTATTCATTTCCAAACACTAATGTGAAACAGACTTACTTTTTTAATTTAAATTTGGTTCCAGAAGAAAATGTGCCAGTTTTTTCCTACACTGCAACATACATACTAACTTTTGTTTACAAATCAGAGACACAAAAAATCAGCTTCAAATGATAGTCGTTTATAAGTTAGTGAGAACCAGAGGTTAGAAGAGAAAATCATAAGTAAATTAACCAGGCAATTCACCACTGTAAACAACTTAATGAGGACAAATTGTATTTATGACTATTTTGTGCCTTTTCCCCCCCTGTTCTTTTCAATCTTAATCATAAGAATAAATTGCACTGTTCCAGTTTTAGTAATCCTTTAAAAGCTGTTGTCAAAAGCCTGGTATCAACCATTGTTTAGAAAAGGTACGTGAAAAAATTAGAATACCAATGGGACTGATATTCATAGAATCAGGTGACAGGCCCCGCATCGAGAATTTATTCTAAAACTGCCTTTTGCTCTTGACAGTTATTTAGCCAACATTGCAGATGGCTTGTAGGGTGATAAACACTTCCAGGCTAGCAGTATATACTTACCCTTATCACAAGATGATCCTCCTAGCCTTTCATTTACCAGTCATTTTGATGCCTCTTACTGCTATACGTGTAGTTAACATAAATCACATCAAGATGCCAGGATGCTGTGTAGAAATGTAATACAGTTTTATAACCAGTGTTATTGCGAACATCTACTGAGCACTTACGAGATAGGCTCTGCATAGTTTCATGTACGTCTCTTAATTGCTCTCTGGGATAGATCCCCATGTTGCCTTTGATGACCACCCAGAGGTGGCATTAAGTTTGCTCTAGGTCATATGTGTAGAGAGAAGCTGAAATTTGAAATCAGACAGTCTGACTATAAAGTCAATGGATTTAAGTAGTAGGTTCTGCCTGCTTTAAGTGACAGCTAAATGACATATGCTTATCCTATTTCCTTAGTCTAACATCCCAATGCCTTGTTCATGATAGTTTTTTTACACGCATATTTGCTGAATATATAATGAGGATGGAAAAAAGTTAACATTTATGTAGGGGATTGGCTTTGTATCCACGTTTGAATCTATCACATGTCAGCTATATAACATTGCAAAGGTCAGCTTACCTGCTGGAGCTTTGGTTTAGTCATAGATAAATTGGTATATTAATCTCTGCTAATGGCCAGATTTAATCACTTCCACTTCTGTGCCTTCCATTTTCAATATTTATTTATTAATATATATTTTCAGTATATTTATTTTTACATCTTTCTTTTCTAGGAGATGACGAGCTCTTGCAGGATGTAGACTTTCTCTTTTACATATATATAGAATCTAGGCAGTGTTTGATGGGTGTTGGGCATTTCATATCAATACTAATCAAATTAAATGTTTCATTAATTTTGTTTACCTAAATTTAACTATTTATAATTGGCAATAAATTGTCTTCTCATAATGATTTTTCTAAATTTGTTTTCCTTTTCATGGGGCATGAGGCAAAGCTATGCAATAAACTGGGTAAAGGATCTTATTTGGTATACCTGGCACAACATTTTCTGTGCTATTAAAACTTTTATGTTCCTAGTCTGTAGATCAAAAAAACATAGCCTGTTACCTAAGATAGATCTTTTATATAAAAGATGTGAATGAGTAACAGGAAATTTTATGAAAGCTTTCAGTAGTCATCTTTCTGGGCACCTCGCCCTTCACCCCATTATAACCAGTGGATATCTCTTTCTGCGCCTTTAAGCTTTGCAGCGTCAGATATTGTCAGAATCTAACGGTTGTTATAAAAGAGGTAACAAGAGGTAAAAGAACAAACACTGGGTAGCTGGAGTTTGATAAAAAGCTGACTGTCACTGCTAAGTGAAAAACCCAATAGGCAAGTCATTCATTCATTCAGCTGTAATGTTAGGCAGCACGGCCTGCTTCGTGTTAGAGTTTTAAGGCAATTCTTTACTACATCAGTGCCTTCCACTGTTGGTTGCCAGTCTCCTTTACTTGAAAATTTTGAGTTTACCCAAAAGCACCATTATAACCCTGAAAGGTTTGGAGTTTCTGATAAAAAGAAAAAGTGTGGGGGGAGGTAAAAAGGAAGGAAGGAAACAAGGAAGGGAGGGAGAGAGGACCTTTTACTATAGTCTCATTTTATAATACTTAAAATAGGTAATTTAATGTGTGTGTACGGTGGGTGGGTTAAGGCACTTAAAACCATTTGAAAACTTCTCTACCTCGTCTCCACCCCATCAGTGTGCTAGTTCAGTCTCTTGTCTTCTGTTTGGAAAATTCTTGCAGCTTCTGGTTTGCATCCTTGCCTCCAGTATTTCTACCGTCGCGTTCATGTTCCTTATTACTGCCAAAATGACTTTATATCTCCGTGAGGCTGTGTGAATGTGGGTTGTTAGTCGCTCGATTCCATCTCCATTCTGCCCCCCTTTGCTCGCTCGGTTCTAGCCCTGTAGGCTGCTCCTTGAACAAGCCAAGCAAGCTCCCACCTCGGGGCCTTGACACCCACTATTGCCCCTCCAAAGGAAACTCTGTCCCCAGATAAACTTGCGCGTTGCTGTCTCAATTTGTTTAGGGCTCTACACAAAGTTACTTCATTAGAGAGACCTTCTCAAACTACCCTACACGTTGGAGGTTGCAAGCTGAGGCCCACTGCCTATTTTTGCTCGGCCTGTGAGCTGAGAATGGTGTGCTCGGGAATGAGCTCCATAAAAATATGTGTTGTATCCACTTGCCTTCCTCCCGTTTAGCACAGAGACTTACCCACACTAAATGCTTCCACTGGTGAAGCTGTCTTTAATTTTCTCCGTGCTGTATGTCACAATCACCCGAAAAGCCGTAAAGAAATAAAGGCTCCCAGGACCAACCCACACCCTACGGAATCCAAGCCTCTGGGATGGTGTCAAGGAGTCTGTGAGTGTGAAAGTCCTCTGGGTCATCCCAATGAGCAGTGTACCCTGAGAACAACTACGCCTTGTGTGCCAGATTTACTAACGGACAAATAGCTCAAACTGAGCGTCAGGTCATGCTGCACATCCACACGTGGATACAGAGTCTCTTCCCCTTTAATAAATGCAGGTGCACGTTTCATCTTCTTCATTTATTATCTGGATAACATTCAGTTCACCACTGGTGTAACTACTGTACGTTTACATTCACGGCGCAATCCATCGCTCTTACCTTTAAGAGTTCTAATTCTTAATGAGATCTTCATTTGTTTTAAAACTTATGTGCCATTGCAATTGTTTTTTTAAGCTTCCAGCTCTCTGTGAGAAATGCAGTGAGAGAAGAGTTTTGTTGCTTATACCACTCTTACGTTGCTGTCGTCTCTTTGTGGGGTAAACATTGTAATGGTTATCAGGCCAGGTGGGGGTGGGAGAAAAATAAATAGGGACTTCTTGAGAAGTCAGAGAAGGAATCCATTTATATGTGCCATCCCCTCTTGACTTTGAATAGTAAAATTCAACGAAATGAAGCACAAAGGAGATTGTGTTTTGCAACTACATTTTTTCAAGTGATATATACACTGGACGGGTGAAATCACATTTTTATGCAATGGAAAGGCAATTTTTATATTTAACTTTTCGTTTTTATTGATTCTGGGATAGTTTGTTGTCAGGCTTCTGTATATTCCCTTAGATTTACCAACTCAAAAGGAGTAAATACAGTTTGACGTACTGTCACAAACTGCAATATTGATAGTATCATGCAGATTTTCTTATATAAAAATTCTGGAGCATCTGAAAGCAGGTACCTGAAGGGTAAAGAGAAATAGCGTCTCATTTTCTATTTTTCCAGCAGTCCCAAATTTCCTTTGTTTGGTTTCTCTCTTTAGGGGTCATTGCCACACATCCAGAAAACAACCCAGGATGCTTATAAAATTATGGGCCTCCTTTATTGTGCACGTTTGATTCATTGCCAACTAATTAAATTTTAAGCCTTCTACTGAAACATTTCGACTTTTAAAAAATCACCCATGCTGTTTGCTGCCATTTCCCTACCCAATATAGATTTTCTCTTTCTTTCTTACAACTAGAATTTAATATGTTTCAGACTGGTAATGTCAAACTTAAACAAACCCCAAGCTTATGTATCCCTTGGAGCTGTGACCATGTGACACAATTCTGACTGGTAATATATAAGCGAAAGTCACCGAGTAGAGTTTCTAGGCGAGCTCTTACATGTGATACTTTCACTGTCAGTATGTTTTCCAATATGTTGTCCGCCTCTTCTTGGTGACTCCACTTGCAGAGACCCCCTGTTTCCCCCTTTGCAGAGAATAAACTCCAGGGTGGAGAAAAGTTAGCTGCCCGGCTGGCTGGAAGGTGGAGTGAGGTGTCTGGGAGGTGGTGGTGCCTACCTGCTTCTTAAACAGCCTCTCATTCTATCACCACCAATTTCTGAAGCTTTGTGGGTTTTCAGATTTAATCTTCTTGCTCCTTTGCTCTCCCCACTGCCAGCCTTGCTTTGAGCTTTCACCAGCCTCAGCCTGTTACCACTCATTCGTTTGCTTCATGCTTCCAATATTCTGTTGTTTTTCTTGCTGTTTTTGCCCCTATGGGTTTATGCCTTAAAGTAAAACAAAACAAAAAAATGCTTCCTGTTATTTTTGTGCACACTTGAAAGTCAGTGGAGGTTAATACATAATTCAAATCTTCCATCTTTAACCCAGACATTATACCTTTATTTCCAATGCTTATTATTAATATCACAGAAATAGTCAATGTACTAAATGCTGAAATATTTAAAATCTGATGGTTAACATTAGTGTATTCCTTTTGGGTCTATTTTCCATATATATGTATGTGTGTGTGTGTGTGTGTGTGTGTGTGTATATATATATTCAATGTCAATTTAAATATATTTCATATTTAAATTTATGATGTATAACTTACAATAAAAATATATGAAATAGTACATATAAACATTCTTCATACATGTATATTTAAGTAAATTGTCATCAATTTTCCAGCCTGCTTATTTTAGTTCCCATTATATCATGAGCATTGACTCATAAAATAAAATTTTCATTGGAACATAATTTTTAATGGCTACACAATATTTGATCTTGTAAACACATTTATTTAAAATAGTTCTTTGTTGTTGAGCATACTAAGATTGTTTGCTGGAATTTAGTTTGTTTCTGATGGGCAGCTGGCTCCCACCCCTGTTCCTCTCCACAGTGGTAACTTGCTTCCCTCCATTCCCACAGTGAAGAAGTGGTCCTTGACCTCTGTTTATTGACGGAGGAGAATTGCTAAATCAGCCTGGAAGATCCTTCAAAAGTACTCAAGAAATCCCTTCTGAGTTAGCAGAGCAATAGTTGTTTGAAACTCACTGCGTGGGGTTGTTGCTGCTGTTGCTAGTGCTGCATTTTATGCCTCTGTGTGTGTGTGTGTGTGTGTGTGTGTGTGTGTGTGTGTATTGGGGTTGGAGAAGGGCAATAAAATTCTCCCTTTTTTTTTACACAATGGGCCACCCAGCATGCACAGACTTTTACACTCTCCGTGGTATAGTGTGGCCCAGGTAACTGTTATATTAAAACCAGTTTATTTGACATTCCCATAGCATACACATTGAGATTTATCTTCCCAGAACTGCTATGGGGTTAGAGACTGGACTGTCCATGAACGTAAACCACTTACATGAATGAGGACTTGCTTCCTTTGTTTTATTTGTTTTGATAGACTCACCTGAATTTCTGAAAATCATTTCATTTTTCAAAACACATGTCTGGTATGAAAAGTTTTATTTCCAACAAGGCCCCGTGCTACTTTTCCAGATAAATGACAGTGCCCAATGATGAGCACTTCTTCAATCTAGAGACCAGTTTAAACTGTGGGCCCCAAAGGTCAAGAATGGTGTCGTTTATCTTTCCTAAGCCTCACTTTCCTCCCGTAAACAATAAAAATCTCTCTCCTCTCTATGCATCAGAGGATTGATAACAAGGTTGAATGTGAGAATTTCAAGTTACCCATTAAGTATTTGGGGAAGTTGCAGAAGTCCAGAGTCCTGAGAACAGGAGTTAGCTTCCAGTTTCTCTAGTTTAAATGTCAATCCCTTTGTCATAAACTCCTCTGTGCTTCCTTAGCATTTCCTTAGGCACAGACACAATCATCTGATGATATGTGTCTTTCCCTCTAGAGTCTAGACTGTGAGCTCTCCCAGGGTGGGGATTTTGTGTCCTAAGTCCACAGCATCTGACAGAGTGCCTGACAGACCACAGGTCTCAGTTGATGGCTGTGGATTGCGTCAAGTGGGGACTGCTTTGTAAAGGGCTTTATTAATAGAAGGCACTTTGTAATAATGTCTCCTGTGCTGGGCTTGGCATCATGCAAAGTTCTTTCACAGGTATTGTCCATTCCCTTATCTGAGCTTCCCCAGTCTTGTGAAGGCAATGTTAATACCTTCATTTTGCAGAGAGGACTCAGAGTAAGATAGATTTGGGGGTAAGAAGTGAAAATACTATTAAGTACCCCTCGCAGTGGATGTAAACTTAGGAAGAGGAGTCCTTTGGTTATTGACTGTAGGGTGGAGCCTCACTCAGACTGTCAGTTTGACAAACCGAGGCACGTTCAGGGCTCATTTCTTCAGCACCATTGAAGTTTAATAATCATCCGATATCTATTCATCTTTAACCATCCGAGTGAACTAATCAGAGATATGAGTTAAATAATTCTGTGCTGTTCTTTGAGAAAAATGAAATCCTTATTCTGTCATTATAATAAAATGTTTTGATGTTTAGTTCCTGTTTATAACTTGCTCTCTTTATTTTGGTGGTTTTAACTTAATGTTGTATCTCTTCTCCATAATCTCCTTACCTTTAAACGATCTTTTATCTTTCCTGGAAATAGCTGACAATACTGTTTTTCAGTTCAGGACATTTTCGTAATTACATTTTTAGCCTTGAGGGAAAAATTGTACACCTCATCAAATTCCCTGGCTCTGCATTCGAGTAACTTGAACAGCCCGAATACCGCTTGCTGCTGTTATAACTTAATTGTGAATTAGGGAAAACAAAACTGCTGTATGGTTTCTGACAATGTTAAATTCTGTTTAAATTGAAGCATTTTCCATAGTGTTTTGATGTTACCAGTAAGTCAATAATATGGATCCTTGCAGGTGTTCACCTCCAGTGGGAGGCCTTGATCCACTGGACCCATATCAATCAACAGAGTTAATCACTTTACATCATCTGGTGCAAACCATTTCTTAAAGTGACAGCACATTGCTGGATTTCTGTTTTGTTTTGCAACAATCTTTTGTTTGTAAATTGAAGATTTTCAGTAATGTGTTTTAGCTGGACTTTTTCCCTCAACTTTGCACGCCAGCTGGCTTTTGCGCAGAGGTGTAATTGGGGCTGGTGTAGGTAGACCTGCCAAGTAAGTGCAATGATTCTTCCTCCCAGCAAATAAACTTCCACAACTGATACATACGGGGAAGTCACTGCTGATTTTGATATTCATCACCCTCCCTCCTCTTTTGCAGCAGTTGTAATGAACATTGGACTGCCTGTTGCATTAGTCTTGGGAGGACATTGCTGAATGTGTTAAGAGGAGGAATTCTGACTTGCACATTTATTTACATGAACACACAGAGCGTACGAGGTCCCTCACCCATCTGACACATGTCCACGTTTATGGTCTCCGCTCTACTTTCCTCTATAAATCTTATGCTTCAGGCAAATTGGAATACTACCTATTCTGTCAACATTTCATGGGCTAGCATATCCCTCCCTGTCTTTCCTAATGCTCCCCCTCTCCAGAAAGCCTTCCCCTAGCCTCATTTTTAAATGTCAAGTCCAAACATCCATTCTTCTTCATAGGTTGTACTGCTCTGTGACCCCACACCTATCCCTTACCCCCTCCACTTCCAAGTAAAATCGGTTTAAATGTTCCCTCGGTCGTGGTAAATACCATTTTAATATATCATAATTATTTGTTTCACCATTCCTATTATAACCACCTAGGCATCACGTTTCCCTCAAAGCATAGCATTGTTTTCCCTGCATTCCACAATTTCTGAAACGAGTTTTCATTATCATTGTTATTGAAAATATTTTTAAATTTCCCTTGTAATTTCTTCTTTGATTCTGGGTCATTTGTTACGGTAGTTATTTCTAAATATTTGAGGTTTTTCCAGATACCGTCTCATTATTGATTTACAGCTTAATTCATTTGTCCCGAGAGAAACCACTCTGTCATGATTTCAGTTCTTTTAAATTTCTCAAGGCTTATTTCTGGGGCCAGCATCTGGCCTGTCTTTGTGGATGTTCCGTGTGCACTTGAGGAGAGAGTGTGCTATGCAGTTGCTGGGCGTTATGTTCCATAAATATCTATCTGGTCGAACTAAAAGAGTTGCTCACATCTTCTGTCTCTGTACTGATTTTCCCCCTGCTTCTATCAGCTGCTGAGAAAAGACTATTAAGATACCCAACAATAAATCTTAATTTTATTGATTTTTCCTCTCGTTTCTGTTTTGCTTATGCATTTTGAAGCTTCGTTATTAGATGCACAGGCACCTGGGATTGTGACAGCTCCTCTGTGACTGGCGTCTTTGTGTTAGGAAATGCCCCCTTGGCCCGTTTCACCATCTCTTCGCACCGCGCCGCCTTAAACCAGCCCCGAGCCTGTCGCCAGCCTGGGCCGCCTCCTGCTGCCTCTGCCTCTGGCCCTGAAAACCCTGAGCGGGGCTGCAGTGAATCCCGAAGACCCGGCCCCTGGGTTTACCCGCAGAGCCCGTCGGCAAAGCCACTTACCGCTCACGACGCGTGCGTTTTAATACGTCATTGCTTTATCACGAAGGCAGTGCGTGTCTTTTAATTTAAATATAGTGATGAGGAAACTTTGAATTTCTAGTCTTCATATTACTTAGAACAAATTTGTGTTTGATTCTCTTTCTCAAAATTGAGCAATTTTACTAAAATATCTAATATTTGAATGTTTTCCAGAGAATTTATTGATTTCTTAAGTAAATTTTGTGTTAAAATTTTTATTTATTTTTAAATTTTTCTTCATTTTCCTTTTTAGTGAACTTATTGAGGTGACACTGGTTAACGAAATTACACAGGTTCCAGGTGCACACTTCTACAGCCCATCATCTGTGCACTCTACTGTGTGCTCCCCGCCCGAGGCAAGTCTCTGTGCATCTCCATTGATCCCCCATCCCCCTCGACCGCCCCCACTCGCTTAAGTAAACTTTCATGTTTAGTGTTATTTGTTTTAACTATAAAATATAATTAGTCTAAGGTGCTTCCTGTGAGAAAATAAAATAATTAATCCAAGAAGCTTTCTGTGGGAGCATGAGTAAAATAATTGAAGTAACAAATTCAGGAAACTGAGTCTAGGAAACAAAGTTTCTTTTTGTTTCCTTAAGCAAATAATGCTTATAACTGAATAAGATTTGACAAAAATCTGCAGTTTCCCCCCTTAAAAATAGATGTTTTCTGCCCGGCCAGTGTGGCTCGGTCGTGGCGCATTGACCCAGGAACCAAGAGGTCACTGGTTCGATTCCCAGTGAGGGCACATCATTGATGTTTCTCTCCCTCTCCCTTCCTCTCCCTCTAAAAATCAATAAAGAACATATTTAAAAAAATAGATGTTTTCTATTTTTAAAAAGTAAAATAAAGATACAGTAGTGCTTATCCCAACAAACCAATGAAAAAATTCTCTTTCAGAATTGATTCTGGTGCCTAGAATAGGCAAATCCATAGGGACAGAAAGTTGCCGAGTGACGGCCAGGGCTGAGGGGAGGGGGGATGGGAGTGACCGCTAATGAATATGGGGTTTTTTTGGGGGGTGATAAAAATATTCTGGAATTGACTAGTGGTGATAGTTGCACCACTTTGTAAATACACTAAAAAACACTAAATTATACACTTTAACAGGGTAAATTTTGTGGTGTGTAAATTATATCTCAATTTAAAAATTGGCTTTGTATCAGAATAGTTACACTATGTTGAATCCTAAAAGCACCTTGAGCTCTTAGCAGAATGATAATGCATGCAGCAATGGAGGGCTGCTTCTCTAAGAGCTCCCCACATCTGGAGTGTAAAGCCACTGAGTGGGCTTAACAGTCCCATGAGGGGCGTAAGAGTGCTTACTTGTTTACTGCTATTTTTGACCCACAGCAGATGCATATCTGGCCATTTTGAAGAAATATCACTGGAGTAATTTTTAATGATGGCCATGTACTCTTTTGTAGAGGTCTTGATTCCATAAAGCATTTTCTGTGACATCCTGAGAGATTGTCTTCATTTTATAAATTAGTTCATTATGTGTGTTTTTTTAAGGCAGCTTCTCTAGGACATTTTAAACTATATGTCATGTCTCTCCCCACAAGACTGATTCTTCAGAAGCACATCCAGTGCACACGGAGCTGGGGAGGCCTCATACTGGCCGCTCCCATTCTCAGCAAGGAGAGCTGGTCTAAAATGTCAGGCCCATTTTACCACCCAAGGTAGATGTAGAAACACTGCAAATGAAAGGTGTCAAACTTAATACTTTTCCCTGAAATTGTATTACATGTGACAAACTAAGGGACCTCATAATATATTGAGATTTGTTTCATAGCTCTCCTGCTCTTCTTGTACACCTCTGAATTAAAACTAAATAGCCTTTCAAAATACGGTGTTGTCTTTGCAGACATGGGTAAAATCAACTACTATTCCTTGCTAATTTATGGTTGATGAGTTAAAATATTAACTACTGGGCCATTTGCTACTCCTGTTTAGTGAGGCAGGAACCCAATGTAAGTTTTTGATTCAGAGTTGAATTTGCTATGCATACCTACAGTTTAAATAAAGACAAAGAAGGGGGATTTTATATTGAAATAAAACAGCTTTGGGATTCCATAATACTTTTTTCTTTTATGTAAAAAGATTTACATATAGAATATATTTAACTTTAGAGGGAGATATTTAAAATGCACACAATAAACTTGTAGTAATTGCACTTATTTAGAACAAAGACAAAGGCCTGGACACAAATTGAGGAGGATTTCAGAAAAGAAGTGAAAAATATGTCAGATATGTTTGCTGTATTAATTAATTTACTTATCACTTTATTATTAATTAGATTGCCAGTGATGTGCAGGTCCTGGGTACGGAGTGATGGCCAAATATAAACTGAGAGAGAGCTCACAACACTTCCCACAGGTTTCCAGAAGAGAGCCTATGGACTTTGAATTTTTTCAAAAAGCTCATGTAATTGATTTAACAACATGATTTCCCCCGGCGCTGTTTAGTTCTTTGTAGGCTACAGTGAATGGTGAATTATACGTAGAGTGCTGTGAATGGACAAAATACTAGAAACTGACATAAAAAGTCCAGCAGTCTGGGGCCACTTAATATAGGAGCAATATTCATTCATTTAGCCATTAATTTATTGTAACTGTATATTTTAGAAAAATGTACTTGTCACTCATTATGTTAATAAGAACAAAAATCTAATATAAACAAAGCACTGAAAATATTTTGAAAATATTATCACTGAATATTTTATTTTTATTATCTAAATCTCAAATTTGATGACATTTATAATTTTAGATTTAGAGAAGAAATTGCCAAAGAATCCTCTGATGCTTTGAAATGTCTGATGAATCCTCATATTTTTGTTTGTGTTTCTTTTGACCTTTTCTCAATGCTGATTATATTTCTGTTTTTAGATTAAAGCCCATATTATAAAATTTTCATAATGTTCTAAATTTTAATAATGGTCTAAATTTTCATGATGTTGTTTAACCATAATTACATGTTGCTTTATAGGTCATTATTCCTATATTTTTGTCAATTTATAAACTCATGAAACTCAATATTGTTTCATGAGTTTATAAATATCCAGGTCAGTACATTTACTATTTCAGAATTTTAAATTTAATTTTTTGTATGTAATTATTTTTATACCATCTCTTCTCCAAATTTCTTATTATTGTACTTAGAATCCAAATGACTCTCAACAAATGATTGTTTATCAAGTGCAAGTTAATCGTGAGTAGGCCTTTTGATGGTGAAATGAATGTTCCACAAAAAGAAACCAACACATAACTGCTGAGAACAGAGGAAATCTCTGAATTGTGAATGTGTGACACAGCAGGTGGTTTTCAGTTTTTGGCCTTCAATGATTCCAGGCCCTGGAATTAACAGGTTGGGGTTGGGCTGAGCACAAAGCAATTTCTGTGGCAACTTTTTCCATAGGGCCAAAGAGCAGACTAAAAAGCAGAAAGTGACTGTGTGGTTTTCTGTCCGGCACAAACGCATCATTGACTTGTTTCTCTTTGTGCGGTCTAGGACCAGTTTAGCTCCCCTGGGACTCGTAGAGCAGGCTTTTTAATTGTTCATTCAGCAACAGAGAGTATTTGCCACACTTCTCCAGTGCTTCTTTTGCTTTATTTTAATAGATAATACTTGAGTATCTAGCCATACTTTCAGCTTCAAATTTCAGAAGAGATCATTTCAGTTTTTGAAGATGTAGTACAAATAGCTTCCTTTGGGTATGAAAATCTTCAGTGACCTAGTGAAAAGAGACACATTTATTTAGATTTATTACTTCAATCTATAGGTTCATATTTTATGTTAGTTAATATTTAATTCGGTGCTTGCTTTTGTGATATAGAAAGAGTGAAAACTGGTGAGGGAGAAAAGATTCCTACAAAAAATAATTACTATACTGTGCAGGAGGGTGCAAGCAGACACCTGATCCACATGGAAAAGGAGCTAATGCCCCAAGGGCTCAAAAAGGAAGACCCTGAACAAGACCTGGCGTGTCAGCGAGGTTTCCCAAGGAGGCGTGGACCTGAAATCGCTGTTAATAGATGGACATAGTTGAATAGACAAAGGGGAGAGAGGGGAGCAATTTGTCCAGACAGAGGAATGGAATTTCACTTGGATAGGGTCTGAGAGGTCCAACCCTCTAAGTGGTACATGAACTTCCTTTCCTTCTGTGAGCTTCTTTGCAGTTGTTTTAGTTTAAAAATGACCTTTAGAGCCTCCCTTCAAGCCCAGTCAGTCGCTAAGTGCCCTTGATTTCTCTTTTGAAATGTTGCTCCTACTGGTCCTTTCTTCTTCGGCTGTGTAGTGGTGGCTCTTTTCTTATGCTTGGTTTATTCCAAGTGCTTCCTAGCACATCTTGCCTCTAGTGCACCCCGCCTCCAATTTATCCTGCACACTAGCGTGCACACCAGATAAATGATCGTAAAATGAGTCTTCCATCACATCATCAACCGCAGTTTATAGAGTTGTCTTCAAAGCCTAGACTGTCATTTGAGGCTCTGGTTATGCTGCAAAACTAAATTTCCCTATCACCTCCCCCACCCCCATAGAAATAGTCTTTCTTAACAAGGCTAATCTTTTTTTTTCTTCCTCTAAACATGTCATGCCCATTGCAGACCTGGTGATTTTCCTCATGCTATGAAAGTCATTCCTGAAATGCAATCTAATCTCTTCTTCATCGTGATAAGTCATCACCATTTTTGAAGGTACAATTACCTTTTTCCATAAAATCTTCCAAGACTATGCCAGTTATAGTGCATCTCAGTTCCCTGAAGTCCTACAATGTTATTTCATTGACTTATATGGCACTTACATGCATTACACTGCCTTGTTAATAACTTTTAAATATTTGCCTATCCTGTCTTTGTATAATCTCCTCCAAGGTAAGTACTGAATATCAATAACATTTATTTGACTTTTACACATTGTCTATGCTCTGTACATAGTAAGTGCTTAATTAAATATCTGCTGGGTTAATCAAGTAGAAAAAAAGATTAGCTCTTCCAAGGTGGGACCAAATTTGGAGAACTTTGAAAATTTATTTTTACTTCTGATACTCGAACAAGTAGAAGTCAGTATTTTCTAAATTTTGACTTTCGGATTCATAAGCTGAAATCTAAAACCCAAATCCCAAATCTCCACAAAATGTCTAATCATTCATCATCAGAAATTGTACAGTACAAGTTTAGTCTGCCAGAAATGGGAGACAGAACATTAATACCAAAAAACCAAAAATTCCCCTTTCTTAGTATAGTGCTCCTTTCCTCCATTTTCACATAACCTCTAAAAATGGGAGAGGATCTTAATAAAAATAACATTTTTTTAATGTAATTGTTTTTGGGTAATGAGCATGAAATAGTTTGTGTTTCCTTATTATCTGAAGCTATTTCTGTAATTTATTTACTTATTCAGTAAGTAAGTCTGTGGATGGGGAGGTGGTACAGGAGGGAAGTAACATAGGCACGGTTCTCACTCTTGTGAGACTTATCACATGATAGGCAATATTTAATCAAATAAGCATTGGTCATCATGATCTATAATTTATATTTTTAAGTATAAAATCTACTATTTGTTTATTGAATGATATTGTTTATATATCTTGTATAGAGTTGGAAATCAGAATTACAATTTGTGAAAAAGTTACCTTTAAAAAGGGCAAAATAATGTAATTGTAGCTTTCAGTAGAAATCAGTTTGTGTTTCTTCCTTTGTTTTGAAGCTCTATCAGTTTTGAAGTATTTCAGTAAAACATTGAAATGCTTCAAAGACTCTAAGATGTTAAAGACCGGGCCATGTGGGCATTGCTCTCTACTTGGGCAAAATCCTGGCCTTAATATATTGAACCAGTTTTACGTAGTTAGGTATGTGTGTGTTACATCTCCAAGGAGATCATGCTTCTCTATGTTACAGTCTATTCTCTCACACCTTTATGTTCAAGTCTGTGTCAGTCCTTTCTTTCTCTTTCCACCTATTCATATTTTATGAAACCTCTTGGGCCCAGTGCAAGTTCCAGTTTATTTGTGAAGCCTCTCTGATGCTTCCAGTACAAAAAACTGGAAGAGAGCACATTTCTATGTATGTGCTGTTTTGCCCATAAATTGTTTCATGGCTAGATCTTTTTACCAACCAATTTGAAGGGGTTTTGTGGGAATAGATGTTTTTTTCTCATTGGTTAAAAAATATTCCTCTTTGCCTAACACAGTGCTATTTACACAAAGAAAGATGAATACATGTTTTATTGATAACTAATATGAGTAGCTTAATGTAAGTAGGCGTATGATTATGCTTCTTCAGGTATGCTGCAGGGGGCAGAAGCGAGTGAAGCGAGTAAATGAGTGAGGATTGGAATGAATTTCTAATAATAGCAATTACTATTAATAGAAGGGATTCTTTTTTTTTAATATGTTTTGATTGATTTCAGAGAGAGGAAGGGAGAGGGGGAGAGAGAGAGAAGCATCCATGATAAGGGAGGGTCATTGATCAGCTGCCTCCTGCACGCCCCCTACTGGGGATCGAGCGCGAAACCCAGGCATGTGCCCTGAGGGGAATTGAATCGGGATCTCCTGGTTCATGGGTCGATGCTCAACCCCTGAGCCACTCCAGCTGGGCAATGGAAGGGATTCTTAATGGAAGGAAATTGCCTTCTTTCCTGGTACAGTGGTAACCAAGGGTTTCAGTGAAGAGGGATAAAAATGTATTATTTTGCTTTGATAAATTGGGGGCAACTGCCAAAGGCTGAGTTTTTAGAAAAACAATTTGGTTTAGAAATTATTTAATTTTTTTTCCTTCATAAATCTATATAATCTCAAGAGGCACTTTCTTAATTATCTGGCTTCAGTACAGCAATGTACTGAAAGCCTTTTGTTAAAGGCTCCAGACCTTTTGTTACACAGCAGGTCAATACTAGTGATGGAGGTTGCCTAGCAGAGAAGAGGCCATTGAGATTAGCTGCTCCTCCCCAGACGTACCTCCATGAACATACTTTTTAAGTAGTGCCTGACTGTGCCAAATATAACAAATTAAAAATTAATTCAACACGAAGCTCATTTGTGAATCTTGGAGATATTTATTACTCTTTTAAGTTCCTTCTATTTTGCTTCCTTCAGAATGGGAAAAAATATAATAACTTTAGTGTAAAAAATATGTAGAAAACATATTACTGGGTTTTCAAAAGTATAAAGTACCCGTTATCATCAAGGTAATTAAAAGATCTTATTAAAGGAGATATTTTATGGCTTCAGGCACTAAAAATATTGCGTCTGTTTTAGTTTTAAATACGTGATGCATGTTGTCTTCAGAGTCTACACATGCCGTCTGCAAACTACACTGCAGGCTTCTGACTTGTGATTGCTTTAAGGCATCTTAGCTAGTAATCTGTTGAAAGCCGAGTCTCGGTTAGTATTTATACAGATGTCTATGCTTAGCAGCCACCCAGTTGTGAACAAATGTAAATGAACCTTTGTTAAACTGTGTGTAATATGGTCATTCATTTTGCATGGGCTCAAACCATTTTACAGCATCACTACATGCATTATTTATCTCTTTCCTATGCCTTGTGGATCCGAAATGAGCTTAGAGTCAAGTATTTGCAGGTCAAGTCTCTTACTCTATGCTTTATAATAGAAAGGATAAGGTACGCCTCTAGGTATTACGGTTATTACTAACCAATAATCAGTGATCAGCTTTTAAGATAACATGTTTGGGGTTAGTTAGTGCTGGTCATCCACTCTTTATATGGGCATTGTTGGTGTCGTTGGTGCAGTTCTGAGGTCTGTTTCTGAGACAAGCTTGCATTTGAGATGGGTGGGGCGCACCTATTTGGGGACCAGAGAGAGAGTTTTGTATTCACAGGAATGCTTTTCTGCTCAGCACTCTACCCCCGAGGCTTTGTCACAGCCCAGCTGCTTCAGGAATGTAACCTGTAGCCACCTGCTGCTCTGGTTCTGAGGCTAGTATTTTTTTTCTTGGCCACCAGAGCTTAATCCTGGTTCTTTATTTAACAAAGAATAATTGTGAAATACACAGCGTTTTTTTGGTTAGTATTTTGTTCTCATTCTTTGGTGAAATAAATAAATTCTGGTATTTATGTTTGTGTGTACACAGGTGTCTGTGTGTGCATAGGTGCATTTGTTTTGAAATCTGAAACTGTCAGTGCTCAATTCAAAACTGTGTGTGTGTGTGTGCGTGCATGTTCACGCTATTGGCAGTACTTGTTTAGAAACAACCTGCTCTGGATCAATTGAGTACATCTCTTGTCTTTTGTAGAGATGGGTTTCTCTCTCTCTCTCTCTCTCACTCGGTGTGCTCTTTGATCCCATCACAGAAATTTGGGAAAGTGGAAATGAAACAAAGGTATAGAAAAGACAAGGGCAATGTCAGCAGGGGCTATTAGCAATAAGAGGCTGAACAACAGCTGTTCAGAGGATTTTGCACTTAATTGTAATTTGATGTAGAAGTTATAAAATGCAGTATAAATATAGACCTTAACAGGAGATGGCTGCCAACCGTGCGTGTGTGTGTGTGTGTGTGTACTTCTTTCTAGGGTTCAGTCATTAAGATTTTAATTAATATTCTATTTTTTAAAAAATAATTTCCAATTATGGAAATTTGAATAGTGACTTTTTTCTCTTTTATAGCCCTTGTGTCTATCCTGAGCTTTCATATGCTGGCTTTTAAATACAGATAACTTGTCATAGAATGTACCACGCTTACATCTCAGCATCTGAGAGCCCTCAGTTGTAATTATACAATAATATAAAAACTGTGGAAGGAGTAATATATTGTATATACTTAGTCTCCATATTTATAGTAGGGACAAAAATGGACTGTTTCACAGATTATTTTATTTTTTGCCCAAGGCATAAGAAATGATCTTAAAAGACTCAGTATGATTTTACACTGTCAACTTTTGAAAGCAAGTTCGGTGGCTTATCTTCCTCAGCATTGTCTTACATCTCTTTGTATCCTCTTTAGTGCAAATCGTAGTGCCCTGTTCAATAATAGCCCATGTGTGAATGAATAAGTGGATGGATATGCGAAGTCATCTACGCCTTTCGATCTTTGAGATCTTTGAAAAGGCGAGACTTACTGCCTATGAACAAACAGGATCAGTTACTAGGTTCAGTTGCATTAGTAAGTGCACTGTGACCAGGTGTCATTCATTTTCCCCACTGCATGTCCTAAATTAATATTTCTTTATTAGAGGTCTTTGGTCTCCACTCAGTGAATTTCTAGTTTAACTTCCCTTGCCCTCCTTGAGTAGGAAAATTCTCCAGTGACATCCAGCTGCTCTTTGCCTGGAATCTGAGCGCAGAAACAAATTACACGCTTAAAATGGATTAGAATGTTGCTGCACGCGCCGGCCTGCAATGACACCCTGCTAGGAGCAGACGGCTCTAATTAGAATGTGCTTCTGTGGCAGGGAATTTGATTAGAGATGAGAAAGTTATAAATTCTTCATGGGAGGAAATTGTCTGATAAGATTAAAAATTACCTGTATTGCATGGATATTCTCTCTGCTTCTGATCCTACCCAGTTGCTAATGCTAAATTCTGTGATACAAAGGTACATTAGTAAACACGTCAAAATTAAATTGGTGAGCAGAAAGCAAATTTAAAATATTGTAAAAATCTTAGTTCCAAAAATACAAACAATGCTTAATTATAGTTTGAGAAGCAGCCATTTCTTCTGTGTACAACCCTTTGTAGCTCACGCGCGCGTGCACACACACACACAAGAGCACATCTTTTTTGAACTTCTTTTTAAAATTATGTGGATGGTAACAACACATGACAACAGCAGAGCTGAGTGGAGCACTTGGTGATGGGAAGTTATTTAAATACATTTCGACTTACAAGAGGAAGAAATACCAGACCTACAAAAGACAAAGGGATGTTTTAAAGTTGTATAGTCTTTATATGCTAGTCCCCATATGTCTCTGATCTTCCCCCTCCTTAATTGCAGGTCTCCTTTTGCCCCAACTCCAGCTTTTGTGTATACTGAGGAATTCAAGAGCTGGGGAAATTCCCTAGAATTTCTGTATCATAGCCTCCCCTGCAATTGAAGAGATTATAAGTGGAGGCAGTGTCTCTATTACTTAAATAGATGCTCAAGACATTTAAAGCAGGTCAGGAAATCCTTTAAGAACACAGGAACTGTAAGGATTTGGAGGGGGAAAAACACTAAAACTTACTACTTCTCTGTGGAATTTAAGAATTCTTCTTCCCATCAAGAACTATAGAAGCCTATAAATAATGAATCCTTTAAACATTAAACGTGATTAGAGACTCGAAAGATATTTTAATGCACTAAAGGAAACATGTCCATTGACCCCTGGTTCCAGTTGTGGAATCTTGTCTCTTAAATTGCTAATCCAGTGGTGGGCTGGAGGAGAGAGGTGGCCATTGCAGCCGGTGCCAGGAAACTACCTGATGTGCTCCTGTCAATGCCACCACCACCTATTGTCTGGAGGACACCGACTTTCTTCCATTAATTTTTTGTTTTGTTTGTGTTTCTGATTTTATTTTTTTAATTTATTTTCTTGTTGTTTATTTTTGTTTAAAATATTACAGATGTCCCTTTTCCTCCCTAATGACCCATTCCAACCCATCCCTTCCCCCTCCCCAGTCCCTCTCCACACCATTGTCCGTGTCCTTGGGTTGTGCACATATGCATATAAGTTCTTTGGTTACTCTCTCCCCCTCCACCTAGCCTCCTCTATCCCTCTGAGATTTGTTAGTCTGATACATGCTTCCTTGTCATTGAATCTATTCTATTCATCAGTTTATTAAGTTCTTTAGATTCCACATATAAGTGAGATCATGTGACATTTTTCTTTTTCTATCTGGCTTATTTTACTTACATAATATTCTCCAGGTCCCTCCATACTGTCCCAAAGGGTACAAGATCCTTCTTCTTTACAGCTGTGTAATATTCCATGGTGTAAATGTCCCACAGCTTTTTTATCCACTCACCTACTGATGGGCACTCAGGCTGTTTCCAGATCTTAGCTATTGTAAACTGCGCTGCTATGAACATCGGGATGCATATATTCTTTCTGATGAGTGTTTCAGGATTCTTAGGATATATTCCTAGAAGTGGGATCACTGGGGCAAATCTTTTGAGGAACCTCCATACTGCTTTCCATGGTGGCTGCACCAGTCTGCATTCCCACCAGCAGTGCACTAGGGCTCCCCTTTCTCCACACTCTCGCCAGCACAAGTCATTTGTTGACTTGTTGATGGTGCCATTCTGACAGGTGTGAAGTGATACCTCATTGTGGTTTTAATTTGCATCTCTGATGATTAGCAACGTTGAGTATTTTCTCATGTGTTTCTTGGCCATCTGTATGTCCTCTTTGGAGGAGTGTCTATTCGGGTCCTTTGCCCATTTTTTAGTTGGATTGTTTGTCTTCCTCTTGCTGAGTAGTGTGAGTTCTTTGTACACTTTGGAAATTAGTTCCATTGATTTTTATTTTCCTATTGCCCTTTGTTAGAAAATTAGCCCCAGGGCAGTGGTTCTCGCAGAAGAATTTTGCCCTCCAGGGGATACTTGGCCATGTCCAGAATGTGTGTGTGTGTGTGTGTGCGCGCGTCCCTGTGCCTGCAGCAGCTCCTGTGCGCTCGCACTCCCAGCTATTGACATCTAGCGGTTGAGGCCAGAGCTGCTGCTCAACATCCTACAATGCACAGCACAGCCTCACTGAGAAATACTTATCTGACCCATAAAGTCAGCAGTGCCAGTGACTGGGAGGGAGGGAAGCAAAACAAACAAAAACTTCTCTAGGCAGAAACAGCAAAGAGTTATAACTTTCTCTTTTTGTGGACATTCTGCCTCCCACCAAGAGCATTTTTGTGTTTGTTGTAAGTTGGGTTTCTTGTGAAGCTGACTCTGAGATGGAAATCAGCAAACACAGTATTTACTGGAGAATAATTTAGGTATTAACACTTGTGCAATGAGGGGAAGAAAGCAGGATCAGGAAAAAGAAATTGAGCAGAAATAAAAGTACCAGTGAAGGACTTAGCCAAACCCATCAAGAGCTCTGAAGCTGGGTTGAACTTTCAAAGAGCCTCCGAGCGGCGAGCGTGCAGGTCCTTCATATCCCATGTTGCTCACACCTTGGATGTGTTCTGCTCTGGACATAAACATGACTTGAGTGGAGCGGTATTCCTCTGCTCAAACAATCCTCAAAGAGGTTGACATCTGAGGTCCAGCTTCCTACAGCAGTCCCAGCCACTGGGAAATAAGTTCTTAAACATATTTCAACTTACAAGAGGAAAAAATACTAGACCTACAAAAAACAAAGAGATATTTAAAGATGTATAGCCTTTGTATGCTGGACCCCATAGATCTTTCATCCCCCCTCCTTAACTGTAGGTTTCCTTCTCCCCAGCTCCAGCTTTTGTGCATACTGAAGACCTAGCTGGGACATCCAGTGTCCTCAACAGTTTCCTAGGGCCCCACAGTGAAACTTGCAGCCTTCTCTGCTTATATATAGAGAGAATCCTTATGTATTTAAGGTTCTAATTCATGGCTCAGGTTTGTGATGGTTTAAGACATGCAAGGTATTTCAAATGGCATTATACCTTTAATGAATGTATCTGCATACAAAATACAACACTTTTTTTGAAGGATGCAGGTATGTCAAAATAAAACTGATAGGTTAAAAAGAAATAAAATAGAAAGATACAAGACAAAAAAAAACAAAACTGCATTTTTTCTCCATTACAAGTAAAATTGTGGTAGATATTTTTAAAAATGAGTTTCACAGTTTATTTTCAATATTATTAATTAGTCAATATTACCATACTTTTACTTAAAGAAGTCATCATTAATGAAATCACACATAATGTCAGTTATCAACTCTGTTTCCCAGAAGCAAATATCATCTATTCATAATAAATGTATAGATGTATAAATAAATTAATACATGTATAAATACTAAAAATATTTCAGGAAAGACTCTTCATTAATATGGAAAAGATATAATACAGTACAATGCAATGAGATGTAGTAAATATTTATTGAAAGACTAAAATACCCAGGGACACACTGAATATATCTCAATAAGTAAAAGAGTAAGAAGGATATTGTTTTTGTAAATGATGATGGACAGAGACTTGACTTGGGATAGTGAACACACAATATAATATACAGATGATGTATTACAGAATTGTACACCTGAAACCTATAATTTTATTAACCAATGTCACCCCAATCAATTCAATAAAAATTTTAAAAAGAAGGATATTGTTTTTGGTATAGGGACATTTACAACCCAGCAGGGCCATAAAAGGAGTACATTATAATATGAGGCCCCCAGGAGCAGTGTGAGTTTTGTCTCTGGGGGTTTATACAGAGGACTCATTGTATGTTCGGTTGGGGTGATCAAAGAGCATTCCAAGGAGCTCAAATATAGGCAGGATTTTGACAGGCAAAAATGGGTCATGCCCAAGGTTATCTTAGGAGAGACAGGGCGACACTGCCTGTCATCCTGAGTTACCCCCAGCATTTTATAAAAGTAGTTTCTGTTCCATTTAATGTTTTCTCGTAATGCACTAAAGTGTTTCCCATGGCCCAGAAGTTCTTCCTAAAGTTCTTTCAGACACACCCTCATAACCTCTGCACATCCCTCTCCTTTTGTTCTTGCTAATCTCAGTTCTCCAGTTGTAACTATCCTGTACCCTCTAGTGTTTTACCACATACGCATTCATTCCTGCACACTGTAATTTAATTGTGCTTCTGTTCTTGAGGTTTTTGATATTTTAATGGTATTTAATAAATAAACTTACAGTATTATATCTTATGTGCCTGACTTCTTTGCTCAAAATTGTCTTTGTGAGATTTATTTATATTATTATATATATTCATTTTCGTTGCTGGATAGTATTTTAATGTAAGGATGTATCACTATCTATGTGTCTTTGTACTCTTGATGGGTAATCAGGTTGTCTTTAGCTACTACCAATAATACTGCTATGAAGATTCTAGTAGATGTGCTGAGAATAAATTTTAGTTTAGTATTTACCTCAGAGTGAAAATTTGGACCCATAGGCTGTATGAATTATATATATTCTTCAATTTTAGTATATAATATCAAGTTAATGATATTGAAGGCTAGTTTCAGTTTGAAAGCTTTCTTCTTGCCATTAAAACTATAAAAATAGAATAGCCAAAGCAACCCTGAGAAAAAAGAATGAAGCTGGAGGCATCATGCCACCTGACTTCAAATTATGCTACAGAGCTGTGATAATCAAAACGGCATGGTATTGGCACAGAAACAGACACACAGATCAGTGGAACAAAATAGAGAGCCCAGGTATAAAACCACATGTATATGGGCAGATGATTTTCACCAAAGGAACCAGAAACACACAATGGGGTAAAGATAGTTTCTTCAATAAATGGTGCTGGGAAAACTGGAAAGCCACAGGCAAGAGAATGAAATTGGTTTACAGTTTGTCTCCATGCACAAAAATTAACTCAAAATGGATCACAGATTTAAATGTGAGACCCTAAACAATAAGTTGCATAGAAGAAAACATACGTATCAAACTTATGGGCCTTGGTCATAGAGAACATTTTATGAACTTGAACCCAAAGGCCAGAGAAGTAAAGGCAAAAATAAATGAATGGGACTATAAAAAGCTAAAAAGCTCCTGCACAGCAAAAAAACAAAGAGGCAGCCAGCCAGATAGGAGATGATATTTGCAAACAGTAGCCCCAACAAAGGTTTAATTTCCAAAATACATAAAGGACTCATAAAACTCAACATCAAACAAACAACCCAGTCAAAAGGTGGGCAGAGGACCTGAACAGACACCTCTCCTAAGAAGACATATGAACAGACAATAGGTATATGAAAAGATGTTCAACCTCACTAGCAATTAGGGAAATGCACATCAAAACTGCAGTGAGATGCCACCTCACACCTGTTAGAGTGGCTGTGATCAACAAGACAGGCAATAACAAGTGTTGGAGAGGTCATGAAGAAAAGGGAGCCCTCATTCACGCCTGGTGGGAATGTACATTGGTACAACCACTATGGAAAACAGTCTGGCGATTCCTCAAAAAATTAAGAACAGAGCTATCGTACGACCCAGCAATCCCTCTCCTGGATACATAACCAAAAAACTCCAAAACATGTATTTGCAAAGATATATGCACCCCTGTGTTCATTGCAGCATTATTCACGGCGACCAAGACATGGAGACAACCAAAGTTTCCTGCGATAGAGGACTGGCTAAGGAAGAAGTACACATACAGAGCAGAAGACTCCTCAGTCACATGAAAGGATGAAACCTGCCATTTGAAACAACATGGATGGACCTTGGGAATATTATGCTAAGTGAAATAAGTCAGAAAAAGCTAAGAACCCTATGATTTCATTCGTATGTGGGATATAAAACTGAAACTCATGGACACAAACAGCAGTGTGGTGGTTGCCAGAGGGAAGGGGTGGGGGGACTTGGGGGTGAAGGGGATCTTAATATATGGTGATGGTAGAAGATGACTTTAGGAGGTGGCCACACAGGGCAATATGCACATCTTGTAGCATAGAAACCCACACCTGAAACCTGTATGTTTATATTAACCATTGTCACCCCCAATAAATTTAATAAAGTGTTTAAAAAATATAAAAATAGAGCCTTCTGAAACCGTTTTATTAAAAAAATTATCTGTTGAGTTTCATTCTGACCATGACAGATTAAAAAAGCAATCTACCCTAAATTTATTCTGAATATATTCTTTCTTTTTTCTATTTAACCAAAAGGAAGAGATAAATGCACTGCTTAGGGTTTTCTTTTCTAGAAATATATTATTATAATATAAAACATTGGTGATGTTCCATTTGCAATGCTATTTTTAGGAAAAAATGGAAACATTATGTAGTATGTTATAAGAAAACGCCTGTGGTTTGGAAGTCACTTCATGCATTTTAGAGTTATATGACTTTATAGAGCTCATTGAGAGCTTCAAGCCTTAGTACACCTGACCTGACATAACCTGACAATTCTGGGGGCAGAATTTGCTTACAGAGAGGTAAGATTTAATGATGAGTCAATAAGCTGGAGGAGTTATACTGAATCGTGACTGGAAAACTTTGAGTTGACTTGCTATCACACAATCTATGGAACTGTGTCTTTGGCAAGGATGAGGTTTGGGGAAGGATATGTACTTGGGTAAGGAATATACTAAATTGACAAGACAGGATTTTCTCTTGAATGAGCCTTTCAAATGAGATAGTTGAATGGTTGGTTTGGGAATATAATGTATTGAGTAAATCAATACATGTCATGTTCATTATATCTCTTTATTATTTACATTGATATGTGTGTGTCTCCACTTCCAGATGTGAGTTTATAAGAGTGGATCTTCATCATCTCTGCATATTTAGTACCAAGCACAGTGCCTGACACAGAAAGACCCTTGCTCATGTTTTAGATCAGTGGTTTTCAACCAGAGGCAACTTTGCACTGAGGGAACATTTGGCAATTTCTAGAGAAATTACTTATTTGCTTGTCACATCTAGTGGGCAGATGGAGGCCAGGGGTATTACTAAACACCCTACAGTGCACAGGACAGCCTGCACAACAAAGGATTATCTGGCCCAAAATGTCAATAGTGCTGAGGTTGAGAAACCCTGTTTTACATGAGTGAATAAACTCATTTTTGGTAAATGAGCCCTTTAATATGAGATAACCTGGAATTTATATCACATATTTGTGCTGTTAAAATTTAATCCTAGGAATCAACTAAAAAATATTTGACTTTTAAATTCACATGTTTTTGAAAAGAAGTGTAACATTACACTTCAGATTTATTTAGAGAGTTTTATTATAGAATTTCAAGTATAATTAAACTGTTATATATTTGAACTTAAATAGTATAAATACTTTTAATTTCATTTGCATTGAATACTGAGTCCCAGGGTTGAGTCAAGTATATATTATTTGTTTTGAAATAATTTAAAACAAAAATTTCACAGAGCTTTCTTTCAGAGCTTAAATAGAATCTGTAGCATAGTAATTTCTTCGTTGATTAAAATAAAATATGATGTAAAAGTGAAGAAATGAAGCTCAAGAAAACCCGTGATGGAGCCTTCTGGCGTTAGACACCATTCACACATAATGTTCTGTAGGAAATGATAATAGTTGTTATTCAGACTTCAAACAAAAAAACAGCCTTGAACTTGAATTTTATCTCTTTTGTTTCCACCCACTACATAAACCTGACGAATTGATTGTTGCCAGTGATGGCTAATTAGAAGGAAGATACTCGAGGGCATGTGACTGGAGAGCTGAATAGGGACTCTCTTCCTCCCTGGAGAATGTGCCTGGAAAGATGTGAGCATCAGCTTTCTTCCCTACTAGCCCCCAAATGAGCAGAAGCCAATGAAGATGTGCTCAAGATACAAACGATGGTGTTTCATTTCTTTCATTGTTTTTTGGCCAGTGAAAGCGAAAGTGGACTTTGCCATAGTGTGCTCAGATCAGTGTCAGAGTCATCCAGAACGTATGTTTGACATCCAGATTAAGGGTCACGAGAGATGAACTTCTCTACATGTTGAGCAAACTCCATGCACCAGTAACCAGTGACAGGGGAGGCAGCCAGCTCCATGGAGGAAAGCAGAGGTCATCCCAGAGCCAGCTACCTGGATAGAAGTCCACATCCTCTGCCCACTGCTCTAGGGATTGGAGCCTCCAAGGAAGACACAATATAGTCAGGCAATAGGTGGAACAATGCTCTTCCTCCCACAGAGAAGAGATGGAACACGTTCGGTTCCAATAACTTGCATAGCTCCTTCATAGCTAGTGGGGGCGGCTGGCAGCCGACTCAGGGCGATTGGCCCATGTGCGTCCCTCTCTGCCACAGCAGAAGGCTTCTGACCCCATCTCTAAGGACTCTGAAAGCTGGAGGTGTGCCTGAGGGCATTTTACACAGAACAAAGGAACACTCATTGAGCATGATACTGGAAAGACATTCCCACACAAGGTACTAAGCCTGGCACAGGCTGTGTGTCTCTTTATATCCCGGTAAGGAACGGTGCCAGGCCTAAGGCCCATGCTCGTGTGGCCAAGTGGGGATCGAAAAACCACACATGAGACTGCCTTTCCCAATACCATGTAAACATGAAGCCCCTACAGAAAATTAGAAACTCCTCTCAAATAAAATAAATGAGCTATGCATATATGCACATATGTTCTTTGATCTCTTTCTGCCCTCCCCACCCTCTTCTGGTATTGAAGCCTGGGGGAGGTTGGGGGTGACAGGGTGGAGGGAATTAAGAGGGAGAAATGAGAGACATCTGTAATAAAGTCAACAATAAAAAAGAGTTAGAAATGGAATAAAGCTTCAATAGAATAAAATAATAATAAAATAAATGATGTAATCCTTGGGGAAAACTACATGCTACTGCAGCAATCTTTACAATATATCATATTGAATTTAATTAGACTGTTTACAAAATTGCTGTCATAGCCAAAACTATGAATGCAGGAAAATCTGGAACATGATAGAAAACTTGACTTAATTTTCAAGCATGGATGTTGTAGACTACTAACGTATATACGTACTGTAGAACAAAGAAGGCAATTTCTATGACTTCTAAAATAATTATCCTTACATCTTCAAGGAGCAATATGGCCACAGATACTCTATTTCCTGCTGCCCACTTCTGTCAGGGGTCCTTGCTTGCAACGCATGGTTGGATGCATTGTAGGGCTTGAGGCTGTGCAGAATTGCACTTTGAAAATCTTAGGATGTAGGAAAGAAGTTCAGAATACAGTATCACATTTTCTATGTTATATACACTGCATTTGGAAAAAGGAAGAGCATTTGACATCACAACTCCTGGAATCTGGCATGAACATAATGCTGTGTAAATCTGGACATCTCTGGAAGTTTATTAAGTCCACTGAACCTCTCTCAATTCCTAAAGGGAAGAGCAGATCTATTTGTTCATTGCTTTCTCCCCGTGATAATTCAGATTGAGATGTAAGAAGAAACTTGGAAACACATTTTAGAAGGTTCTTCAGTTCCTCTGAGTAGCTCTTTCAGCTCTGTAATCTCTAGAAACAAGCTAAATCCTTGAGGCATTTACCCCAAAACCACCACAGGCCCATGATTTAATATGAGAGCAACGTAAGATAACATGATGCATTAAGGCCCAATTAGGAAAGTGAAACCCCTCCTGTACACATGGTGCAGCCAAAATGAGGCAAGTTATATCCTTGCCTATGTCAAGGAAATGTATTTGAAGACATAATTAAAAAAAAAATCCTCATTAAAGATGATTAGCTAAAAGTTACTGCTTTTTGCCCTCAATAAAGCATGGTAACAAATATACTGGATTCCAAATTAAGATAAGATCTACAAATAGATTTGTAGATTGTTGTGTCCAAAAATTTCTTTTTCTCTACCAAAGAAGGCAGAAGCCATGCAAATACTGAGTAGCTTCGTTAGGGTCACCACAGTGCAGTCCTAGGTGGTATGTCACTGTGCTGATGCTACGTGGTCTCCAGACTGGATTAGTTCCCACATCTACAGACTTCCTACATGACACATTGCCTCTGGGTTTATCAGAAAAGATGCGCAACTCGCCCAGATGGGAGCTGTTACTCAAATTACATACCACTGGAATTAAAATAAGTAAAAGATGCCTGCATAATATTTTATGAAACCTCTTCACTTGCTTGCAACCCCCCCCCCCTCGGTATTTTCTTTGTATATAAAACCAAAACAATGTGCTGGGTCTGCAATTTTGTAGAATAATCCTTTCCTTGGGAAGCTCTCGGTATTTCTGAAGCACCACAGTGGAATCTAAGGAAAATATTAGACCAAAGAATCAGCTTTTCTAAAGGTAGGTGTCCAAAATGTGCGACAGGAGTTTGGAAGTACTCCATGAAGTACATAATTGTCTACATATGAGAGGTTTGCTGATCGCGCCCAGGAGCAGACAAGACTGAAATAGAGACTGGAAACTGCATTGTTTTCTTATAGTTTCCTCAGTGTTTCGAGCACCTAGATGAAAGGCAATGCTAAACCAAGGCATGGTATTTCAGTATAATCCATTGAGTGGCTGGCTTTGTAAAGTCTAAATGCGTGATAGTACATCAAGCTTTCATAAAAACCATTTTAAAAATATACCTTTTTTGCTGTTCTATTTGCATCCAAATAAAATATAAATGTTAGATCAATGTATATTGTTAAAATTGGTACAGTAATTCTATTTTAGAATTAAAGGGAATACTATGCTAATTACAAAAAACACATTAGCTAAATTGGAGAGGTTTTTTTCTTCCTTCCACACATCACTATAAAGGTATTTTATGAACTTTCCTTGAGGCCTTTTCATGTATCTTTTTTTTGGGGGGGGTAAATGCAGTGGATATTATCATTAGATCACAATTCTACCGCGGATGTTTCATGACCCATGAAAATTTCAAGAGATTACTAGAAATTTTGACTACATTGCTGCAATCCCTATTAAAGTGCTTTTATTTATCTGTAAAGAAATGGATCTGTTGGGTGGGAGTGAAAAGCGCTGAGTTGGAATGTGCGCTCCTCCACTTGCTCTGTGAGGAGGTTCTTAATGGGGCCGAGAAAGTAAACAGAGGAGCTTGGCACAGTGCCTGCTCATAAATGGTAGCTATTTCTGCGCACTCTAAGATGCTTCATCAGCACTAAGAAGTCATGTTTTGGATTAGACCCTTGTTTCATCCATTCTCGTCTTTAACTGAGGCTTCAAAGTATATTTTATGAATGGATATTTTTGGCTTCCATGACATAGACAAAAATATGAAGAAATGTCCCTCTTTATCCTGTTTCTCGTTACAAATCTCTAAAACTCCATTACCCATCAATTTAACATAATCCTCTTGAATATAATTATAATTGAATCATTATTTGTGTGATTACACATAGTCTTACCTATATTTAAAATAGAAATGTCTTTTATTCAGAAATTACTTATTTTCAACTTATAAAATATAGTTGAAACCTATGCGATCCTCACAATATTTAGTCAGCAAACAGATGTTTCTACCTATATGTGCAGGATATTTTGCTAATTGTTTCTGGGAGATACAAAAGGAACAACATTCATCTTATTCTGTGGGGTCTTAGAGTCAACCAGAAAGATAGGCAGGTAAGTAAAAAACTTGAATACAAAGCATGATTCAGAAAAAAGCCATAAAATGTGAGTGTGTATGTACGGTGTGAAAACTTAAATGTTTAGGTGTGCTGACTCTTGGAGATCTGGTGACTTAGGGACCAGATACTTTATGCGAGGGGGGTTTATCCTATGGAAGCATGTTCATGGATGACTCTATGAGACACCTTGGTTGGCAAAGGAGAGGGATAATTTTGAGTACATCACAGTATATACTACTGAAAGAGAGTATTTTTGCTACTCCAAGATATGTCCCTTTGGCATAAGGATAATTTTGAACTAAAGGCAATCAAAACCCAGAGATTCAGAAAGATATTTTTACTTCTTCAACTCCCCAAATTTACATTGGAAATAGGCCTGTGGCAGGAAGAGAGCAATTTCCAGAGATACCTTTTAACTTAAGAAATTTACCTGCATAAAAGGGCAACCTTTGTTTTCCAAGCACCTCCTCTGGCCTTCCTGTGAAAGGCCTTCCTCCCCATTCTGTCCTCCGGCCCCTACCCCTCTCCTTAGCTCAGGATGTCACATTGGCTTCAATTACCAGGCTGCCTTTGTGGTCTCGTGTTTTTATGGGTCTTCTTACATATATAATTACATTTGTTTTTCTTTTGTTATCTGTCTTATGTTAATTTGATTATTTGACCAGCAAAAGAACCTAGAAGGGCAGAAGGAAAATTCTTCCATCCATTCACTAATCACCTTTTCCTCATGTGTATCATTTTTATACTTAGGCCTGTCCTGCAGAAGGACAGGAAAATAACAGAATACATTAAAAAGAATGTACGTGTGTATCAAATATTTTGCAAAAACAGAAAGTGCAAGTCTGCTGTACTTAAGTTAAAACATTTTTTAAATTTTATTTTTTTAATTAATGGTATTACGGTAACATTGGTTAATGAGATTATATAGGTTTCAGGTGTACATTTAAAAAATTATTTATCTTATTTAAAAAACAGGAAAATATAAATAAGAAAACTGATTTGAAATATTGGTTGAGTTTTCAAATAATCCCATTATGAGTTTTTAAACTTTAAAGGACATCTACTTAAAATTCCTAGCGTTGTATGTTGTCGTCTCTTGTTCTGTGTTTCTCAGTTCTCTTAGCATGTAGATACTCTACTGTGTATACATCTCTGCTTCCTGTTTCTTCTGTTCCTCCATAGGCCCCTGACTCTTCCTATTCCACAATTCTATTTCCAAAACAGCTAATTTTATCCAATGGACACTACTGATTTTTACCACCTAAGGAAATATATAGCTATATGACTGCAGAAGCAGTGCACAAGGGGTTCCAGATACACGGTCCACACTTCTCCCTGAAACAGTGCTCCTTTGGGTAATTGTCATGCCAAAACCATTATGTCAAATGCACGTTAAATGTTGACGAAATTTCCAGCAGACTTTAATAGGGGAAGTGGAGATTCTAGTAAAGCTAATGGAAATATCTGGAAGATTATTAAAATAATACAAAAACAACCGAAGAATTTCAAAAGGAAGAAATGTGGTAGCAGTTGGACTGTTTATTCATATAAAAAGAAAAGCAAAAGCAGTGAGAATGATGGAATATAGTCAGAACCATAGCAATGGAGTTGGAATCATTCTCCTGTCGAGAAAGAAGGGAGGAATGAGCCTTAAGGGTCTAAAGAAATGGCTAAAGTGATGTAAGGGAGCCCATCAGAGCAGCTAGGGAGGTGAGAGGGACCAGAGACTGAGGGCCTACAGGTTTACCCGAATTTGGGGGCAATCAGCTGGGAGTACTTAGGATATTACCGGCTACTGACAAAGTCCATGCCTTGAGAAGTGAGACAAAAATGAGAAGAGCTGAGAGACATGGGGAGCCAGCTTTGTGTTCCCTTGACTTCCCTGGGAGTGCCAGCCTTCTGTTTCAGCTCCAAGGATAGTTTCATACTTACACTCCGTGCACCATCTGTTATTTTCCTGCCTGACTCACTATGAAGTCCCCCTATGTGCTGGAGCAATGGAAATCTCTGTATCTTTCTCTCTGGGAACAGAAATTGTGGATGGCCAGGAAATCAGAGCTTCGGGCAGCTGTTCTCGCACCCGCCCATCTGATGTCCAGGGCCTCCGTGGGTGACTGCGCTCCTGCATCTCCAGCTGCTGCTGGTCATCAGTGGCTGCAGCTGGCTTCTGCCGGGGCTGGCGAGTGAAGGCTGCTTTGAGTGGTTTATAGACAGATGCAGCGGGGAAACTGGAGGAGTGTGACCAACACCCTGCTCTGAGGGTAAGTGGGGACGCACTCTAAGCATCCCAGTCACATCTGAAGAGTTCGAGTAGGTATTATAGGTACTATATTGAAGACACCCCTCCCTGTCCCCATATTATTGAACTGCAGGGGGAAAGACAGGGAAACTAAACCTGAGCTCCATTTTCTGAGTAACTTAGAGTCTCTGAACCAGTTTTCCCAAGTCAATGTAAAGGTAAATGTTTACATTCAGGTGATAAATTCATGCAGGAGGGAGCAGCTAGGGAAGAAAGGGATTAAAGCATTAATGCTGACAGATCAAATTAGGGAGTAAGTAAAGCTCCTTTATGCCTCTTTTTTTTAAAAAAATTAATATATCGGGGTGACCTTGGTTTGTAAGATTATACAGGCTTCAAGGGCACGTTTCTGTGACACATGATCTGAATATTGCGCTGTGTGCGCCCCACCCAAAGTCAAATCTTCTGTCACCACATGTTTGACACCTTTACCTTTTGCTACCCCTGCCTCCTATTCCTCTGGTGACCACCACACTGCTGTGTCTATGTGTTGTTTGTTTGTTGTTGTTTGTTTGTTCATTTGCTGCTTTCAGTTTTATATCCCACATGTGAGTGAAATCATATGGTTCTTGATTTTTTCTGTCCGACTTATTTCATTTAGCATGATATTCCCAGGGTCCATCCGTTTGGTCACAAACGACAGTATTTCATCTCTTCTTATGGCTGAGTAGTGGTCCATTGTATATACGCGCCACATCTTCTCTATCTAGTCGTCTACCGAAGGACATTTGGTTGTTTCCATGTCTTGGCCACCATGAATAATGCTGCATTGAATATAGGGATGGTTATATTTTTGTGAATAAATGTTTTCAAGTTGTTCAGGTAGATACCCAGGAGAGAGGTTGCTGGGTCATGTGATAACTCTATTCTTAATTTTTTTGAGGAGCCTCCAAACTGTTTTCCATAGTGGTTGTACCAGTTTACATTCCCGCCAGCAGTGAATGAGGGTTCCCTTATCTCCACAACCTCTCCAACACTTGTTATTGCTTGTTGATAATAGCCATTCTAACAGGTGCGAGGTAGTCTCTCATTGTAGTTTTGATTTGTATTTTCCTTACAGCTAGCGAAGTTGAGCATCTTTTCATATATCTGTTGGCTGTTTGTATGTCTTCTTTGGAGAATTGTCTGTTCAGGTTCTGTACCCATTTTTTAATTGGGTTGTTTGGTGTTGAGCTGTATGAGTTCTTTATATATTTTGGATATTAACCCCTTGTCAGAGATGTTACTTGCAAATATTTTCTCTCATTCAGTTGGTTGCCTTTTTTTGTTTTGTTGGCTGTTTCAATTGCTGTGTTTATGCATCTTTTAGGTTGAAAGTTTTATTTTTTCTAGGGCTGGGAAAAAGATGTGCAAATCATAATAAACAAAGGGTTTCCAATCTTATGGCATTTGTTTTAATTCAAAGGTCCTGCAACAGAGCCACAAATTCAAAGGCCCTGCAGCAGAGCCCAAACACATGGTCTGTAGCCCCAGGGCCTTCCCTTGGCTCCACATGTCAGGTGGTGCTGCTTGGCAAAGGCTCCCATCGCGCTTTCTTTCAGAAGGGCCACACAGTTCTCTCTGAGAAGGATGGAGGAGGCAGGATGCTCCAGAACTGCAGACAAAAAGACTGGGTCCCCATCCTGAGCAAAGGCTGGTTAAGATCTGGCTCATTACTCAGGGCTGCCTCCCCACCCCCGAAAGACAGCTAGGAAGGGTTTACGCAGACACCAACAAGGACAGTACACCATGTAAGTTAATGAGGACCGTGTACGTATATGACACATTTATATACCTGTAATATTGTATATGATATTTTTATATATAATATATTTGGAAAAATCTCAGAAGGATACTTTCTATAACAAACAATAAGCACAGTTCTGAGAGATGCCCGGCCAGAGGATGAGCATTTAATCTTTGAAAGGTGACATAAACTCTGGGGCAGAGTACAAAGAGTTACCTGGTCACAAAATCCTCAGATTATTGTATCCTACCATAAACTGTCTTCAGTTCATTCCATTTTCTGGTTTTGACTTGATACAGTTTTCCCTTAAATGGTAGAAGGAAATGTTAGTCTCTGGAGACATCCATGTCTCTTAAGCGTCATGTGTGTCATTTGATTAGTTTTGTCTCTTGCATGGACTCTGGCTCCTACCTATTCACAGTGTTGATATGTAAGTGTTTTCTCATTGAGGCATTCTGCAGTGCCTTTGGATGCTGGAGACTTTGAAAGCCCTAGAAATGCAGCACATGTCCTTGAACAGAAAATTAGTTTTCATTATGTTTCCCACTGTTTAATTTCTTAGTTTTATGTCAACAGAGAACAAAAAGAAATAACCAGCAAAAATTATTTATATATATATATATATATAAAATGTGTATAACATACATATAATAACCTGTATATTATTATATATAGGGTATCCCCCAAATGTATACACACACTTTGAGTAATTATAAAGATAGTGTCTATTAAAATACATTTCATTTTCAAAATTGAGCTATCAGCTTTTAAAGTGTGTATACATTTTTGGGGAACACCCTGTATTTATATAATAATATTTATATATAATATATTATTTATATATAATAATATTTTATGTAATACTATATATTATATATATAATATATGTTATTATATATATGTGCTTTTCTGACAGACAGGTGGCATTGTGAATCCTAATACTTGCTAGGCTGGCTTCTGTGTGCTATCTAAAGTAAAACATAAAGGAAACATTTCTACTCTTTCCAGCAGCATCAGCAGGCATGTGAAATAATTCTTCCTTTCTGCCTGTTCAACATGTACTCATTTAGTCAATTATGCTATATAAAGGCTATGAAAAAAAGGCATCCTTCAAGCACAGTGTCTGTCACATCCTAGACTGGAAAAGGGTACTAGACTGTTTGCTCAAGGATATAATTTTGCCCTTTGTCTTAATTAGCAGTTGGAAGATTGCAAGGCATAAAAATGAGGTGGCAGGAAAATAAATGCATGTTCACCTGCAGCCAGCAGTGTCCTAAATTATTTTCTCTCCCTCTGAAACTGACATAGTCATGCTAGAAAAAGAATGATCTGATTTTAAAATGTGAGAGAGAATGTATGAACCAGGAATTCAGTGCTTTATATAAGTATGAAGATCTTTCTATAATCACCTAAGCAGTCTCCACTCTCTACATCTTTTTATTAACAGTGTCAATGTTACTCTGTGATTACTCAGAATTTATGTTAAAAGAAGCCAGTACTGCCTCTGACCTTTGAAAACCATAAGGCTCTGCAGAAGTGTAGATAGCATTGCTATTTCAGTTTTAATTACTATCACTGGTGCTGAGATTTGTGTCTAGAATCAGATTAGTGTCTGATGACATCCAAAAGGGTAGTGGAGCCATGATGCCATGCAATTAGGTGAAAATGCAAAAAGTCCCATTCAGAATCCAAATGGCATTTATTGAACATCTCTTCTGTGGCAGGACTGTCTTTGGCATTTATCTCTAACTAAGGTTACCAGATTTATCAAAAAACAAAGCAAATTGAAACAAAGCCATAACCAGAACAGGACACCCCATTAAATTTAAATTTCAGATGAACAATAACTCATTCTATTATTAGGATTATTTTTTTTATTTCAATATTACTCAAATATTACATGGACGTACTTATACTAAAAAGTTATTTCAGTAACATTGCTCTTTATCTAGTGTAACTTCCTTGAAGGATAACATTTATTTAGCAATATAAGTTTTTGTACCTTTGTTTTTAAAATCACTTTATAATTATTCTTGGAATGTCCATTTATTTTAAAAAGCTGCCTGTAGAGTTTTAAACAACTACAATTAGTGCTTAATGTTCTGAACTTTGGTTTAAATGCCGAAAAAAATAGGAAAACATGGATTCACATTTAGATCTTTATTTTTGCCTTTATAGAGATAAGAAAAGGTGAATTAAATGATACAGAATAAATTCCATCCATTCATTCCATGTAGAACAAGTTTAAGGAAGGGAAATTACAGTAGCTAATATACCTTCTACTCATAAAGCAAAAAAGACAAGAAACTAGTCCATAACTGTAGACAATTCTGAGAAATACATTATAAAAATATTCTTAGCTCTCATTAATGGGGTTAGGTGTGCATTTTGAGACCTGAATGCATTATTTGAAATGATTTCTCCAAACAAATAAAGATTTCACATCTTAGAAAATTAACTTGCTGACCAACATGTCAGATTAGACAACTGTAATGTAACTTCTTAACATTCTAGGAAAAGTATTGGGATAAGTAATGCAAACCAAAAGGACTGTTCATTGGTAAGGTTGACTGAGTGTCTATTTTGGATACAAATCAACCTGCAAAATTTAATTTATAATGCTTTATTAAGTGCTCAAAAGTTGACCTAACTATTCTTTAACCACTGTTAAAAAAATCTAATTTCATTTTGATTGGCCATCAATTATTTGTAATTTGCTTGTTTTCTCCAAATAGTATTACATATTTTTGTGACCTTTTTCAGATTCGTATGCAAGGAAACAAACTGAAGAATTACACTGAGATGGGTTTAGTAGGAAGAAGAAAAAGTGGAAAACTTCTGGGGCTATATGGAATTTTTAAAATTTGTGAGATATCAGAATTTTGCAACTTGACTCAAAGACACAATATTCATTCACTTCTTGGAGATAGAGTTTGTGCTCCTAGGATACAATATAGGCAAACTCAGAGGCTGTATATTGTCATCCCAGCATTATTACTGACAGCTTTGAACTTGTCAAATAACTTTCCTTTGTCCCGGTGTCTACCCTTTGTAATGGGTATAAATACATGAGCTTGCCTTAGGGGCAGAGCGCAGTATGTTTTTCTTCTATAGGTTTAAAATAACCGCAAGTGACTGGTGAGGAAGACTACAGGCCTCATCCTGGCAGTGCTCTGGTGACATCTTTGTGCCAAGTCTGCACTGGACAGTAATGGGTGGAGGTCAAGCTCGGGTAGGGCGTGGTGCTGGCATTCCTGAGATTGGAAGGGTGAGCTCGGTTCCCATGATGGGCAGAATAGGGTGACTAGGTCATTCTCCCCCCTCTACTGCCTTGTGGGTTCACTCCTTTATGGAAAAGCCCAGATGCGTCCAGCCTATCAACTGAATGTATGACGAAGACATATGTGTTTTTTCATAATAGTACAAGCTAAACGAACTCCTTTTTTTTCCTTCTTCTGCAAAACCATGATTCTGCCTCGATAACTATTACCGAAAACTTAATCAAACATACCAATTCTTATACTCAATTTAAGAGACGTGCTACCTGATTTTGAGAGAAATAAGTGTGGATATTTCAACACTTAAAGGATATCATAAATACACTAGAAATCTTTAAACTAGATACTAATTATTCATTTATTCAACAAATACTTATTAAACAATTACTATGTTTGGGGTTCTGTACTAGACATTGGAGATGCAGTCTTAAACAAAACGAGACATGGTTTTTATGTCCATGGACCTTGTATATGGGATGCTTCCAGCTTCAAAAGGAGAACTCCAATCCTTGCTAACATTGGTTGAGTGAAAACTGTCACCAGGATCCACAGAACAATAGCCTTCACATAGTATGATTCTAAACTACACAGTAATAGATGGGATGGTGGCCATACAGAGAATATTTTGTCTTATGCAGCAGGGATGTGCACTGCAGTTTATTACAGCTTCCCTGCAAATAATTTTTGCTGAGATATTTCAAAGGGCCAGATTTAGGAATAACATAGAAAAGCAGCTGTATTCGTTTGCATAATTTGCATGTACACTGCACATTCTTCATTGGAAATTAGAATTCTTAAAGTTACCTCAAAAATGTAATTTCAAAGTTTTCTTTTCTCAATGCCTTCTTGTAAACCTAGTCATGGGTTCCCAAGTGTCCACGCCGGAGGTTTGGAATGCATACTTAAAAGCTTTTTCTTGCTAACCATGTTGGAAAGATACAACATTTATGTTTCTTAAATGTCACAGATATGCAAACCTGCTGAAATCCGAGCCCAGAGAAAGGCAGAGCAGAGTAATTACAGAGTGTCTAATGCTGGGAATGATGAAAGATGAAATCAGTGAGTCCCACATGCCACCCTTCTTCTAAATCGGAGTCAACCTGTGGTTCCCCTTGTAAGCCTCTTCATGTCGGGAAAGAGTAGCAAGCTTTCGATATCCTTTTAGGTCAGGATTTCATTGAGGTTTCCGTTCTGCTTTTGTGTTCCAGTCATGGTCGTATGATATTTAACAACAGTGATAATAATATCAGCTATCTCATGTTATTTTCTCTTTTTTAATCCTTACCCAAGGATATTTTTTTCATTGCTTTTCAAGAAGAATGGAAGGGGAGAGAGAGAAGCATCGATGTGAAAGACACACATCGATTGGCTGCCTCCTACATGTGCCCCGGCCAGGGTGGGGATCGAGCCTGCAACGAGGCACGTGCCCTTGACTGGAATTGACCCCCGAGACCCTTCAGTCCACAGGCCGGTGCTCTAACCACTGAGCCAAACCGGCTAGGGCATCTGTTATTTCTTAATGTATGCCAGCAACTTTGCTGAATGCCTTTGTCATTTTATTCATTCGGTAGGAAAAAAATCCTATGAGGTAGGCGGTATAATTATATTCATTTTCAGATCAAGAAACTGAAGTGCCCAGAAGTGACCTGAACAGAGGCGTAGAGTTCAGAAGCAGGCTAGCCAAGGTGCCAGCCAGACCCGTCTGCTGACTGGAATGCTCACCTGTACTTACCCTGCTAAGAAGAGCACCAAGGCAATAATTAAAACAGAACAGATCGCGCCTGCGAGACAGCAAACCCACACCTTCTAGGTGGTCACAGAGCTGGGGTTAATACTATGTGAAGTGTCGGTGAGAAAATTTGGTTATGCGTTCTTTATGTACACCATATGCATACAGAGATACAGACAGTAAATTAGATTTATTTATTCTCACCCTTTTTATTGAAAGCAGCAGCTTAAAATAAAAAAAGCAAAATCTGAATGATCAGCCAAGGACTGTTAGATAAGCAGACGTGCCTGGAATACTGAATCAGCCCGCTGGCCCTTTCCCACTGGTCGTTCAATATCATAATAAGCGTGCCCGCCACTTGAACTGAGAGTTTCAAAACTTATTGGTACCAACCTTGAAATAAAGGAATCATAAAATCCACATTATAGGAAAGAGAATTAAAATAAAAATTGCAAACCCTGGTCTATTACATTACAACTTGATTCTTAGCCCTTTAAATCATTTTGCTTAGAAAGAAAATGACAATTTTCATAATTTAGAAACTGGTTGATTTGCTTGCATATTGTGCTCAGACTTAACAAAAAATGTGTTCTTGTTTAAATTCTTGAAAAAATGTAATAGAAATCAGCAGGCTGAGAAGAGGTATGAGTGTCCTGAAACAAAACAAAACAAAGCAAAACACACACACAATTGCTTTTGCATCTTCTTCCAGGGCTCCAAAACCTACAATTATCTTCTCCATCAATTCAGAAATTTGGCTCCAAGTTTCTCTACGATCTGACTTCCCTTTACAAGTCTCACCTTTCCTTGCAATTAAGCCAGCCTTTTAATTCTGACACTATGTCTACATACAAATCCAGTTCCTGCCTCACATGACTGCTTAGGTTATAACACACGCTTGTGTGTATATGTCCTGTCTTTTCTCCATTTATTTACCTATTGAAGATTCAGTTTAAACCTTACCTGCTCCACAAGACACATCCTAAAGAGTTATGTTACACTTACAGTGTATTACACTTATAATCATTAGCACAAGTTTATCATATTTTGTGTGTGTGTATATGTGCATGTATCTGCTTTTAATTTAGAAGACACTTTTGCAATACAAAAGTAAAGATATGCAATTCCTTTAATCTACAATGACACTGTTAAGAAAGTGTGTGTGTCCCCACATACATAGTGTGTCCCCACAAAAATGTATACATACTTTAACAGCTGATAGCTCAATTTTGAAAATAAAATGTATTTTAATAAACACTGCCTTTATAATTATTCAAAGTGTATCTATACATTTTTGGGACATCCTATATATTTATAATATTTATATATATTTATAATATATATGTATATGTGCAAAAAGTTGGAAAATAACCTAAGGAGAAGATCAGATAAAATTAACTTGTATATAGGGAGGTAGACACAAAGTTTGATAAAACTGGAAAATGTTAATAACTGATATTTACCATAGCAGTATTCACAGGTCTTTTGTCTGAAGACTTTTCATGTTTTCTGAGAATTCCTTTGATATCTTTCCTGG
The DNA here is from genome assembly GCF_054644295.1 of Miniopterus natalensis. Classification (NCBI taxonomy): domain Eukaryota; kingdom Metazoa; phylum Chordata; class Mammalia; order Chiroptera; family Miniopteridae; genus Miniopterus; species Miniopterus natalensis. The sequence goes on along the minus strand of NC_142082.1, from coordinate 9,455,181 downwards.
AGATTAGATGTCGTCTGAAGTTGGGATATCCTCAATGGTAGCAAATCCTTATCTTTGTGGAGTAGATTTGTCTTTTGAAAACACCCAGAGGTTATTCAATCAAATTGGATAAGTCAGGGAGACAGTAATTAAACAGATAAAAAATAAGGTGTAATTATAAAATAATTAAACTGACTGTCTTGTGTAGCTCAGACCCACCTTTCTATAATCTGCCCTGTGGTGCTGGGATGGAAATCTGTGAACTGTACCTGCGTCTTGTCATCTGGTTTCTGCCCCCTGAAGACCGTGGTGGGAGACCAGGAAGGTGCGAGGCGGTGCTCCCCGCAGTCAGCATTGCCTGGTGGCCGCGTGCGGGTTAGCTGTGTCGGTACAACCTTGTCCCACACTCCCAGAGCCATCCTCCTCACCCCTACTGAAGTGCCAGCGCCAGTGCCCCTCTGAGCCTCCGGAAGCCCGAGTCCCAGCCCCCCGGGCCCCTTCTCCGACTGCTGGGCACCCCACCCACAGTAACTGCCCTGCGCTCAAGGGCCTGGCGGACCCATTTCCCGGGTTCCAGGTTAGGACGGGTCCATCCGCTCCCCCTGTCCCAGCCCCGGAGCTGTCACTCAAGCATCCCCTTATCTCCCGTTTGTGTTTCTCAGGCCTCCAGCCATTCTCTCTGTTAAAGTGCTGTTGTGGTTTCTCTTTACACGACAAGGCTGTGACTGAAACACTCCAGAACTGACCTTGAAGCAAGTGTGAATGACACTGAAAAATGTCATGACAGCATCACTTGAATATTATGTAGAAGAAAAAAGTGCATAGTGCGTTAAACTGCAGGCTTTGAGGTCCAACAGAGCAAGATCGCATCTTGGCTCAGTTGCTCGCTGGGGTGTGAGGCTAATAATTTGGAACATCTGTTTCCATGTAGCTGAAATAGGAATAATTCTTATTTTCTTGGGTCGATATCAGCAGTAAATGAGTTGACAGATGTGAAACACTTAGAACAGTGCTTGACCCATAATAAGTGTTCAATAAATTGTATTTAACATATTAGAAATAAAGTGAAGTGGAATAAATTAAAATAGATATGTGTTCACATTGATTAAAAAGCCATCAATTTATGTTGTGTGTGTGTGTCTCCCTTTAAGGACTTAGAGTGTTATATTGCTGCTAGATGTTTAGAACTATTACTTTATTAATTTTTGGAAAATTTAGCATAGAAAATTGAATTCTACAAGACTCTCTAGTGAAAGCTCACTCACCGATCCGATAGGTTCCTGTCTCCCGCTTACCTGCTTCTCACCGTCTTCTCCTATTTGTCATTTCAGCAAGTTCCCCTTCTCTTGTTTATTTCCTTTTTCTTTATGTCAGGCATTTGTGTTTCTTAAGCACTTTATCTGTGTCCAGCACTGAGTTAGCAAATATAAACCATACTATTTATTGGTGACTTTATCTTTATAGCACACTGGATTTATTTCAAATAATTCTTCGGTGCAATTCTCTGAAATAAGCCAATCCTACAAATCTCTTTCCCATTTCACCCAGTAATCCTTGCCAGTCCCTACCGTGTATTTTCGCACAGGAATGGGTAAATTACATCACATGGGGAATAGCTTGAATTTTGGAGCATTTAAAATTTTCAAAGTTTCTAAAAATATACATTATGAGCCTCAACCCTCCCAACTAACTTACTCTGGATTTGTGCACATCTTGCAAATAAGGAAACAGTGGTGCGTCAAGTATGCAACCTCCTCGAGGCAGATGTAGTCACTGGTAGAGTCAGGAAACACACTGAATGAAGTCTTCCTTCGCCCCTTGTGATGTCGCAGGTTTATCTGCCCATGAACTCTTTTAAGGTCTGCAAATGTGAGGCCTCTGTCCTTGGCTATAGCAGCCATTGAGGAAATGATGGAACCAATGCTTTATTTATGTCCAGTTTCTTTCCATTTATGATGTAAGTTCTTCAAAGGAATACACTGCATCTACTGTCTTGTTCTCAGTCTGAGGGTTGAAGTTGGCAAAACGTAGCATGTTTGGATCATCTGGGGGACTCTTTGTATTCTGATGACTTAGGAGGTGTGCGTGCGTGTGTGCGTGTTTGCGCGTGTGCATGCTGTGGTATGGGCTGAGGGCTCACGGATGGCGAAGTTGAGGACCTCTGTGTTAGAGGGATGCCGAATAAGCCCATGGAATTTCCTTGCCTAAAAATATTTTAAGACTAGAGTATTTCTCTGCCTAAAATGAGTTAAGTATTCTTGATTAAAGTAAGGAAAACCAGTTTATATTAAAATAACTTCAGATACACACACTCACCCAAATGCTTAATCTGCTTTGATATTGCTGTCATCTGAGGGTTTCCCAGTGAACTTTTAGGATCACATGATCATTAAGATGATATATTTTACTGGTTAATTGTTTCAGTTCTTCAAAGAGCCAAATTAACAACAAAATTAATATGATTGTGCAATGCCATGTGTGAGGCAGTGCTGTATGTTAGAAATACTGCTCACTGAAGATGACGAAGTTTAGGCTCCAGTCCCATCGCTGTTACTCATTAGTGTTTTGGCCCTTGGAAGACATTTGCTTTCCAGTATCTTATTTATCACACCCATAAAATGAAGTGAATGAATAAAGTAAAGTTTAAAAATTCCCCAACACTAATTCACTACTTTCTGATTTTAAAAAAAAATTATAGGTTTTCAACAACCAGATCAGTTCAAAGATATTCAAGGATGTAACTATCAAAACCTCGCTAAAACACACACACACACAGATATGCACATCTGAGTGATTTTATGGTTTCAGGTAAGTATAGATGATTATTATCACATATATTGTATACTATATATTGTATATCTCCATCTCTATCTGCCTCTATATTTCTATCTCTCTCAGCACACAGAATGGCCAAACGAGTTAGCTAAAGTGCAAAGTACTGTGCAGCCCTTTGAATTCTAACAAACAGATGAGGGGTTTAATTTTTTCCCTTGCTCTACTGCTCTCAGGAAGTGGACTCTATGTGCAGAGCTGTTATTCCTAGCTTTTGCTTAAGAAGGAAAAAATAATTTTTTAATGTTTGGGTTAAATGAATGTGAAATACATGTATACATAGCCCCCTGTGTGTATATGTTGCTATATGGCAGATAAATTGAGGACTTTCCAACATATGAAAGCATTTTTCAATATAATATTTAACTAGAAATTTCTCTTTTACTTTGCCTGTGTGCATGGTTAGATATACATTATATAAATACATATTAAAAGTTGCTATATATTTAAATATTTAATTTAAAATTAAATTATTTGTACTTAGAATTTATTCTATTGAAAGTTGAGAATTTATTGTCTGTCAAAGTTGATATAATGTACTTTGTTACGCTCCGACTAATATCTTTCATGATAGAACTAACAGAGTAGACCCATGTCAAAAAATAAAATAAGAACATTTTAGTTATTATATCATCTGCATATTATGAAACCCAAATTGCTATTCTAAATTATCCACACTTTTTATTTGAGCTGTATTTTGACACAGACATTTTTTTAACACTCTCACAAGCAAGAATTGAAGACCCAGAAAGGGGTCAGAAAGGACATAAATTAGGATCAGTGGCCCCAATTTAGTCTATTCCCCTCCCAATGGTCCATGCGGAATAATCAGAGATGATAAACAATAGAACTCAGTGGAGAGCTCTGACCTCCTGTGCACAGAACAAGATAAGAGTCACTGCAGAACCCTGGGTTAGTTTATCTTTCAGGTTCTGAAATTGTTTTGATAGAACTACTTGACTTCAAGATCAAATCAGATGCATTGTGAACACTGTTTGTTCAGCCTACTTCCACTCTGTTTCCTATCATATCTTTACTGGCCTTACGTATACACAATTAAGAATTGTAGGCAATGACAGGATAAATTGTCATATTTTTAAAATGCCTTATTTATTTGCATTTAGAGATCTTAAAACTAGGCATGTTAAAACTATGGTGTTCTTGATCTAGTTCTTTATGATAACTTGAGACATAGTTGAAGTAATTTACTATTAAATATTCAAAAGTTGTAACTTTATTTTGTTAAAAAATATTAGTTCTGCATAATATTTTATAATTTTTTAGTTTTATTTCCCTTTGTGATATTTTGTCGTGGTCTTGTCTCATATAATAGGGAAAAAGACTGACTTTACAGAATATGAAGGAAAGCTGATTTCACAGGAAAGACTTTTTGGTAAAAGTTTGTGCCCAATCAAGTTGCATGCATACTCCTAAAAATAGCATTTTAATAATGTATTTCTAGTTATGACATCTTAAATTCAACAACTTGAAGATTTTTTTGGTCAGTAGTATTTTGTACTTAGATTAGTAACTTGACCTTAACCTTGACCTTGACAATAAGTGTAGGCTAAAGTTCATAATCATAAAGATACTAAGAAGCAGGAAACTGAGCCAAATAGAAATTTTAATTCCACCACCAGGACCTGAGTTTTGTTTTGTTCTCTTTTGCACCAAAGATCAAAGTGGCCACAGAAAGTAAGAAAAAAGAAGTTGATTTCTCACTCAGTACTATTAGAAATCATTTGTGGGAAGTATGTAGCCAGATATTTCAAAGGAAGAAGGAGAAATAAAATCATTGAAAGATAACAGAAAATTCAAAAGAAGGAAAGTTTATTCAGAGAAAAATGTGGGTGGAGAAGAGACAGTGAGGCTTAAAAAAACGAAGGGAAGGAGAAGTGACTGGGAAGTGTTCTGGGAAGAACACAAACTCTGGGTCTGAGAAATTAGTAATAAAATATGGTCGAAAATTTACGAGGAAGAACAATAAAAATTGTTTTATGTAAAGCAAGTTTCATGTTCACTTGGAAATTGTGGAGGAGCCTGCCTTCACCTCACAGACCTTGGAGACACTCCTGAGCGCAGGAGCTCCGAGCTACACACACCATCTCCACTCGAGACTTGCTTTTATTACCATATATTTCATCCTTGCCTCCCAAGTTATTACCATGGTAATTGTTGAATTTCTCATTACAGAAAGGCAGCCCTTCATAAATATTATATGTGGCTATTATTGGCAGACACAGTGTCAGTTTCATAAGAAATATGGAAATTCTGTAATATGAAGTGATTCATTATTTATCTTTTTTTATAATTTTAATGAATACAAGCGTCTCTTATTCATTAAAAATACAACAACAAAAATATCCATTCAGCCATTAGCCTCTTGATGGATCTGTCCCATTAAGCTAAATATCCAAGCAGAGCACCTGAAAAGCACCTGAATTCTTCTTCAAAGCACATCATCACACTAAAATTATTTGCTTCTGGGTATCATTAATTTCATTTTATGGATATGAGGACTTTTTTTTTTCTGGATTGAGGTAGATTAAGATTACTTTACACTCACCCTATTCAAAGAATTCTTAGTAATAAAACAGAACTAAATGGCTTATATTAAACATTCATTTATTCGGGAGGAAGACAGTTCCAAGGAAAGTTTGGCAAGTAAGTTTAGAGTGGTCCTTTGATCTCATTGGAGGAGAGAAGCAGGAGTATTTTGTTTTATGTTACTGGTACATATCAAGAGCTATGAGATGATGATTATTTAGATGCCAGGAACTCCTGGGATTGACACCTGAGTCCCTTTCTCACATGGTGGTCAGTAGAGTGGCCCACTCCCCACTAAATCCAGTTCACTCTCCAAGGACTGCTATTCTGATAGTTCAGGGAGAAAAACTTTAAAGATGCTTTGGTGATGGGAAAATATTTCATGTGATTGTAAAGACAATACACAATTTTTAAAGTAGTAATCTTCAGTTCTCACTGCTGTAACTTTTCTTAGTTACCATATGTACTGTTTTTTCTCCAAATTACCCTTCAGAAGAGAGGACTGTCTGTGTCCTTGAGAAGTCTCTCATATAATATGTGTCTCAGTCATTTTGTTCTGAACAACAAAGTTCAGGTTTGCCCGAAATTATTTCAAACTGTGCTAGATTTTGAGTTTTATAAAAATCAGTTTACTTAATGGATAAAAAAAGAGGGAGGCAATTTAGGGTAGATTTTGTAAATATTCTTAGGGGTATGGTCTCACAATCGCAAACATTGTAAGGTTGTCAACAAATCTGTTGTCAGCCTATTGAAAATAATTGTCAGTAAGGAAAACAGTGTGGAGTTTCCTCAAAAAATTAAAAATGGAGCTGCCTTTTGACCCAGTGATCCCATTTCTAGGACTATAGCCTAAGAATCTGAAAACACTAATCAGAAAGAACATATGCACCCCTATGTTCATAGCAGCGCAGTTTACAATAGCTAAGATCTGGAAACAGCCCAAGTGCCATAAAAAACTGTGGGACATTTACACCATGGAATACTACGCAGCTATAAAGAAGAAGGTTCTTGTATCCTTTGGGACAGTATGGGTGGACCTGGAGAATATTATGTAAGTGAAATAAGCCAGGCAGAGAAAGACAAACATCACATGATCTCACTTATATGTGGAACCTAAAGAACTTAATAAACTGATGAACAAAATAGATTCAGTGACATGGAAGCATGGATCAGACTGACGCATCTCAGAGGGAAAGTGGGGATGGGTGGGTGAGTGGGTGGGGAGAGATTAACCAAAGAATTTATATGCACATATGCATAATCCATGGACACAGACAATAGTGTGGGGACGGCCTGGAGTGGGGAGTGGATATGGGATGGAAGGGGTCAAGGGGGAAAAAGGGGATATCTCTAATATTTTCCACAATAAAGGTAAAGTTAAAAAATAAAAAATAAAATAATTGTCAGAAGGCAAGGCTTTGTTATTCCCATGCACATACTTTGGTCGCTGAGAACCTAGAAGAACAAAGTGCTGAGCCCCAGCATAGCAGTAGGACTATTTTCAAAAAGAACAGTGCCTGGATTTCCTATTGTGTGTCCTCTCTCTTCAATCTCATTTTACCCACAAGTATCAAGGTCACACTGTTCTTGTTCTCTGTTCCTATCTTTTCATATGCCACTTGCCCCCAAATCTTATTTGCATTTTAAAACGACTTAGAAGTAAAAGATTCCATGCTGTGGAAAAGGTGAAATAATACACCTAACATCACTGTAATGGTTGATGGTGAAGAAAATGCTGTAAAAGAGACATGTGAAGAGTTTGAATGAGAATGGAAAACAACATTTCTAAAAGAATCTTTAATTTTCCAGAGCCATGTTGTCCCATGTCACCACTAGCCACATGAAAAATCAGTTCCTCAGTTGACTAGCCCTATTTCAAGTGCCCAACAGTCACAGTGGCTAGTAGTTATTATATTATGGTAGATTCCGATCATTTTTATCATTGCAAAAAGTTCTCCTGGATGTCACTGTAACAGAATATAATTTTAAACGTCTGGGCAATTAAAATAATATTTCAAATAGACATTTGATATTTCATTTCTGTGCATATATCAAGTTGATCAAAAACATTTTGGGATAAAATGGGGAATTATATTACATTTGATGTTATTTTATATTTGAGCGCACGTAGTAATATATTTAAAATATAAATTAACCATGTCTATGTAATTAAAAGTCAGTGCCTTAATGCTCAGTTTGTTAATGTTGGGACATACTTGATGTTGACATCAAATGTTGAAAAGCGAGTATTAAAGTCACCAATTTTCAGGTAGTGAATATAGAATTTCATATTTAATAAAAATTTCACAGCTTTCATAATCCCTGATTTCATTTCATCGTGACATTTACTACCACTAGCTTCTGTTTTACAAAAGGGCCCAGGGGCACCAAATAACATGTTATGTGAAAATGTAATATGGAATAGTAAAACTTATATTTAAGAACGAGTGAGAATTGTATTGCCTTTACAATATTTTTTCCTGGACCTGATAAGTGGCTTAGTGGGATTAGTGTCTTCTCCTACCAGTTGATCCAGAGCACAGCCTCTATAATTGAGTCTTAATGGAATTTAGAAAAAGTATATAAGACCGATTTCTAAATTTACAAATACAAACCTGCCTAGCATTCGAATCAGAAATCTAGGATGTGGTTCTGCAAGTAAATTTCTTTGGTCACATGGATTTCCTGAAGGAATATTATTAGCAAAAGCCTTTTGCTGGTGTTTCATGTTGCTTTAATAGTGTGTGAATAAGTGAAATGATTAACTTGTCAGGGTTCTCACTGTCTCCCTCGGCACCTGGATCCCTTCACTTCAGTCCTGCCCCCTGTTTTCTGAATTTAGAAAGAACAAAATTTGCCCAGTGGAAGTCTTCAGAGATGAAGAGCTGCCAGTGTGGAAGCCCTGTGTATCCCTCCCCAGGGTGCTCTCCAGAGGTGTAAAAGGGAAGCTGAGGATGAGGTGACAGAGCAGGAGATGTCGTGCAGGTGCCAGGAAGGCATTCTGAAGGAGGGGTGCCCATACATCAAGTTCTAATGGAGCCCCAACCATTTTACTGCGCAGGGTGTCGGGGCTCCACCTAAAACAATCAGCTAACGCATCAGTTTCCATGTCCCGCGGAGTTAACTGTCAGGTCAAGGAGAGAGACAATTTAATCATCCCACAAGCATTTCTGGCAGATTTTTTTGTCTTCCCAGTGACTTCTGTGTGTCAGCCATTGTTCTGGATTCTGGGATATAGCAATAAACGAGGCGGAAAGGATCCTCGCTTCAGCAAGCGTGCTCTAGTGAGGAGAAATCCTCAGACACGTGCGCCCAGCCAACCAAGGGCATGAGCAAGCAGCATGCAAACCTCCGAGAAGGGCTAGGAACTGACCTGCAGGCCGAAGGGAGGATGTGACCGAGGGGTCCCACCGGTCCCAGGGCCCAGGGGAGTCTCCTGGAAGGAACTGATACCTGGGCAGACTTAGGATGCTGGCTGCAAGTCAGCTGGGTGAGGAAGAGGGAGGGAAGGAGAGACGGAGAGGGAAGTCGCACCCTGGGTAGAGAGACCACCACGTGAGGTGCCCTCCCCGGGGCAGGGCCTGGCGCGTCGCGGGAGATGAGAGAGATCCAGGGTGGCAAGATCAGATGAAGAAACAGGAAGGGGGGCTGAAGTGACATATATATATATATATGCATGCTTATATACACACACACACACACACACACATATATAAACATATATTTTAACCTACAATTTTTATTATGTCACATTCTAGAGAAATAGCTGACATGAGAAGTGTTTGGTTTCTTCTTTAGTGTTTATATAAAAATGTTACTCCAGACTTTAAAACAGAGAAGAAGATAAAATTGAATGCATGTGGCTTAATAATTGCTATAATTTAAAAATATTTGAAATGGTAATTTTTAAAAATAATTGCATTACGACTTAAAAAACTTCTAATTGTTTTTCTTTATAGCTCTCTCTAAGGCTGAGAAGAAACTAATTATAGTCAGTATATTTATCTCAAGATATGGTGTGTCATTTATGTCATAATTAAAAAATAGTTATTGAGAAATACATATAATTGATTTATCCATAATTTAAAATGTATGAACAATAAGACTATGAAAGGGGTGTTACACAAAACAGAGTTAATGAGCCGTAAACTTACCCTGAATGGAAAAGATGGCTTTGGATGGGTCTTAGACGTCATTGGTAACCTCGCTGATACAACCTGCCTTCTTCCTTTTACCATACTATTGTTAGAAATGTATGAAATATAAATTATTCTTTTCACTTACCCTGCATGTTGAAGAATTACAGGTAATTAAATCCCCTGGTATCTTACTATTTTACAAACGGCGATTGCAAGATGTAAAAGATGATTCCAAGAGCAGCTCCAGCTCCTTCTAAGTCAACACTAATCTCTTGAGAGCAAATATAGGAAGAAAGATGCTAGCAAATGAGGAAACTGCCTATAAAGCTTTAGTCTTTTCACTAGACATACAACGTGAAGCCCAGCTAAGCAAATGTTAGTTCCTTCCCCAGGGGACTATTATTTTAGAAGCATAATGAACATCAATTCTAGGATTTTTGTGAAGCTAAATATTTTTGGTAAATCTGATTTCTTCGATATTCTAATTAAAGCAAAGGTCAGATTTTTGAAAGGAAATAGTCTCATTCAACTCTAAACTGGGAAAAATATACTCCAGGACTATTTTATCTTCTTATTCTTTACTCACTGTATTTTTCATGGTGCTACATTTTTGCATTTGTGCACAGAATCCGTTTTAATAAGTCCCTTTGACCTAAAATTTTCCATGTGAAACTAGAATCAGTGGTGTGAGTTTCACATGATTACACTGTACTGTATGTCAATAGCATTTGTTTTGGAAACCTGTTGCTCTGCATCTGACTTAAACCATATGCATCAAAATATTTATTACTGCACAATATGAAGTAAAGGTCACCCTGTTTATTTGCAATTAAGCCAGTTACAGTCGCTAAAGGTCTAATCCAACAGGAAAAGGTGTGCTTTTTCTTCACGGGGATTGTTCCTCACTTGTATCTGTCATGTATAAGCTTGATCGCAACATAAAAACGTGACTTGGCTGAAAAGTATTAATCCCATGATTTTGTTCTTTCTTTCTTCTTTTTTTATTTTTTAAAATATGTCTTTATTGACTTCAGAGAGAGTAAGGGAGAGGGAGAGAGAGAGAGAAACATCAATGATGAGAGAGTCACTGACCGGCTGCCTCCTGAGCGCCCCCTACTGCGGACTGAGCCCACAACCTGGGCCTGTGCCCTGGCTGGGAATGGAACCGCGAGCTCCTGGATCCTAGGTCGATGCTCAACTGTTGAGCCACACCGGCCAGGCAGCATGTTTTATCTCTTGTCTTGTCGGTGATGGCCATTCTAATGGTGTGAGGTGAGCACGTGGTGCTTTAACCGTCACTGTAGACCAGCAGATGGTGTGGAGTTAAACACCATTGTGATTGAACCCAAGGTAGCTTGCCTGCCACCCTCCCATCCCAAACCCCAAGCCTACACTCATCTCTACCTCAAATCCCTCTATTTCCTGAAGGTACTGGCCAGTATTTTACTTGGTGGTGCCCTCACCTGGAGGACCACTTAGCTATTAGTAGTGGACAAAATTTTTCAGTCAATTAGGAAAACTAAAAACTTGATTGAGAATGGAAACCCACTAATACTAGTCATCTGTTCCTATCGCATTGTTTTCCTCATGTAGAAACACAACTTAATAACTAGAAGGTATGAGTGTTGTTTTGGCTACCTGTCTTAAATGTTCCCTAATTTCAAGAGGAAAGAGCTAGGTGGACAAAGGGCTACAACTACTTTTTTAGGAACTTCTACTTATAAGTGATTATTTAGTCATATCAATAGTACCAGAGAATTTCAAACATACTCGTTTATATTGCAAGCGGCAGGATGATGTAATGAGACCTTTGCTGAGTCTAGGACACAGAAAAGCTGCATCTAAATAATTTTTACTCTCTATGTGACCATGGCAAGTTACTTTTTTTTGCAGGGCTTCATCTGCTTCATTGTAAAATGAAGTGGATGAACTAGACCAGGGTCAACTTTTTTTTCTTTCTTTAAGGGCTAGATAGCATATTTTTTGCTGTGTGAGCCCTGTGGTCTCAGTTATACTTATTCAACTTTGCCATTGAAATGTGAATACAGCCATATGCAGTATTTCAGTGAATGAGTGAATGAGCACGAGAGTGGCTGCTTTATAATAAAATTTGATTTACAAAACCAGGAAGTTGGCAGTAGTTTGCTGACCCCTGAAGTAGATAGATGACTTCTAAAATTCCTTTCAGTTAGAAATGCCGATTATTGCATTAAGAATGTGCTTACTCTTCAAGTATTGGAAGTTGTCATAGAATTACATTACCGAAAGACACCCAAGAGGCGATTTAGCGCCTCTACCTACTCCAGGCAAGATTATATTTAAATCACCAATGAGGACAGCTATCCGATTGCCAGATCATTAAAAGGGAAAATCTCTCTTTGCAAATTTTTTGTAAAGTCACTGTATAATAGGTAATCTATGTGGGGCTAGTGTAAAGTTTTGGGAATAACTTTAATGGTTTTTGGTGGAATATCTTGTCATTTTTTTAAAATTGACTTTATACATGGTAGAAGATAGAAGAATGATTTTCTCTTTTTCATTATTCTTATAGCTTCAAACCTTAGAGGATCATTCTTCTCTTAATAGATCTAAACATTATAAAATTTTTCTTCCATACAAAGAAATTGACATAAATTTTATTTTTAGATATGGACTAAAAATTTAATAGATTAAGAATCATAGTTCCTCTGTCATTCCTTCAAGCTTGTTACTCTGTTTATCTTTTTATTTGTTTTATAAGCTTTAAAAACAAAACATAAAAAGTACCCAAGATAATGTAGTAGAGATTTCATGTAGAAAGAGCTACTGGCATAATCTAATCTTTGTTGTTTTATGATTTTTAAAATTAAGTTTATTGAGGTGACATTGTTTAATAAGATCATACAGGTTTCAAGTGCACGTTTCTATGATACATGATCTGTATATTGCATTGTGTGCTCACCACCCAAAGCCAAATCATCTTCCTTCTGGCATAATCTAATTTTAAAATAACATTTGTGGTCAGTGTTACTTTATAGTGTAAGAAATTTATTGATATAAGTAATCTTAATCCAAAATAGATAGAAAAAATACAATTTAATTACACAAGTATTACATCAACTAAAGATAGGATTATATTTTACTTTTCCATTTTCTGCCTCAGTATGCAAATAACTAGTTAGCTATCTTTTGGAAATGAATTGATTTTCATAATTTATATTTAATATTTATTATCTTTTTGATTCTCATATTAATTGAATAAATGCATACACAGAGACACATTAAAATGCAAAGGAGACAAATACTCCTTAAGATTAGTTTAAATTTACTCCAAGGCCCACAGTTATTTGCCTGAGCCATACAGAGGATATGATAAAAAATAAAAAGTTATTTAAAGTAATTTCTGTTTTCAACTTCAAAATCTTCCTTTAAAATTTTTTTCTGTTACAGTTCTCAAAATCACTAGCTTTCATTACCCAATCTTATGATACATTGTTCAAGTTAATGGTGAAATCTGTCAGGGCTGGGAAGGAGTTATTTTATGTACTCTGATATTGTGGACACCCAGCAAAGTGTGTGGTCCATAGAGGTGCTCGGTGAAGCAGATTGGTCTGGCTTCATATAGCATTGTCTTCAAACCATCATCATCATTAACCTGCTTACTATGCCGTAGGTTGTGCCAGACACTTAGATCATTTGCAATAACACAACAAAACTATAGGTTTATTTTCTTACAACTTTTAACTCTGTTCAGGTTGTTAAAATCTGCAGTAAAGTAAGCATCGGAGCCAGGATTTTAGCCTAGGGAGTCAAACACCTCACTATACTATGTTCAACATGTAACCGGCATCACATTATAAACCCAGACATCTTAATTAGCTCTATGGAAAAATATCTGTAAGTTAGTTATTCAATTTAGAATCTCATGGTAGCCATCCTACATTGATAAAGATTATTCTATCAAAAAATTCTCTTTTCTCCCCACCCCCTCACCTCTTCCACCCTTGACCAAGTGACCCAGAACCTTTTATTGAAAGGATTATCCTTTCCCCACTGACCCTTTTGTTATAAATACAAATATTGTATTCTGCTATGTTGGTCTCTTTAATTATTAGCCTATACCATAAAATACTAATTTCCACAGCTTTATTATTGGCATTTATATCTGGTAATGGAAATCCTCCAGCTGTATTTTATTTGAGGTTCTTGGCTATTTTTGACCCTTTTCATTGCCATATAAATTCTAGAATTTGCTTGTTTACACACATATGCACACATAAACACACATACACTGCTGATATAAGTTGGGATTGTGTGGAATTTACAGATCAGTTTGGGGAGAATTGACTCCTTGAAAGATTTAACAGGCACTTGATGAAAGAATTTTCAAATGACCAATAAATGTATCAGCACTTCATTACTCATCAGAGAAATTCAAATTAAAAACCACAGTGAGATTTTACTGCATGTTCATCAGAATGTCCAAAATGACAATCTCAGACAATTTTTAAATGTTGGTAAGAATGTGGAACAACTAGAATTCTCAGAAAATGTTATTTAGAAAAACCATCTAGCAATATCTACTTTAACAGGCTATATATATATAAATTCCATGACCTAGCAATTTCACACCCAAAATATACTCAACAGAAAATATATTCACCCAATAAGTGTATGTCCATATGTGTGTGTACATATTCGTATATATGAATGTTCACTGCAGCACTATTTATAATAGGTCAAAAGCGAAAACTACTGAAATAAGACTATGATCTTGGGCAAGATACTTACCTCTCTGTACCTTCTATTTTTTATCTGTAAAGAAGAAGTCATACTCATACATTATTATTATCATTACTAGGGTGGCTTTGAATATTAAACAAGTTAACATGTATCTATTACTTAGAATAGTGCCTGGTATATAATAATGGCTATGTAAATATCCATTATTAAGATGAAACGCATAGCAGCCAGAAAGATTCTAATGCCTTAGTGTTTTAAGTTCTTTTTGTGGCTGGAGCACATCTTGCTTTTGTTCAGAACTATTTGGGGAATACTGACACAGAAGAAAAATCCATGTTTGTACTGCTTGTCTCATCATCAATCAAAGAGCCTTCATTAATTGTCTCTCCATTGAGCCAGGCATCATCATTATCAAGTCAGACAACAGCATTTATTACCTGCTCCCTGTGTGCAGGTGCAGAAAGGAGTATTTATTAAATGTCCATTTTCTCATTGTGTCAGGTTCTTTCCAAAGTTAGTCAAGAAGCAGAGTCCCTCTTCCAAAATAAAATCATGATTTACACTTGTTAAGAATGAAGTTACTGTGGCTTGGAATAGCACCCTGCATTGTGAATTCCAACTCATAATTGATGACAGACATGTTCTTTCTATTACTTAGCACTTAGGCTGATGCTTGGATAGACCAGTTAGCAGCTTCATACTGTCCAGATGTAACACACTCGAGACTATAATATTGATCAGCTCAGTTAGCTTTCCGTTCTCTGCAAACAGAGGTATCCACGGTCAAGGACCTTCTTATTATTAGCTGGTGTTCTACTTCATCATTTTAAGGACGATCAGTTAAAGTCAATACAGCGCTGGCTAAGGTGCAGACAGACGTGGAATAAGACACATCAGGGCAGAGGAGATTTCTGAAAGGCTCTTTATGAGTTGTTCTGAATCTCAGTGTTTATTTCAGGGGCTTTGGTCAATACTAAGGTGGAAGCCATGGCTGGAGGTTAAAGTGTTCTCTGTGACTTTGAGTTGAACTCATCCACTGTGGATCATTTATAAATATTGCAATAAGTAGGATTTTGATGAAGTTTCTGGACACAAAAGGCTTTGATTTCAGTTTAGGACTTGTATATAAGCTAGAAGGGTTCTTCCTACTTATTTTGTGAGCAAGATATAGAAGTAGTGAGAGTGGTAACTTTGTCCTTACTAATGAGGAAACATATATCTTTAGCTGAGATTCTGTCTTTCAAACCAAGATATCATTTAATTTCTTATTTTTTAGTTTTTAAAATGTGTTATTTGATTATTTATAACTAGACTTGAATATAAATACCTTTTGAAATTATTAATTTTATCTTTTATAATTAATACGCAAACTAGTTCTAAAGCTAGGTCTAGTTTAGGTCTAAAATATTTGATTAAAATTCCAGAAGAAATATTAATTTGTTGATTTAGGTATAATTCCCCCTCCATGTGTCCTAATTCTCATGTTAAGAACTTCTCTGAATAGAGAGTATAATGTTTTCAAAGTCTCCACTAAATTTATGCATTTGTCCTTTCCTTCATTTAACAAATATTTAACATTCACTTTTTGTGAACAAGGCACTGCTGTAGGGAGTAGAACAGTGAGAAAGACATCCCAGGTCCCCACTATGATAAAGTTTGCAATGAAGGGAGAGAGGCAACAGACAAGATACTTCCAGGTAGTGATTAATACTGTGAACATGTTTTCTACAGCATCACTGAGGAGGAACATTTGCACTGAAGCCCAAATAATAGGGACCCAGCTATGACAAGGTCTCGAGGAAGAGTTAGTGCCATTGTTAGGGTGTCTTTCATTCAAGAAGTATTTGTTAAAGGTAACTCTTGGATGACAAAATTGTATGACTTTATCCTGGACTTCCTGAAATGTACAGGTTGATAAAAAGAAAGAATATACATATCCTTGTGTATATACGTGCCTTTGACACAAAATTCAGCAATTCTTTAAATTAATGGATGTAATTTAATGAGAATTACATTAAATGAGAATGTAAATTTTACAGATACCTGGTACTGTAGAGGAACACCTTCCCTAATAATCTTTATCAGTCATGTCTTTCCACCAAAATCTGGTCTTTGAACCATCATCATAGGTCTCTTCTTTTGTTCTCTCCCCAGACAGCTTCAAATTGCCATCTTCATCTTTTTCCTACTAAACCCCACCCCTTAGCCCTCACCTTTTACACCTCAAATGGCTCCAAACTTCATTAGTTTAGCCCTGTCCCAGCATCTATGTCTATAGTTATCTCGCCACACCTATCATGGGCCCTAACCAAACAAAGGGTCTCATGGAAAACAGTTAGATATAAAAAGAAATGCTTATTTTTCTATTATTTACTCAAGGCATTATGCTTACAATCTCATCATAAAAGGATATCATTGCTGTTCTATGAGATGTCCCTTGTTGAGTTGCTCAGAGTTCTCACTTGGCTTCAGGAAAATCCT
The DNA here is from genome assembly GCF_054644295.1 of Miniopterus natalensis. Taxonomy (NCBI): domain Eukaryota; kingdom Metazoa; phylum Chordata; class Mammalia; order Chiroptera; family Miniopteridae; genus Miniopterus; species Miniopterus natalensis. The sequence continues at coordinate 9,438,481 of NC_142082.1, read as the reverse complement.
TACTTAGCCCAGTTCTTTCGCAGACCAATAACTCATGACTCCAGTGATTTTTTCCTTCTTTATTCTCACCAATCTCTGTATATAAATTGGGAAGTGTGTAGGGGGGCAAGTGCAAACATGCCTATGGCTACATGCTAGAAGAGAGGGTGAGTTGAAACCGTGTCCAACAATGGCTGGACAATTTAGATGTCTTGATTAATATAGGGACTTGCATTGATTTACTTTAGTGCGTTAAACCATCCTTGCATTCCTAAGATAAACTCCACTTTAGAGTGACATATTATTTTTAATTCTGCATTCTTAAATTTTACTTGCTAATATTTTATTGAGGGTTTTTGCCTCTATATTCATGAGTTTTCTTTCTTGAAATAACTTTTTCTCATCTTAGGATCAGGAAAATGTTAGCCTCATAGGATCTATCATAATGTTTCCACTTTTATCCTCAATGTTGGTAATTTGGGTTTCCTCACTTTCCAGAGTATTATAATTAGAAGCTTATTGATTTTATTGCTTATTTCAAAAAACTAGCTTTTGGTTTTATTGATTTTTCTTTATTTTTTGTCCATTTTTTTTGTTAATCTGATCTCCAATTTTATCTTTATTTTCTTCCTTCTACTTACTTTACGTATAATTTTTCTCATTTTTTTTAATCTCATAAGATGGAAGCTTTTAAGATGGAAGCTTAAGTCACAGGTTTTAGAATTTTCTTCTTTTTAATATTCGTATTGTTATAATAAAATTAACTACATTATATTACATACAGCAATATAATATATATTTTATATAACAGTAAATTATATATAACAATATATGTAATATAATAATAAAAGGTGTTGTACATCTTTTGTTATGTTATTTCATTATCATTCAGTAAAATGTGTTCTAATTTTTCTTGTGTCTTCTACTCTGTCCATGAATCATTTAGGATTTCTAATTTAATCTCATTAATGTTGGAGAACATAATGCTCTGTAGTATTTCAAAACTTTTTAATTAATTGAGGCTTGTTTTATGGTTCAGCAATATTTCTCTTGGTACTGGGCATCCATCCTATAAATATCAATTAGACCAAGTTGGTTGATAATGTGCTTTCAATTTCTGTATTCTTTCTGGGTATATCTCTACTTGTTCTATCAATTATTAAAAGAGAAGTGTTAAAATCTCTAACTAAAATTTGGAATTTTAAAATTTGTCATTCCTAATTTGTCTGTTTTGCTTCTATTTTAAACTGGGTTATTCACTGCATACATATTGAGGAATTTTATATGTTCTTGATGAATTCAAGAACATCAAAATATGTCTCCCATTATCCCTGGTAATATCTCCTGTCCTGATGTGTACTTTGTTATCAACAGAGTCAAGTTAGCTTTCTTTCTATAATGCGGTATATATATTTTTAATTTTTTACTTTCAGTATACCTGTTTCTTTAAAGTATATTTTTTGTAGACAACTATATTTGCCTCTTATTTTTTTTTCCCATTCTGAAAATCTATGCCTTTTTATTGAGGTTTGCAATAGTTATCAATAAGGTTATGTTTAAGTCTATTTGTTTTCTATTTGTCATATTTATATTCTGTTACTTTTTTCACTTCTTTACTTACATTCTTTTGGATTTATTATTTCTTAGACTTCTGTTTTATTTCAACAATTGGATTTTTAACTTTGTCTTTTTTTTTTAGTCAGTGGTCTAGGGTTTATAGCATCCATATTTAACTTGTCAAAATATTCTCTTTCTTGTGTATTTTGAGATACTTGGTACCATATATTTCCATTTACCCCTCCTATTTTTTAATCCTCACCTGAGGATATATTTTCCGTTGCTTTTCAGAGAGAGTGGAAGAGAGAGAGAGAGGGAGAAAAACATCGATGTGAGAGAGACACATCGATTGGTTGCCTCCTGCACGAACCCTGACCAGGGCCAGGGATGGAGCCTGCGTCCGAAGTACGTGCTCTTGGCTGGAATCGGACCTGGGACCCTTCAGTCTGTAGGCTGATGCTTTAACCACTGAGCCAAACCTGCTAGGGCTACCCCTTCTATTCTTGATTAACTCAATTTTTATTTTTTATTTTTTTTAATTTATTTTTTTAATATATCTTTATTGATTTCAGAGAGAGGAAAGGAGAGGGGGAGAGAGAGATAGAAACATCAATGATGAGAAAGTCATTGATCGAGCCCGCAACCCAGGCATGTGCCTTGACCGGGAATCGAACCCCGATCGCCTGGATCCTAGGTCGACACTCAACCGCTGAGCCACGCCTGGCTGGGCTCAGTTTTTATTTTTACATATATTATTTTACTCCTGTGATGGTTAATTTTGTGTGTTAACCTGACTGGGCCTCAGGATGCCCAGATACTTGGTGAAACATTCCAAGTGTGTTAATGAGGGAATTTTTGGACAAGATTAACTTCTACATTGATGGAATGAGTGAAGTAAGTTCACCTTTCCAGTGCATTGATGGCCTGCACAGAACAAAAAGGCCGACTCCCCCCCCCGAGTAAGGGACAGTTCTTCCGTCTGATGGCCAGCAAGCGTAGTGGTGGTGATGGGCCTGCTGAGAAGCTGAGGTTGCAGAGCTGTGCAATGGCTGGGCCATAAAGGCATTCTGAGCCATGTTACGGAGCTTGCACTTCAGCCTGAGGACAATGGGAACTTACTGAATGATTTTGAACAAGAGAATGATATAATCAGGTTTGTATTATAAAAAATAAAATTACTCTGACTCTAGTATGGGAAATGTGTGGGGAAAAAACCAAGAGCCCGGAGATACGTAAAGAGGCAATAGCATTACTCCAAGTAAAATACGTGATAGTTAGAAATACAATAATGGCAGTGAGAACAGAAAGAAAGGAAAGTTAATTATAAAGAAAATAAGAAGGAAGAAAAGAAAAAATTGTGTTTGCATATGTGGGGAGTAGTAATAAAAAGGAAGTACTAGTCAAGGATGATTTCTAGGTCTTCTGCTTGAACATGTGGGTGCCACCCATGAAATAAGAAACACGCAGACATGGTTAAGTGTTGTTGTTTGCCTTTGTTTTGTTTTTGGGAGGAGGGAGAATTGAGCCAACTTTGACTTTCATTCCTTTATATGCTTAATCATTCATGCATTTAGCAAATAAATGAGCACTTCTTGTATGGCCGGCACCATGCAAGTCCCTAGGGATATAACCATAAATGGGGGGCATGTTCTTGTCCTGTGGAGCTTGCATATGAGGCAGGGAAACAGGGAAAACAAGTTGACAAATGAAAAAAGATTTTTATAACATATCAAGGTGGCATGCTGAATCTGAGGTCCCTGTAGGATATTTACAGTAGTCCCCCTTATTCATGGAGGAGACGTTCCAAGACCCCCAGTGGATGCCTGAAACCGCAGGGAGTGCTAGACCCTATTTACACTATGCTTTTGCTGCACATAAATACCGATGATAAAGTTTAGACTACTCTTGCGCTTTGGGGCTCTTTTTAAGTAAAATATGGGTTACTTGAACACAAGCCCTGCGATGCTGTGACAATCGACTTGATAAAGAAGGTCTACTAAGTGACGAATGGGTGGGTAGAGTATCCAACGTGGATATTCTGAACAAAGTGAGGATTCATGTCCTGGACAGATGGAGCAGGATGGTGAGGGATTTTATCACTCTACTGAGAATGGCATACGATTTAAAATTTATGGATTGTTTATTTCTGGAATCTTTTAGTTAATATTTTCCAGCCACAGTTGACCACGGGTAACTGAAACTACAGAAACTAAAACAGCAAATAAGGAGGGGGACTACTGTAAACAGATAATATACCCCAAAGTTTAAAACCTGATTTCTGTATTCCTTTTATTTTTGTTCAAAGATTATGTGGATTTTAGTACATCTTTCATGTGAAATAAATAGCCCACTCTTCTCTGAAGTGTGGGCATCTAGACTTGAACCGTAGCATCTGCTGTTACCACAGAGGTCACGTTGCATTCCAGGTAGGATGGCCATCAACGTGCTGTTAGAATTCTGGACTTAGGTGGATGAATAGAAAGCGAACACGTTTCTTATAATTTGGCTTTTATATTGGCCACCACATCATAGAACTATTACAAGGGACTGCTAAGCTGGAAAATATTTCAAAGCCCTGAAAAGGTGAACATTTGCAGACTACTGCCGTCAGTGACATGCTTCTCAGTCTGTATCATCATTTACTTATCTTGTTAGTCCAAGTTTCTTGTGTAGCTACTAAGTTAGATTTCATATTTTCTTAAAAGGAGAATTAGTTTGAAGAAACCAGAAGAACATTAAGAGGCTCTTTAAAAACTCCACGACCCTGTTACACAGTGACACAAATGCCATCTGGGTGTTAGAACCTTCTTTTTGTTACATCCCCTCTTACTCTTCTGTCTAGGGCCATGGTCCTTCTAAGTCACCTCTGGAAACCACTCTTACCCTGCAGGGCTGTCATTCAAGAAAAGGCTCACATTAGAACTGACCAGAAAAAGGGAAAGAAGGAAAAGAAAAACAGCTGAAAATAGCTAGTCACACAGTATTAAATCACTCATAACTGCCTATCAAGCGGCTATTTTACCTCTTTCACTGCAATAACTGCAAATCGCCTCGCTTCATGAAGGACCCGAGGCCTGTCTGCTGCAGGCCATAAACCGCTGCTAGTCCGGAGTGTGGGCCTGGGGGCTGATGCTCAGGTGATGATGACCTTCCTCAACGCTAGTCTGTGACGCACACTGTCCAGCCCTTGATGGAATCTACTGTCATTCTATAAAGAAACTTAACCTATAGACGGAGCAGTGTAGTTCATTCTACAAGATCGCTCTTCTCACGGCTGGAATAATTATTTATGCCCCAGCCTCAGAGCTAGTTATGTTATTTTAAACTGTCACACTGATAACTGTTTTATAATTTGCTGGGTTTTGATATTTCATTGGTGCATAATAACTGTCCTCACTTATTAAGTTTATCACTGCCTTGCAGAGGCATGAATACATTTCAATTAGATTTGTATAAAACGCTGAGTCGCAGATTCTTTTCAACTAGAATGAACAGGTCTGTCATCTTAGTTCATCCCACTCAGATAATTTGATCCATTTGACTTAATACACGTGTAAAACAAATTGCTTTAGTAAATTTGCATATAAAATAGCACCAGTCTTACAGGCTCTAATATGAACAATTAGGCCTGTGTTTTTATCTCACAGAAACACTGCTTTCCCACACAACAGAAAACAACATTGTAAAGTTTATATTTCAAAATGATGTTGGGGAGGAAATGGTACAAGACACAAATAGTTCTCCTTTCTGCTTTGTGGTTCAATAATGAAAAGTTCCCTAGACCATTTCAAATATATTCTAAAGATATTTACTTGCACTCATTAAAAGTAGGAGCATTATAAGAACTTTCTGTAATTCTGAGTTTAACTCATTATTCAAATTGAGCAAAAATTTTGCTGGAGATACATTTAATCTTGGAAGGATAGGCTTATCCTATTTTGCAGGTCTGCACAAGCTATCTTTAAAAACCAGAGCTCATGTATCCCTTATTGAAACAAACATATTAGAATTTGCTCTCAGTGGGCCCAGAAAATCACAAAGCCTGATTGGAGTTTATTTTAAAAAGTATGTTAGTACCGTAGTTTTTCCTTGACTAAAATGTGTTCAGAATATCTGAGTCATTAAAGAAAGAATATCATGAGTGATTCCTTCAGTATGCCAGTAACACAACACCACGTTCACAAAGCTGATTACAGGAACTGCAGTGGAATTCTGTTACATCAAATTCATCATTAATTTTCCTAACCTGGAATATGGTATGCTTGATTTTTTTTTTTACCATTATTTACATGACTTTGGATAGCTCTGACATGCTTTAGAAGTTAGTTCTAGGAAATCTTTTTAACATTTAATAGACTCCCTGAAACACTTTCTAATTCTCCACAAGTCTCAGCACAACAATGGCACGTAGTCAGTAGTCAATAAATATTTGCTGGTATATTTGCAGAAATCCAGTCAGGTATTGGCATCATAGAGATGATACCAACATAATTTGGGGGATTAAAACATTTTTTCCTGTGCCAGACAGGACCAATCCAGCAAAACTGTAGTAGAACCGTGTGCAATTTAGCATGTTTGACTGAAAATATATTTGGTGTTTTCTTTGCTTGTGTGTGTGTGTGTGTGTGTGTGTGTGTGCTTATCTAGGACAGGGCGATAATCTGAAGCAGAAAAGAGTTTGTACAATAGTTATAGGATGATATTAATTTTTCTTGTCCATTGAATAAATTAATAAGCATCATAATAATGTATACATCTCTTCTGGTATGTATATCAGCTCCAATATGCTTTATATATTGTTCAAAAGTAGCATTGACTTTGTTTTGAGAAATTACTTGTTTTTGCAAACATTGCTTTAAAAAGATAAAGCTCAAATGAATGCATTAAACAAGATTTTTTGTGGTGACACATTTAGCAAATAAACTGACATTACTTTTGTGATACATTGGCACACGACAAGATAACCTATTTAATCAGTTCACTTTAAAATATCAAGAAATCTCTATCTTTAAAACTTAGTTACATTTTGCAGAAGCTAAGTCTTAAATATTATTATAATACATGTATATTTTATTGTGATAAGAATACTTAACATGAGTTCTACCCTCAAGAAATTTTTTTAACGCTTCATTAAATGTATTGGGGTTAAGTGCACAGAGCAATGTTGTTAACCATAGGCACAATGTTGCATAGCAGCTCTTTAGAACTTATTCATCAACACTGAATAACTTGAAGATATGTTTAGGTTTTTTTTTTTAATTGATCTTAGAGAGAGGAAGGGAGAGAGAGAGAAGTAGAAACACCAATGATGAGAGAGTCATTGATCGGCTGCCTCCTGGACGCCCCACACTGGGGATTGAGGCCGAAACCTGGCCATGTGCTTTGACCGGGAATCAAACCGTGATCTCCTGGATCCTAGGTTGATGCTCAACCGCTGAGCCATGCTGGCTGGGCAATAACTTGAAGATATGTTTAAAGAAAAAATGTTTTAATTTATTTAATGAGGAGTATTTTTAATATATATATATTTAAATGTGCCTGCTTTCTAACCTCCAGATAAAATTATTCCTTATTGAATCATTGTTTTTATTTTTTTAAACAATAGTAAGGAGTGTATCTTCCTATTGGATGGGGTCTGGTGAGGCACAGGATTTCCAAAGCTCTGTATTTTGCAAACTGGTTAGTACTAACTTTTTGCAACACACACTTGTTATGCAAATAAAAGCTCCTGGCAGGGAAGTTATCCATCTTATCTGCTTCCGTCAAGCCTAGTGGAATTGAAGATTTGCTGCTGCGAATAATACTCATTAACATTTTTCAACTCCCAAATTTGCTTTCACAGGGCTTCAACAGGAAACATTTTTTATAAGAAATGGTTTTGAGCCAAGGAGCACTGGCTGTCATTTGGGGACATCTTTGTGATTGTTCATAATAAAACCAGACCCTCCCCCCCCGCTCCACCCGAGGTCTAACAAGTTATGGAATGGAAAGAAAATCTATTATAATCTAAAGTAATTTTCAGTTCTCCATGAGCACTTGTCAGCCGTGGGAGGTAGGTGTGGCTCTTTATTCAGTGCATCTCTTACTAGGCAGTGGTAATTCTGTGTGTTGGATAAAATGCAGTGTTCAGCACAGGGCACACTTAGCATCTGCCTGCTGGAATGTAAAGACTGATGCCTAGTCGCAGGTCGGTGACTTCTGATAAAAACCAGTTAGGCTTTTTCAGTAGCAAATGTTTTATTTGCTAAATTAAACTAAAACCCATGATGGTCTTCACTGATCAATCCCTGGGACACAACTTGAAGAGAAGCTTAAGTACTTTTTTAAAGGTAGCAGTTGACAGTGATCTTTACACACTTGAACTCCTTTGACTCCCTTTCTCGCATAGTGACACACAGTTAAATAATACCGCATTTAATGTCAGAAACTAAGGCAAAAATAATTTATTTTACCCTATTTCTGTGACCAAATTTGTATATGCACTTGGATTTTAACATGGTCTGGCAGGGAACAGACATTATTAAAGCATTATTTTCCAGAGAGAAACAATTGGGACTTTCAGCAAAACTTTGATTTACCAACCCAACAAACTTTTCCAAACTGTATTTCAACAAATACTAGGGCACTTTTTTTGCTCAAATAAGTATAGAAAACAGTGGGTTAAATAAAGTTAAAAACATTGCTTCTCAGGACTGCTCAGAGGCTCTAATCATGAATATGAACGGCTAGCTTTAAGGGTGGCACATGGCGTGCACCTGCTGGTGCCAGTTTCCTTCCTGACCTCTCGGCCGTGCAGGCTTCCTTTGGGTGAAGTTTCTCAGAGGGCAGGGTTCCAATACGCTGACCCCTAATCCTTAGCTGCTGGCTTTCCTCTGTGAGTTTGCCAGTCTGCTGAGACCATTTCATTTTTTCTTTTTCATAACCTCTGCTCAGAGTGGCCTAGTTACGGTTTAGAGTTGATAACTTTTAACCTAATTTAGTTTCGCTGCTACTAATTCTCATATTTGGCTGATGTTCTTGCAAGGGCCTTCTCTTACTACTAAACTGTACAGAAAGAGAACCCCCAGAATCCCGTGAAAAGGAAGCGCTGATATATATGGAATCTGACAATGATGCAATTTACTGGATTTGATTAGAATTTCTAAAAATTACCTTGCCTTTTAATATTTCTCCAGCATAACATCGTGAAACTGAACATACCTAACGGATTCTTAGATGATCATGCAAGGAAGCTGTAATTGCACAGGTCACCAATTTTTGTGTATTTTTAAGCAAAATGAACATTTTAGGAAATAAATACAGTTGATCTAAGGTCAAGGAAATGAGGGCCCTTCTTTTATAAGTCACAGTGTGGCTGAGAGCCCATATTATCCGAACTTGAGAAAAAACTGGAACAGAAATACTGTGGAAGGGACCTTGATGTTGCTGGAAGTTGGTGATGTAGGTTGAGAAAAGAGAAGTGTCTTTTATCATTATTTTTGAAGGTGCTTATGTTGATACCATCTTTAAAAATCCAAGTTATACATCTGAAGAAGCTATCAGTGAAAGAAAACTTCATGGAACTTGCTAAATACTATCTTGACATTTCCTACGATTCTTAATAGGCTCAAATGTGGGCTCAGGATTGGATTATTTAGTGGGACTATCTGCAGCGCTTACACATTAAGAAACAAGCTTGACTTTGAGGCTGGACTCCAACCTCGATGCCCATGCACATTGCTTATTAGAATTATCCGAATAAATTGAATACTCGGAGAAAATAAAACTTCTTATAATGCCACTTTAAGATTCCGTTTTTCGTCCCAGCCAAGTTGTACATGTGAAATCAATGTCTCCTTGCCTGTGATTTCTGTTCGGTATGTTCGGTATGAGCACTACTAAATGTCAATGTCTTACACTTGCCCTATTTCCCAGGTACACTGTCGCATCGCCTTCTCGTTACAATAGGTAGATGTCCATGCTCAACATACACACGATTCTGGATTTACTTCCCAAATATTAAGAACAATCCCAGGGTTCCTGAAGACGAAATAAGCAAGCCTCTGTTTAAAGCCACAAGTCCATTTCTCTATTATTGTTCTATCATGACACAGTAAAAGCACACTCGCTGAGTTAAAGAGCAGTGGAGGTGGAGAGAAGGAAATCAAATGGATAATTTCAGAAATACTTATTATCTGAGATCAAAGAAATTATTGTGATTGGACCTGGGAACTTCTGGAAAGAATAAATTTGACCATCTCTCTCAAGGTCTAATAGAAAAGCAAGCAGTCGGAATTCGAGTGGGAACTGTGACTGAGCAGGTGGGACGCTGAGCAGTTAGCCAACTGCACAGCGAGCTCATGGGACTCTTCCCTGAGAAGTCTCAGGGCCCATTGTGACCAGTCTCCATTGTCTTCTCGGAGTGTGAGCCCTTTGTTTCCACGGTGGCCTTCAGGGATGCTTTGATGACTCTTCTTTGTTTCGACTCCAGCTACCCTGTGCATTTGAGCTTCCCTTTTTTTTTCTTCCCTCTTAAAAAGAAAACAAACCCAAGATTAACTTTCTTTAAATGCCAGCCTGCTATTGTTTCTATTCAACTGAACTAATAAAATGAAGAGCAATGGGAAATTTTCTGATGAGTGTCTTCTAAATGATTATTACTTCTGAATGCCTTTAAACTTCTGGGACGTGGGGATGGCATGCTATCAAGCAAACTCTTTTGCTATTTTTAGTGTTTATAGATAGATAAGCACAACAAAGAAAAAGAAAGTTATTTTTTGCCTTTGTAATTCATAATAAAATAAAGCCAGATTGTTCTGGCAGTTTTACTGCTCAGTCTTTTTTCTTTCTTTCTATATTGTCTAGAAACAAAATGAAACAGAACAAAACAAAGGCTGCCTCCTGTATGTACATATCAAGGATTTAGCTTTACAGAGTTTCAGACTAATTATTCTTTATGAGTCTTCCAAAATTTGCTGTCAATATATGTCATTTTTTGGCAGAGGGAAATTTGCTAATATTTTTTTCTGACATACCTCTTTAATAATATTTATCCTCAAACTAGTTACCAGAATTTTAATTTTTTAACAAAGACCAATGCAGGTAAAATAAATATCAAAATCACCTCTGTTTGACCAGTCACATTTTTATCACTACCTTTGAAGATGCCTAAAATGTTCATTGAGAGTAATTTGTAGCTTGGATATAGGTATACAGTAGGAATCACCAACTTTCAAACAGGTTTGAAAACATCTGAAAGTAGCATTGTGTTTACCAAATCACAAACACTACCAATAATTTCTCCGAGGCACAGAAGGAATAAAAAAGGAATAGATGCTCCTGATGTAGGTTATCAGCATAGTCTGTTAGCTCCACCTCGAGAAGGCACCCCAGCTCTATTCAGCTCCACATTTCCATGACTCCCCTTTAGTTCTAGGTGGCCCAGCTTCTCTTCCACTATTGCGATCCGTGTTCTCGGGCTCCTTGATGTAACTTCCCCTGCCCCAGTTCTGTCAGAAACATATATAGGATCCTATCACAGCCTGAGAAAAAAAACTCCAGTGGTTTCCCTTTACACTTAAACCCACAATCTTGAGTTTGATCTACACTACATGACCAGGCACTTTCTTGCCTCCTGACTTCATCTCACATTGACCTTCCCCATTCTTTATGTTGGCGCTCGCCTGGCCCCCTCTTCTCATACATGCTGAGCTTTGTCCCTCCTTTGGTCCCTAGCACTGGCTGCTTTCTCTGCCTAGACCTCTCTACCCCAAGAGCTTTCATGGCTTACTCTTTTTGGTCAATTCATCTCAGCTCAAGGTGTTTTTTTGGGGGGTCTTTCCTAACCACCCAACTTAAAATAATGCCCCTCCCAACTACTCATCATTCCCATCACGTCACTCATTTTTATTCTCCTTATACCATTGATCTTTGTAGTCTCTGAATTTTCAGTTTGTGGCCTGTTTGCTGTGTTCCTGGGGAATGAACTTCAGATGACTTTGACAATGCTGTACCCTCAGAGTTTAGACCAGCACCTTGCACCGGGATAAGCTTATTAGAGTGAATCGTGGTGACACAATAGATGACTCCCTCCTCCTTGACCCTCTCTGGAGAATACTCTACATTTTGTTGTTGTTGAGGGAGGAGTTCTCCTATTTTACTGTCACTCTTCTCAGTCTTCTTTGATTGTTGCTCGTCTTTGCTCCAGCTTTTCATGTTGGAATGTGCCTGGGTGCAGAGGCCGACCTTCCTTCTCCTCTCTCCACTCCCTCCCTGGGTGAACCCATCCAGTCTCCTGGCTGTGTAGACTGTCCGTGGTAGGCTGGACAGTGGTTTCTGACAGATGTCTGTACCCTAATTTCCAAAGTATTTGAAGGTGCTGCCTGACATGGCAGATGGTACTTTGCTGATGTGATTAAATTAAGGATCCTGAGATAGGAAGATCCAGGATCTCAGAGTCTCCCGGTGGACCCAAGGTAATCATAAAGATCCTTGAGGATCGGCCCAGCCCATCTCTCCCAATTAGCCTTTCTTCTCTCCTCACCCCACCACTTCAACACACAGTTCCCTCTGCCCCTTCAACGGTCAGAGTCCCTCCTCAGGGTCTTTGTACTGGCTGTTGCCGCTGTTGACAATTCTTCCTCCCCTTCATATCTAGCTAGCTCCATAGATACAGATAGATATAGATATATATACAGATAAATATAGATAGACAGATATATAGATATTTTTTCTATTATTTCACACTAGGAAAACTATTTTTAACCTTCTGTGTTTTAATATCTTCATATCTAAAATGATTAAAAGTACCTACCTCATAGAGTCAATGTGAGAATGAAAGGAAATAAAACATTAAAGTGTTTATAACAAGTGGCTGAAACATATGCATTAACAATAACATATAATAAATGTTAACTAATTAGATTTTGCAGCTTAACTCTGGCTATTTCATCTAGGGATGAAGGCACATTAGATTTATTGTATGTTGATTAAAACAACAACTATTCATTGCTTACAACTCTGTGCAAGAAACTGTATTAGATATGTAGAAATAACTTCAGTACCTGCCTTCAAGGAGCTTACTATATAGCTGAGAAATGCATGAAAAAGAAATATTCAAATACCACAAGCTTGTGAGAATTAAATACAAATGTCTGTCACTGACAATAACACATGTAATGCTTTTGAGGAAAGAAAATTCTCTTTTAGTTAGAGTAGACTGGAAAAATGTAGTGGTATAGATGGTAGATGAGCTGTCTTAGAGGATTTATAGAATTTATCCATTCAGAGAGAGGGTGAAAGAGTGCTCTAGACAGATGGAACTTCAGGGGCAAATATGTGAGAAATCAGATAATAAAATTCCAACAACAGTAATACAGCTACAAAAGCAGAGTAGATCATGCACTGAACATGAAACCAAGGACCTTAGGTTCATTGTCTCATTTCACCTTCTTCGTAACCTTATGGAAAAGGTAAAACTATTATCTGCATTTAGTGAGGAGAGCAAAGCATAGACAGTGTATTTACTTAAGGTTACTAATCCAGCAAGTGCTGGGCTACCATTTAACCCAGATCCAATGGACTCTAGATCCCAAGCTCTTTTCCTTCTGTTCTGTTTCCCCCTAAATAATATTTGTACACATGATACCATTTAATGTCCTTAATAACTAACCCAAATCAGTGTGATGCGGTCAGATTATGCAAGACATTTAATGAGATGTCAGGAAATTTTAATTTTCTCTTGTATAGAATGGTGAATCTGTTCCTATTTGGAGCAATGAAGTGATATAATTTTTAAAAATATATTTGAATAATTTTCTTTTTTACTTGTACAAGAATTGTTAACCCCCCCCCCCCACACACACACACACAGTCCCTGTTATTTTACATAGCCAAATTGAATTGTCATTTCTTATAAAGAAAAGAGCTTAATGAAGTAAGGGAAAGATTGTATGAGAAAAAAACATTTTCCACTTCCATTTGTAGAAGAGCCTACCACAAAGTTAGAGTCCATACCACATATGGATACTTTTCTCAGAAGGCTATACAGCACATTTTTCTCAGGTTTTAAGCTTTATATACAGAGACTCAGCCCACATGCTTACATCATTGAGCAAAAAAACCACTTTAAATCATTGGATGTAGTTATGGCTCTCAAGGAGCAGTGCATCAAGAATTATGCTCTTTGGTTAATTGTTCACAAAGTAACAAAAGGGGCCAAAATTGCTCAGTTAAAAAAGAAAAGACAAGATGAAGTTTATTCCAACCAATAAATCCATCTGTGTTCAAGCAAACAGCTGCTCCCTTTCCATTTGTTACTTATCAAAATGTCCATAATTTATTCATCTCAGGATACACTTATACATCTGTAGAATCATTTATTTTAGCTTATCTAATTGTCTTTGAAATTAAATAAACCAATAAACAAGAGGAAAGCTAAAACTCAAGGGAGAGCTATGGATGTAGAAAGAGTTGTGTTGAGCAGAAAATAAATTCCAAAACTAAAGGACTTTAGTCAGATGTTCAGTAATTACCATTCCATGCCTTGTCAATCACTCATGAATTTAAATCCTCTACATTTGCATTTGTAGCTCTTTGGATTATATTGCATTCACCTCCTGATACGTTCCTCCCTATTTCAATTATCTTTTAAAATGTCACAGAAGTAAAGTTCTTGAAAAATAACAGTATTCTCAATCTGCAATTCTGAGCTACCAGGACTGTCTTTGAGAGTTCAAAGGTGAATTCCTTCAAAGGCTATCCCAACTGGAGTTCAAATCTGTGTTCCACATATTATGCCTGTCGCTTGGCATTTGCTCTTTTAAATTTTAATTATTATCTCTTTAATAAATGTCTTGACTTCTATCTTTCTGGACTGTTTACCTCTATGAAAACCTTACCAGGCTGCCCAAAACCAGTGATAGGACAAGCTATTGGGAATGTGCTGAGTGTCACACCTGGGGGAAGGAGCCAGGGCTCTTTTCATTCATGTTGGCGAGTCTGTTATGCCCATGGAGGGCACAGCCTTAGGTAGAAAAGTCCTGTGCTTGAATCTCTGCTTCCTCAGTTGCTAACAGTGGGATCTTGTCTGATTTTTAATTTACTTATTTTCAATTTACTGCCCTCATGAAATTAAGTGAAATAATGACATATATTTTTAATAAACAGTTTCAAAATGTTTTACACGTATCTTGCACAATAATACACATTTAATAAATGTGAACTCTTATTTTTAAACTGGAATCAAGCATCAGTAAGTTATTGAGCTAGAATAGCTTTAAGGCCCTTTTCCAATTTGGGGGTTATATGCTATTTTTATTTCTTAAATCACTTCTCTGTAGCTCAGATTCTGCACCTGATTTCAATGCATGGGGTTTTCTCTACACCAAAGAGCAATCCCCCAACACCAGCTGGGTGTCCAACAATTTAACTCAATTCTGACAGTATTTACCTGCACACAGCATCAGATTCCACAGGTTAAGGGTTTAGTCCCACAAGACTGGCGTCCATGTCTGATGCCAACCACAAGTCCGAGTTGTCACCTGTGCTTCTGATGGACTGGCTGTAAATCAGAGATGCCCACAAGCCCCTCTTTGGTTTGATTAATTTGCTAGAGCAGCTCACAGAGCTCAGGAAACCAGTTTACTCACTAGATCACCAGTTTATTACAAAAGATGTTAAAGGGTATGAATCCACAGTGAGATGAAGCAAACATAGAGTGAGGTCCTGACAAGGAGTGTCTGTCTGCCTGGAGTTTGGAGCCTGGCACAGTGGCATGTGGAAGTGTTCCGGTTCCCCAATGTAGAAACTCTCTGAACCCCATCCTTTTGGGGTTTTATGGGAGCTTCCTTACATAGGCATGTTCGATAAACCACTGGCTATTGGCAATTGATTCAACCTCCAACCCCTCCCTCGAGGGAAATCGGTGAGTAGGACTGAAAGTTCCAGTCCTCAATTCATGGTTGGTTCCCCTGGCAACAAGCTCCAGCCTTAGGTGCTTTCCAGTCACCTCATTCACATAACAAAAGATAACTTTCTAGCTCATCACTTAGGAAATTTTCTAGGGTTTAAGAGCTCTGTGCCAGAAAAGGGATGAATATATACTTCTTATTATGAATCACAATACCACATACCTCCCATTCTGCGTGTAACTTACGCAGCCCTTTCTTTTTGTTATTTCTCGTTTCAGGTATTTCTTATCTTCTAGATAATAGGTTCCTAGAAGGAAGGCACTGTGCTGAGTTGTTTTCCCTGGGGTACTAGGGAGCATGATTTGCTGTACAGAGCAGGCTTTGTACGTGTCGTTTCTGTTGATGGTGATGGTATGTCTTCGAAAGACTGCCTCCCCAGCTTGTCAGTACCAGCTGACTCAGATCACGCGGACGTTTCTGCGATTCCTGTGGAGTAGGATGGATGCTTTGGAACGTGCAGGCCAGGTCCTCAGTGCCCCCGAGAATGCTTTGATTCCCAAGGAATATTTACACACGAGAAGCATCTGGATCATTAAATGGGTATTTACACATTTTCTGCATGAATTTGCTTAAAGATTCATAGAGTGACAACTTTGCACCGAATTATAATTTAGTGACTTTCAGTGTTTTAACATGGTTGGGGGTGTGCGGAGGGAAAATCACTTTTATTTTTTTAGTTTTAAAATACTTACAAAAGGTGTTCCGTATTGATATGAGGACAGAAACAGGAGCACAGGAGGGCCCACGTGAGTGTGCAGATGTTGGACTAGTAGCAAAGCATCTCAGTGATTGTCTTTTGCAGAGGTAGCTAGAGGCGGAGAACTGCGCTCGAGAAATGTTCCCGAGCCCGCGTTTCCATAGGAGGGGAAAAACTTTATGCACGAAAGGTCCCACAAGGAGGAACCGTCCCTTCCTTTTCCCTTGCTCCCCACTGTTTCAAGCGCTGGCAAGAACAAAAATGCCCAACTTGTCTGCCAGCTCATCAGGCATTTCCCACATTCAAACTTGTATCTGCAGAGCTTGATTTAGGTACTTCTACTGTGTGAAATTCAAAAAAATGCGCTAACCCTGCTACATTTAGTAACTGGAAGATAGTTTTCTGTTTGGCCTCCTAAGATTTTTCTTCCCCCTAGAGGGCTGCCATCCTGTCTCTCAAAAGGAAAGATTTGGGGCAGAAGGGAGGGAAGTTTTCCCTTTCTGCAGATTCCCCCCGAGAGTTAGTGGTCCACTTCAGAACACAATTGCTTTCCTCGATTATGCGGTCAAACCATGCCTGTACTCCTTGCAACCCAGTGCAGTCGTCAAGCTACAAGAAATCCCTGGGGGGGTGTCCCCGAGGCAGCGATTCCTTACCTGTGCCCAACCTTTTTGTCCAGTGCTCACCTGTGAGCTTGCTCGCCAGTGCTCTCTCCCTTTCCACACTGAAGCCATTCAGAGCCTGCCCTTTCAGACACTTTAATTTTCCTGCATTTAACCTTTAAAAAATTGACAGTTTTTCTCCTCTTTACAATTTTATGACTCTTGAGTCCATAGAAAGCGGAACATAAAATGCCATTTATTTCCTCCAAATTAAAAATAAAAGAAATTTGAAAAGAGAAGAGAGAAAACTAATATTGATCTGCCAAGGTCTTCCACATTAAGACATTCGATAACGAAATCAAAATGGATCGTGAAGTGTAGGTCAACTCATTTGCATTTAATCATTTCTTTAAAATATGCCACCTAAGGATTTTCTGCAAACCCCAAATACTTCTTATTTTGAAATCATCTAAAACATACAATTTATATCAAGCCATCGTTTAATGAACATTAACATGCAGAAGAATGTTAGGAAATACAAGAGTAGCTAAGGTTACAACCTTTAAGCCAGAAATTATTATTATTCATTATATTTGTTTGGAAATAATGTAAAAGATCTTTGAACAACTTATCAATCAGTGAATATTGGGTTCAGCGTAGAGCAGTGGGCTTTTTCTCAAGTAATGAGAACACGTAAAGTATAGAGTAGCTATATTTGAAAACATGGTCAACTATAATCTAATAATGGAAAATACATTTAAAATTGAAACTGTGTTGGAAAATTCTAACCTTCTCAAAACTTACAGTTACCCAAAAAGATTCTGTGTGTGTGTGTGTGTGTGTGTGTGTGTGTCTGCAGCCCTGATTAAAACAAGTCGTTCATCCTAAACAGAAGTCCTGTCCCCGTGTTGGACAGCTACTTATCAACAAGGATAAGGCCTTTACTTAGTGGCACCGTGCTCACAAGAGGCCCTGCTGGAAACTCTGGCCCACCGTTTTTCTGTTTGTTTGTCTTGTGTGTTTTTTAAATCCTCACAGGAGGATATTTTTTCCATTGCTTTTTCAGAGAGAGTGGGAGGGAGGGAGAGAGAGGGAGAGAGTGAAACATCAATGTGAGAGAGACATCTCTATTGGCTGCCTCCAGCACGTGTCCCAACCTGGGACAGGGATCCAGCCTGCAACTGAGGTACATGCCCTTGATCAGAATTGAACCCGGGACCCTTCAGTCCAAGGGCCAATGCTCTAACCACTGAACCAAACTGGCTAGGGCTCTGGCTCACTGTTTTAATCCTATTTTAACAATTACAAATTACAGGTAACCACTTTTTGTTTTCATATTTTCAAAAATCATTATGAAGAAAGAGAAACATATGATATTTAGAACTATTCTAAATGTTAAAAATCAGCAACCATGAGCATGTTATATAGAACAAGATATTGATAAACTGAGGTCCAGCTATGGAAGAAGCAAAGTTTACAACTATAGTTACCACAGAGTTTCATCTCACCAGATTGTACTTAAACTGCTTGGGTCCATTTTGGTTTTTTAATTAACATGTATTGTGGTTGTAGTGTTTTGAGCAGGCAGGGATTATTGGGGTTGGAGAAAAAAGGGGCTTTCTTGAAATGTACTTCCTTAGTTTATGTAATTTGGCTGTACTCTTTTTAGAGTACAACATTATCGCTAAAACTCAAATAGTGAAATCAAGACTACTTCTTTATAATAACTTACTGGTATCCCGTCCTAATTTGGTTCTTAGCAAGACAGTATTGGTCCAGTCTCTCTGTGAAGGGATAGGGAGCTTCTATAGGATCTATGCTCACCAAGTTTTCCAATTATCTGTGCATGTGTTATTAAGTTTTTGGTCATAGTAGAAATGTATGAAAATAGAAAAGATTGGTGTTTGATGGGCGATTGGAGGCTATGCATGAACACTCACATGCTCAGTGGCTTGTATACACATATGCACTGTATTAGCCCACCCACGGCAGAGGTTTTGTACTAGTTGCTTTTTATCCAAATAAATTCATAGGCCCACAGTAGTGGTAACCATCCACGAAGCATCGTCTTCTCCATTGTTACTCCACCTCTCCTCCCCTCAGAAACCTCTCTGGGGAAAAATAATGAACTGGGGTAGGAAGACCTGAGACCTAGGAGTCTAGGAATCTAAAGAGATTTAAGCTATTGGTGGAAAATCAATTTGTTATAACACTTTTTTTGAGGAAGGATTTGCAATCAATTTAACCTAATGCTATATCTCTCCTGCCGCTATTTTTGTTCTAAAGATGACATTCAGCTAAGGAAAGAGAAATATCTAAAACCTTAAATTATTCATGAATAAAAGCTCTCCCATTAAGGCAGCAATAGCTAATCTTCCTCTGCATCAATTTCTGTTTTCTTTGCCCCTTGATGATATTTTTAATGAAACACCTGATTAAGATATTATGTTTACTAAGAAGCCAGCTCCTTTATGCTCCAAAGAGTTGGAGAAACTTCACTTCTCTTTGAGACCAGCTGTATAAATGCTCTGGTGCGGGCTTTTCATGACCATCCAGGGAAGAGAAGCAGTCCATTTAGAGGCAGTTCCCCTGATCTCTCAGTGCAACATGGACGGGAGTGATGTTCTAGAAAAATCTGCTGGCTTGGCAGAGGGACTGCTATTAAAGTAAATTGTTTACCAAGTGTTTATTACATTTTATGTTTGCCTCTCATCATAATCCTTCATAATGTGTTTAAACAATTAATTGCCACAATATCTAACTTTCTGTGGCTTGGAAAGGGATCCTGAGGAGATTGAAAGAGCTATAAATTCCCATTCGGGCAGGAGGGATAAAAGGCTTTTGTTGTTGCTGTTCATTAATCATGTGTTAATTTTGCATTTATTGAGTGTTCACACTTAATGTGAACAATTCAATGCACTTAGAGAGACATATTAGACCATAACAGTCTTTTCATCCACTGTGCTTTCGGGAGTTGAGTCTGTTTCTTGTTGGGGCCAAAGAGTGCAGGGCAGTGACTCTTGGGAACCTTCCTGGGTGGGAAAAGGCTTAGTAAACATTTTTTCTCTACGAGGAGCTCTCATGTATTCTAACTCTAAGTTAGTGTGTAATATTCAAGATATCTGATTCCAGCTCCATGCTCTCCTCCATGTTCCCAGTAATTCAACTAAGCTGAAAAATCCTATTTCTCAGTGGTACCCTGCCCAGTTTTAGTCAATTGTGATGAAACTATGTGAGTGCTTAGTCTCCACAAAACACTTTATTTCATGTAATCATCACCTTTATTAGGTAAAAAAAAAAGTGATCCAGATTTCGCAGATGAGGAAAATTTTTTTCTTTTTCTTTTTAAATTTATCTTTATTGTTGAGAGCATTACAGGTATCCCATTTCCCCCCCCCAATTGACCCCCTCCACCTCGCTCCCACCTCCTCCCCAGGCCTTCACCCCGTTATTGACTGTGTCCATGGGTTATGCTTATATGCATATAACTTCTTTGGTTAATCTCTTCCCACCCTCCACCCCCCTTCTCTCTTTCCTCTGAAATATGATCGTCTGTTGCATGCGTCAATGTTTCTGGATTTCTTTAGTTCATCAGATTCTTTTGTTCATTAGCTTCTTCTTAAAGAAGACCCTTCAACTTTTCCTGTAGTGCTGGTCTGGTGGTGATGAACTCCTTTAGCTTTTTCTTATCTGTGAAACTCTTTATCTGACCTTCAGTTCTAAATGATAGCTTTGCTGGGTAGAGCAATCTTGGTTGTAGTTCCATGTTTCTCATCACTTTGAATATGTCCTGCCACTCCCTTCTGGCCTGCAAGGTTTCTGTTGAGAAATCAGCTGACACTCATATGGGTGCTCCCTTGTAGGTAACTAACTGCTTTTCTCTTGCTCCTTTTAAGATTCTCTCTTTGTCTTTAACCTTTGGCATTTTCATTATGATGTGTCTTGCTGTGGGCCTCTTTGGGTTCCTCTTGCTTGGGACTCTCTGTGCTTCCTGGACTTGTAAGTTTATTTCTTTCCCCAGGTAGGGGAAGTTTTCTGTAATTATTTTTTCAAATAGGTTTTCAATTCCTTGGTCTCTTTCTTCCCCTTCTGGCATCCCAATAATATGAATGTTGGCCCTTTGAAGTTGTTTCAGAGGCTCCTTATACTATCTTCGTATTTCTGGATTCTGTTTTCTTTTTGCTCTTCTGGTTGGGTGTTTTTTGTTTCCTCATGTTCCAAATTGCTGATTTGATTCTCAGCGTCCTCTCCTCTACTGTTGATTCCCTGTAAATTATTCTTCATTTCAGTTCCTGTAGCCTTCATTTCAAGTTGGTACTTTATTATGTTATCGATTTTCTCAGTTATTTCCCTAATAGTCTGCTTAAACATCCTTATAACCAGTATTCTGAACTCTCTATCTATTAGCTTGCTTGGATCTATTTCATTTAGTTCCTCTTCTAGAGATTTCTTCCGTTCTTTCCTTTGTGACATGTTTCTTTGCCTCCACATTTTGGCTGCTTCCAGGTGTTTGTTTCTATGTATTAGGTAGAGCTGCTCTGTCTCCTGGAATTTGTAGAGTGGCTTTGTGTAGTAGGTGTCCTGTAGGGTCCAGTGACTCAGCCTCCCCAGTCACTGAGCTGGGCCTTCTAGGTGGTCCCCTGTGTGGGCTGTGTGCACTGTCCTGTTGTAGTTGAGCCTTGGTTGCTGTTGGCGTCCCTGGAAGGAACTGACACCCAGGCCAATCAGCTGTGAGGACCAGCTGCAACTATAGCCAAAGAGCTGCTGTGCTGGAGACACCCCTATGGAGCAGGATTTACTTCAGTGGGGCTTTGGTGTTCACCAGGTGTGCCCCTTGAGTGTGTCACTTGTGGATGTGGTAGGGTTGTAATCCAGCGTGGTCAAGCCTGAGCACCAGGTGCACTGTCTCTGGGGCCTCCCCAGAGGTGCAAAGTCAACCTGTGCCAGTGCCTTGCCCAGGGCCACCCAGCATGAGCTGCACAGCAAACCTTAGTTGGCTGCTACTTGTGCTGGGCTTTGTGTTGTCCAGGAGAGGCCAAGCTATGAGCCAGTGCAGGCTGCCGCTAGTGCCAGGCCTGGGGCCCCTTATCCAGCCATATGGGGCCCGCTGCTGATTGTTTGAGAGATTTTAGGAAAGTCCTGAGCATGAGGCTCGAGAGGCCACTTGCACAGAAAAGCCCCTGGAAATGGCCTGGATGAGCTGCAGGTGGGGAGGGGCGGGGCCTCCGGGAATCACGGGGCGGGGCCAACGGCGTGAGTCAGGTGCTGGCGACTCAAACATGGCGCCTGCCTGCCGGCTGTGAGCGGGGAGGACTCGCCACAGGAGCCATGGCCTCCGCCAGCCCTTCTGCCTGGAGGAAGCCGCCCTCCACCTCTCGCCCGGATCTCAGGCAGGTTAGTTCCTCCCCGAGTGTCCCGGGTCCTTTCAGGCTGCTCCCGGCGCTGGGCTCAGAGGGAGCGTCCGAGTGAGTCCGCGCCGGGCCCTTTAGAGGAGCTGCTGGGGCTCCCGCAGCCTCCGCGACCCTCAGGGACAGTCCCCGCTGGTTTCATAGCCCGAAAGTTGTGGGGAGTCTCTTCCGGGCCTGGAGCCCTGGGCTGGGGCCTGCTGTGGGGCTGGGACCCCTCCCTCCTCGGGGAAACCTCTGCTGCTGAGATTCCCTCCTGGGTTTCATCCGCAGCACCGGGTGTGGGCCCGAGGCCTTGTCTCTGGGATCCAGCCCCGACCCGCCCGCGTCTCCGCCCCTCCTCCCAGTCTCGGTGCTGCTTCAGCTCCCTGGTTGTGGGGCTTCTGTGCAGCCAGGTTTCAGGAGACTCTGAGTGTTGGTGGTTCTGTATTTTAGTTGTGACTTTGGTGTGGCAGTGGCTGCAGCTGTCACCTAAGCCGCCATCTTGTTTCAAAAAGTTCATTCTTGCACTACTCGAGGAAAATTAAGACTTGATGATTTGTGACTTGTTCGTTTAGCAAAGAGCAAAGCCAGTGTTTCATCTCAACAGTAGTCTGACTCCAGAACTCTTTTCTGTAGATGCCTGTGTATATCTGTCTATCATCTATCTATCTATCTATCTATCTATCTATCTATCTATCTATCTATCTATCTATCTATCTGTCATCTATCTATCTATCTATCTATCTATCTATCTATCTATCTATCTATCATCATCTATCTATCTATCAATCTATCTATCATCTATCTATCACTCTATCTATCATCTATCTATCATCACTTATCTATCATCTGTCTATGATCTATCTAGAATCTATCTACCTAGCTAGCTATCAAAGCATGAGGAGGCTTGCTTTCTATCTTATATGTTAGAGGCTATTCTCAAATGTCTAGTAATCTTTATTAATTGGGTCACTAATCAAATTTAAGAGTCAGATGCTAAAAATTTTTAGAAACTCTCTGCACCTGAGTGGGATTACTGATGGATGGGCCTCCCCACAGGTTAATTAGGGAATCAGTCATTTTGTTGGTAGACATTCAAATTTAATATCCATAGTTTATTCCTATCCAGCCATTCTCTTGCCTCAGTGATCTTATCTAGGATGCCAGTGTCCGGGTGCAAGGTCAGGGGCAGGGCTGTCTCTCTTCGGAACGCAGACATCAATACAACCTCTGTGAAACCTTTGTTGAATTCCTCGGTCAGCTATTGGGTCCTGTCTTACTTTGTGTGAAGTGTTATATTCATGTCCTGTTATGCCCGGTTAACTTCACAGTCCTTTTCAGAACTGAACCCGAAAAAATGTTCTTGTTCCTGCTCCTTTCAGGATCTAGTACAGAGTGTTCAGCACGTTTGGGTAGCAACAACCACCACCAGACGGTGGTTACTCAGATGTTTCTTTTTTGTATGATCACCATGGCACAGGAAAAAAATCTTTCCCAGTAATCATATATTTCTGATAAGTTTGCTACATTATCAATTAGGAATAAGCTAAATAAATTAGATAAATTTTACAAATTTGTAATGCCTACTTTGGGTTAAATGTACATCAACACCAATACTCTTCATGATTATTAGTATCCTTTGATGAGGAACAAAAAAGGAACCTGGAACAGTGTTTTTCATGAGTGTGGTCTGTGAAACCCTCAGGGTCCCCAAGATCTTTCTAGTGGCTTCCAAACCTTTTATGGAGCTTGTTAGGCGAGAGTACTCTGATAATGAGACGGTGTTAACCATTTTCACTCTCGTTTTCCCGCAAGTGTGCAAGTGCAGCTTCCTCAAGTTGAATGGTGAGGCATGGTGGACTGAGTGCTTGTACAGTTTTTTGTTTTACAAACTTGGCAGTTTTAATTTCTAATAGGATAAATATTGGTAGATGCATCCCACATATACAAAAGCACTTTAGAGTTCCCTATAAGTTTTAAAAATATAAAGGATCCTGAGACCAAAAAGTATGAGCATGTCTACCTTAAAGGAATACATGCCTTGTATTCCTTAAGAAATACAGCTCATTTCTAGCAGAGACAGATTGGCAACACAGATATTCTATGATCTTCTCAGTTTACTGTGCCTCCTTGGTATGACATATTTTTGGATATCAGAATCTATTTTGGTAGAGAAATTCGTCATCCTCGAGGATAGCTTTTATGTGCCCAGTAGAACAGCCTCAGTTATATTTACCTTCATTAGTAAACAAGTTTTTTATGAAGACTTACAGTTCTCTTTTATCTCTTCATTCAATATTATCACAAAAACCCACCTGGAATTCAATTGTCTTGGGGACACTTGATGTTATTATAACTTCACTATGGGCACAGTAATGATGCCTGTGCATGTATCTTTCTCTGATACCTTTGTTTCTAGTTTACTTTTTACCAAACAAGGTGGCTTCTCTGGAAGGTAGTCTCTTTGATATTCACAATATAGAAACAAAATGAAGATTTCTTACAAGGCAGTCATTGAAAAAGTCCAGGTATAAGAATTACAGAATCCATATAGGTTGCTGTCTGACTCTGATTACTGGAAGAATTCCTAGAAAAGCTGCCAAATTTCACATATTTGCATGTGATATACACACTAGAAAAAAAATTCTACAGAGGTTTTTTTCTAAGACATTTGACTTTGAGCTAAGTTTTTCTCTGAGCCAAACAATGTGGTTTTAGACATTTATGCTTTACTCTCATGCAAGTTATGATGGAATTCTTCCTCCCAGTTTTAAATATATATTTAGCATGACAAGGACCAGAATAAATTGTTGATAATATTTTAGAGAAATTATCAGTGATTAGATTTTGAAGAGAGTATCTTAAATATCGAATAATATAGATTCCACGTTTTGACTCAAAAATGCTAGATTGAAAGTTGTAAAAAATAGAATTAGTAAAAGTTGATTTTCACTATGTCAAAGTTCCTTAAATCAAACACATATCTGAGTACTTTCCAACATCCCAGCTGTTTCGTTTGCACCAGATTTTCTGGAGTTCGTGAATAGTTCTGATGGCTGCAGTCGAATCGATTGCACAACAATCCACATTGATCATTAAGACAGCAGCAATGAGCAGATCAGCCACGGGGCAGTGTGTTTATTTTATGTGTATAGATATAGCTTTAATTTCCAGCACAGAAGTCTCAGGGAAATATTCTTAATATAAATACTGTTTTGACTGAGTACACATTAAAGGGTCATTTTCTCCCACGCTGTAAGGAACAAGAGCTCAGGGACACAGTTTTAGCATGTTGACACTGCATTTAAGGTTTGGAATAAAGTACCTATTCCTGCTCTACTGGTTGGAACTGGGCCCTGGTAAATCCACACCAGAAAATCACCTGCAGGTGCATTTACAGAGGACGGAGTGAGCCTCTGTCCCTCAATGGGAATAAAATGTCCCCAAGCATTGTGATCCTAATGATTTCTGAATTCTTCCAATTTGTTCTATCCACATCTGGTTGCGAGCAAGGCCTGGGTTATATAAGAGATGGATGCCTCTAAAGAGATTGCCAACTAAAAACTCTGCCCTAGGAGTTTCTTGGGTGAATGAGTACAGAGTCGGAAAGCCAGCAGCAAACCCAACTAGGTGCTGATTTTGAGAACACATTTGGGAAAGAGGTAAGCAACATTTGCTGTGTGCATTCAGAATTTCTGAACTGTGACACAGGTAAAATGTGAAAGAATATTCACAAAGCATCTGTGAGAGAAACCCTATGTAATAAAATGACTGAATCCCAAGTTACAGCCTTACCCCATTAAACAATTGAAAAGAAAACCCTCTATAGAATCTAGCAACGCAAGGGAACTTGGACAGGAGCTTTGGAGTTTATAAAAATGAAACTTGGCTTTGATTTTGGTGAGCAGCTAACATGGAGTCATGTAGCTATTTTTATGTGACTTTGATATGCCACTATTTCCATGAAACCTATAGGTTAGGCAGACATCTTCTTTCCTTCTTTTGTCTACAGACCTTTAGAGCAAAATGCCTGGTTTTTAGATTGTCAGCTACTAATCTTCGTTGAATTTGTACTCAGCCAAATGTTCCTTGGTTGTTCTTTCTATAGATGTTGGATTTTGATTTCCTTTAGCCTCAATTGATGCATAAGGATTACCTGCTCTTTTCCTCTCTGTATTTTTTTTTTTTTTTTTAAATCTCAGCAAAGGGGAAAACACTGGGAAGAGTAATGAATACAAAGAAACGATAGATTTTCTTTTTTTCCATGAATTTCTAAATAGAACATTGAGTCACATTAGAAAAAAAAGTCCCTTTCAGAAACTTCTTTCTTCTATGCGTGCCCGCTATCCTTGGAAATGTCAGGAGCTCTTGGAAGTCCTTCTGGAGCATCTACACCTGCAAGGAGATTTGACTGGTGACTCAGGGTTGTTTAGAATGACTTTCCTATTTTGGGTTCTATATCAGTGCTAATTCATTCTTACATGTTGATGTGATGTGTGAATCTATTTGACCAAAGTGTTGCGGCTTCAGAGGGAGTTTTTTAAAGACTGAAATCAAAGCTGCTCTGACACAGAATTCAATAGTTGCTCCTCATAATAGCCAGAGAATACAGTTGACCCTTGAATAACGTGGGAGTTAGGGACACCAGCCCCTCGCAAATTGAAAATTCTAGCATAACCATTGACTCCCCAAAACTTAACTAGTAATAACCTGCTCTTGACTAGGAGCCTTACTGATAACATAAACAGTAGATTATCATATACTTTATGTTATATGTATTTATACTCTATTCTTACAATAAAGTAAGTTACAGAAAAGAAACTGTTAAAAAGATCTTAAGGAAGAGAAAATACATTTACAGTATTTATTGAAAAAAATCTGCATATAAGTGGACCCCTGTAGCTCAAACCTATGTTGTTTAAGGGTCCACTGATTTTTGTATTTTATATTTCAACTTATTTTATACCTATCATCATATTAGCACAATATTTGGTATATAGCAAACAGCACATGGGAATTAAAAAGCCATAATTAAATTGAATTTGTTCTAAATGTTTTAAACATATGTTCAGAGACAGATAATGCACACACACACACAAACACACTTATAGACCTGAAGGCTTTTCACTCTAATGGTTTGCATCTCATGCAATGTAAATGACCCGTCACCAATATATATTGTTTCTAGTAAAACCGAATTTATTCAATAATGTCTTATATGCAAGGCCCATTTAGTTACTCTATCTCAACCAACAGCACAGAGGTGCTAGGGCTAGGGAGTGTGTCCAGCTGTTGAAGTGTGTGTGTGTGTGTGTGTGTGTGAGAGAGAGAGAGAGACAGACAGACAGACAGACAGACAGAGAGCGAGCAGAGAGAGCTTTGCTTTGTCCAAAGTCTTGGGAGAAATTAGAATCTTCAGATCAAGTCGAAGAACTGCAAGAGAGAATTAGTTGATAAAAGATGAGCATCTTGGAGCAGCAAGGAGAAGAAAAGGGCTGTTCTTCCACCACAAATTGAAAAAAAAAGAGTGTACAGGAATCGAGGGAAGAAGAGGAGATACGTATTTTAAGAGACCCGGTTTTGAGCCTGCACGGGAGAGGGGCTCCCTGGAGCAGCTGGGCAGAGGAAGGGAGCAGCAGGCTCAGTTAGATCTCCTTATCCCCAGGGTGGCAGAGAGTCACCCAGAACTGTGGTGGAGGACCAGGCCCTGCGGAGCAAGTCAACAGCAGCCTCAGTGGTCACCCGGTTGTCACCCAGGTACTGGTGACTCGGGAACAGCTCCTCTCCTTACCACCTCCACTCCCCTGACAACCTTAAGGCCCTGGAACTGTCTGTGGCACAGCACAGTGATGGGCAGGGGTCCCCGACATGATGGGGGCTCAGTGTCCCACCAACCTGCGATACAAGCGTTTAACACAAGAACCGTGTGCAGATGAAAAACACACAGCTAAATAATAAACACATTTATCTTCTCACACGTGGAATTTGAAGCCTGTGATTCTTATCAGGGACGAATATATTCCCCACATGAAAGAAGAGTAACCCGAAGTTCCGAGAATTTACATAACTTATTCAAGAACATTAAGCTGGTAAAGAGCAGAGCCAGGGCATGTACACTCCCTTCTGTCTGTCTTTAAGGATCCACAGTCCACTTACTGTATTTTCCTATAATCCAGGATTAGAGCTCTAGTCTCAGATCATTAAACGGAAGCGATGTGCATGGACTGTCCGTGGACAATTGTGCCTGGGACTGGGAAAGCGAATCTAGTTTAAAAAGAGGAGTGAGCAGGCTACAGACCCAAATTGAGTTTTCTAATTCAGTTTACAAGTAATAAAGCTGATGTTCTGAAGTCTGCTCGATTCCCAAGCTATTTCTCAACTGGATCAAAGTGTTTAGGACAAAGTGATATGATTAATACAGCAGAACCCAACCATTCACTAACCGGCACACATAGGCACAGTGTTTGGAAACAGAATTAAATACAGATTTATGGATATAAAATCTATTCTTACTATCATCCTTCAACCAGGTAGTTCAGAAAAATGTATATAATATCATATAACAGTGATAGATATGTATTAAAGACCAGGCAAATTCGATGTCTTCAAGAAGCTTGTAAGACTTTCATGTGTCCTTCAATGTTCCAGTTTGAAAGGACATGACTCTTATTGCAAGCTTTTTGTACTTCCTCTCTGATGTTTTTGAAGCATGTTTCTAGTTTATATTTTAGCATTTCTTTCCCTTCAGAATGTCTAGTTAGCATTTTTTGAAGTTGTTTTTATTGTGGTTTCTTATCTTAGCAACATTTCTCTATGTTAATTTAACCTTTTCATTTGTCTGTTTTCCATCCTCAACTTGAGTAGTTCCTATTTTGTTAATTTGATGAGGTCAATACATTTTTAACCTATATCTATGGTGATTTGTTGGTGTGATTTCTAATCTCATTCCAATTCTTGGTGTCAGAGGCCTCAAATAAGGAAGGATCTTTCCTTTGGGAAGTAGTGATTACTAGACCAATTCAAATGAAAGTCAGGAGAATATTTTTCTAGTGGTGTATTTATTATAAAACAGCATAGCACACATTCTAAAAAAAATAATTAAATCATAACATTTAACATGTATTGTGCCAGGAAACTTCCTAATAGGCTTATTTGTATTAAAGTATATAATCTCCATTATAAACCTAAATATCAGGTACTATTATTATTAGACCCCAATTTACAAATAAGAAAATTGAGACAGAGGTCACATACCTAGGAAGTAGCAGCACCAGGAGTTCCTATCTTGGTGTGTGTCGTTAAAGGGTATGGTTAGTGAAATCAATTGCCAAATCTTAACAAGAATGTTATTTAAGAGTCAGATAAAAGATCAAGATTTATTGATGATTAAAGGTATGGGGTCATTTTTTTCCTCTTCAGGCAACATCCCCATCCTTCATGGATAAGTGTAAGGACCCTTCTTCCACTCTCCTTGGATGATGGCTCACTCACCTTAGGCATGACCAGAATGGATGGACTGACTCAAAGGCCATCACCTCTGTAACCCAGTCCTCAATTTCACTAGAAATTCGTTCATCTCACTTTAGGGCACGAAATATAAATGGCCTCCTTTTGACTCCAATTGACTCCTGGAGACTAAATCTAATCTTGGGCAGAATGTGGTTCAGATTGTTAGCTGAAATGACTGTGAAATCTGCTTGAAAGTTTGGGAACTTTAGAATCAGAGAATCCAGGGAGCAAATCTTAGCTCCACCACTAACCAGTTGAATGGACCTGGATAAATATCTCTCTTGTGCTCAGTTTCTTCATTGGTCATATAGGAATGTTTACCATTCAAAGTTTTGAAAGTGGTTAGAAACAGAGCATACAAACACCCAGGTACATAGATTCTCAATAACTTTTAACGTAATTCTATCTAAAGAAAAAATATTCTCACAAAAAGAGGGGAACATTTATTGATACTTTATTCTAAACATTTCTCTCCAACAACAATAAAATATTTAGAATATTTTTCCCCCTGAGACAATAAACAACGTATATATGATGACCAACAATGAATTAGAATGGCCCAAACTAACTTTGGGTAACTGAAAGCCACATATAATTCACACATGATGGTCAGTGTCAAAGAATTAAGAACACAAAGTTGTTTCAGAGCTCTTGTTCCAATGAAGTGATTCTATCCTGGGATTCCTCAACTCTGTGGGTGCAAAAAGATAACAGTGTGGCTGAGTGAACGTATTAGTCAGCTCAGGATGCTATAACAATGATTTATTATTTATTTATTTATTTATTTATTTATTTATTTATTTATTTATTTATTTATTTATTTATTTATTTATTTATTTATTCTCTGATTCTAAAGTTCCCAAACTTTCATTTATTTTCTCACAATTCTGGAGGCTGGAAGTCAGAGATGAAGGTACCAGGATACACAGGTTGTTGGCAAGCACTCTTTTCCCGTCTTGCAGGCGGCCACCTTCTCACTATGTGCTCACCTGAGACATGGTGATTATTTAATATCCGGGCTGAATGATCTTGCTCACAGTACTTAACCAGATAACAAGAAATTTTCTAATAAAACATAAAGAATTTCTGAAAGAATCAAAATGCATGACCTGTAAAGTTTATGATTCAAGTGACCGGGTAGCTGTGGTAAAGACCTTCCCATCCCAGTCACTTAAAGTCAGTTTTTAGACTGTGGCTATCTCCAGGCATCCTGCTTTGTTGTGGAGGTGGGCCATAGAGAGAGAAATGAAAATAGGCCTTGAAACCAAAACAGGACAGGGGCAGAGGGCAGAGGGCAGCTGGAGGCAAGTGGAACACAGTCTTTAGTTAGTAAATATCTCATAAATGAATGAGTGAAGGCATGTCAGATGAGACAGTGAGGATTGCACGTAGTAAGGTGCTGTGGCATGGCCCAATGAAAGAAGTACACCCTTGCAAGAGAGAGGAGTTGAAGAAATCAGAAAGGACAACTGACTCTATAAGGCTTTTATACCAGAAAACAAAGTGCTAGTGATAGAATATCTTGTTGTCAGCTAAATGCATGGGACTCTCAAAGTTCCCAGCTACATCTGCAAGTAAAATAATATCCTCTCTTGCCAATGT
The DNA here is from genome assembly GCF_054644295.1 of Miniopterus natalensis. Lineage (NCBI taxonomy): Eukaryota > Metazoa > Chordata > Mammalia > Chiroptera > Miniopteridae > Miniopterus > Miniopterus natalensis. The sequence goes on along the minus strand of NC_142082.1, from coordinate 9,407,199 downwards.
ATTTGCAAGACGTTGACCCAATCTGCCTTGCTGCTTTTGCAGAAGACTGAATATAACCACCCCAGAATGATGAGTCTCTGACCGACTTCCAGAGACTTTTTTTTAGAAAGGAAGAAAAAAAAAAGCATTTCTGCCACCAAATCCCACACTCAATCACAGCTTTATTTGTTTAGCCCCTACAGTTTACAAAGTGTTTTTTCCACATTTTCTCATTTGGATTTTCACAACCTGTGAGGCAGGAAGCACATCCAGTTTAATCCTGTTACAGATAAGCAAGGGAAGGCTCATTTGAAAACATGGCCAAGATCAAGTTGCTGATTAAGGGGTAGAGTTGGGTCATTAACACAGGTCTTCCAATTCCAAGTTCTTTCAGCTAAATCATGTTGGCTCTAGATAAATACTGTCAGAATTTTTTTTCCCTAAACTAGATCTCTTATACATTAATAAAGATCCAATTTTTCTTTTTTTATTCAGATAATACTTTATTAGTTTCTGTAATCAAACCCATGTAGCTAAGACCTTACATATTTAATACAGTGTATTAACCCTGTACAAAAGGAAAAAAATTATGTTGAATATTTCTAGACAAATACGGCTGTTAATTTCTATACAATACCACCCCAACACAGTACAACTGGGGTGCTTTGACAGTACAGCTTAAGTTTCCAAGAATTCAAATTATATATGTATGCATGCACACACACACATATTTATATAAAATGACCCATAGCAGTATGTTATACATCAGTAACATCAACAGCTTTTCTGGGTTCTGCAGTCATCTGAACAGAATTATAGAGACATCCACCACACTCCATTTTAACAAAAGATAAACAACATATCCCCAGAAAACAGCAAAGCTCTGTTACTGTTGTGATACCTGGCACCTTTTTTTATTAGCTTTTCAGTCATTATCTGGAAAAAAATATTCTAGAATAATGTCATTCAAAACAGCTCTGATAAAGCACAGCCACTATATGTATCATAAGCAGGTACACGATGTTTTAATTCCCAGAGGTGTATACAGCACTGTCCTACTTGTCAGTACTAGAGGGTGCAGTGAAAAAGACATGATTCGAGTGTTAATTCTCTTTCCAGCAAAAGGCCCAAAGAGCAGTGCGACCCAGCTCTGATAAAGCAATGCAGCTTCTCGGACAGGATTTCCTTTAATAACAGTGGCATGGTTCTAGCTCCTCACTGCTCTTCATGAATATCAGCTAAAAAGCATTTGTAAAAGACCCCTCTCCCTGGAAAATCCCACCCCATTGGCTTCGTACAAAGATGACCAAGTGGAAGCAAGGCAGACTCAGCCTAACTAGTACTTTACCAAATGTACTGTGTTTGAATGATAAGCGCTCCATGGGAGAAAGGACATGCCCAGCAACACTTCAAAGCTTCAGGCCTCTAAAGCACAGCATCGTTTCAAACAGAAGCGGTAGCCAAACGTTGCCCACCTGGATATGTTCAGGATGCTGACTTCAATATTGCGTCACCTACTCACTCATCCAGGAAGAAGGGGTCATGAGTTACTGTGCTTTCTGTTCTACTCAACTGCCATGCTACAAAAACAGCCAGCTGCCAGGATCAAAAATAGGGCTCCTCTCTCCAGCCCCAGCTCTCTTCAGCCCTTCACCACCAGGCCCACAAATGCTATGACCATGTCCAAAGGGCCTACGGGAGCAGAGGCCACATCTGCTGTATTAGCTGGGATCACCTCATTGTTCAGGCCGGGCTACTCCTCTCCAGGGCTATTTTCGTTTTATTTCTAAAATCCAATCCTTCTTGGTCTGTAGAAAATGAAGACAGAGAATATTACTGTCAGACATCTGAGATAGTTGTTAAATCAACTTGTGCTTTAAAAAGAAAGATAAAATTATCCAGTGTAATTGTGTTAACCTTTCTACTTAGGCCATATTTTCTAACTCTTTAATCATCTTAGGTGGGTTTCATTTCACTGCCTGGTTATTAGAATTTGTGGTAAGCAGTGAGATAAAGTTACCATACTGTTTCTTGCAAACACATTTTTTTTTACAATAAAGTAATTATGTGTAGGGAAAAAATGAACAGCTAAGAGCATAATAGCACCTATCTTCTACAAATAAATGAATAAAAGAACTGCTGATAGTTAAGAGATTATTCAAATGGTTCTTTCACAAAGCAGCGAATTAGAAGGGAACAGTAACAAATGTGTTTAAATAGAAATCGGCCCCAACTGTCTTAAAGAAATGTTATTGTTCTTATAGTACTGTGGCTTTAAATGAGAGTTCTTGTTTTCACATGTTAAAATTGGAAACTTTATATCCTGGAACCACACATCCTTAAATATCTTACAATATTGCGTGATTATATGAAATAATGCATAGAAAAACATTTTATATACAACGCTGTGGAGATATGAGTTAGGATTGATAATTGTACAATTTACACACAAACCTTGCACATATGTTATTTGTTTGCTCACCCTATAAAGTAGATATTTTTATCCTTAACTTATAGCCAAATAGATTGGAGTGTTAAGAAGTTAGGAATTTCCTCCAAATATCACATAGCTCTTTTGCTGAAAACCCAGGGAACAGACTCAATGTTTTTCATTTCAGGTTTGGGACTTATTCCATTTTTTTCACTTTACCTTTTCATTTATTCCACACAATTCGTGCATCAATTTCCTACCATCTATTCAAGCTCAAAAGGCAGATGACATTCAATTTTTAAAGCTTGAGTCCCTCTTGTCTGCTCTACACCGACAGAATGTACAGGATGTCATTCTTAATGCGAAACCGCCTTTTTTACACATTCAGACTATTAACATTTATAAGCTTCCTACGTGTTTCTACCTGTGAGCCAGCATCATCTTCATATGTGTGTGGTGGACTTTATGCTTTTCAGAGGGAATGTAGTTCACTGTCTTTACTCAGTGCTATAGCCACCTTTGCCCCCCAAACTGAATTATTACTGACAACACAGGGGACAGTCATCTGGGGCTCAGATGGGATTCAAGCGCACAACCCACTCTCCAGCCGGATGAGCCTGGGGCCGCACAATGACCACGAGTTCACCCCCAAGGACTTGCAGTTCTGTAAACCCGTAGTCAGGGAAGATTGCTTAAGAAGGCGTCTTAGTTTGGGCTGCAATAACGAAGTACCACAGACTGGTGGCTTATGAACAATTTATTTTTCGTAGTTCTGAAGGCTAGAAGTCCGAGATCAAGGTGCCATGAGGGACTAGTTCTGGGGAGCACCCTCTTCCAGGCTGCAGACAGGAAATTCCCTGCTGTATCCCCACAGGGGCCAGGAGAATGGGGGGGGCAAGCTTCCTCATGCGCCCGGTGAGGGCTCTCACCCCACTCAGGAGAGCCCTGTTCTCCTGATCCCATCGAATCCTGCTTACCTCCGAAGGCCCCACCTCCTAATACCGTCGCATGGCGGGTGGGGCTTCAACATGAATTGGGGCGGGGGGGGCAAACATCCATTCTATAGCAGAAAGGGGCAGTGGAAGTAGGTTGGATTTTGTGATTGGTCAGGCATAGGTTTGAGTCCCAGCTCTATCCTTCCACTTACTGTGTGCAAATAACTTTAATCATAATTCAACACTCCTAGATATAATACAGGACTAACAACTATTTAACAGAACCCATGCAAAAGTTAAAAACAAGATATGGAGGCTGCTTTGTACTGTGCCTGACACATAGCATGCATAATAGTTGCTCTGGTTACTGTTAAGAATTTTATGCTAAGTTTCAGATGGTAGAACACTTACTTTTGAGAGTAGATCACACAGAAGGTGCACACCGTTAAAACTCTCAGTGAGAACACTGGGGCTTACAGGGAAAGGCAGCCAAAGATGAATGACCAAGCAAGGCACGCACGTGGGCACACACAGACACGCATGCACACACACACATGCACACATGCACATGCACGCACACATGCACACACATGCACACACACACACAGTGCATACACCGGGCTTTCTGGGACATGGAGAGTTGGGGTAAACACACAGAGACAAAAGCCACAATAGGTGTGTGAGCCCGTTTCCCACTGCATTTGAACAGTGTGCAAAGCTCTAGCAGGACCGAACTTCAGGCTCTGGAAGAGAAAACTCGAATTCGCGTGGTTGAAGGAGCACAAGCCCCTCCCGTGGTGGGGTCAAGGGCTCAGTTCCAAGCCTCATGGTCCCGGCAGTACAATGTGGCAGAGCCCTGGCTCCGTCCTTAGGCCATCACCTCAGCACTCAGCGCCCGGCAAGACCTGGGGACAGAGTCAAGCCTGGGCTGGCAGCCGTGCAGTGTGGCGGAACCTCCGCCTGCAGCCCGGGCGCGCTGCCCCGGTGTGGGGGGCTCCAGCCCCTCTGAACTGCCACTTCCATTTCCACCTTCCCCCGAGGGTGGGTTTGGTTGTCCCACACCGTCACCTCAGCAGGCTTCTGTGGAGTTTTCCAGGGCCAGCCTGTGAGGAATCCGCCTTGGATAAGTTAGCCCTTACTTTTCAGTGGAGTAATAAGGAATACCCTTTCTCCCCATGGGACTGAACTTGAGGAATGGAAGGCAAAGCAGCAGCCTTGCTGCTGATAAAGGCTCGGCTGGGGTGATGGGCTGGATGCGTAGCAGGGCTTCCTCTGTCTGCCGTACGGAATTAGGCAGGCCAGCTATCAGGTTAAAGGCATTTGCTTTATTATTTTATTTTATTTTATTATTTTATTTTATATTTTATTTTACTTTTTAAAACAATGGGCCTTTCCTGGCAGCAGTGAAATGTTTTCTAATAAAATTATCAAGTGTCCAGTTTCTCTGGAGGCAGGTCCCAAACAGGACACAGTAAGTGACAAATTCTCCTCATTCCGAGCACCATAAGCAAAATACCTTAGACACATAGAACCCAGGGGAGGGGAGGAGCCAGGTTAGTGACTGAGGCTAACACTGTTCAATAGATGGCCCGTGAGGAAATAGGCTGGGAGACTAAGTATCTCCTCTTAACCAGTTCTGAAAAATCCAGTGTAGTGGTCGGTCCTCTTTCAGGTGAGAAAGGAGCATCTGAAGTTCTCCATTTTATGGATGTTCCCCATTAAAAGAGGGTAGATCTCATGCTGTGTTCTTACCACAGAAAGTAAATAAATAAATACCAAAGGGACACAAGGAAGTTCTGGGAGGTGTTTGGTACATACGTATATTACCCTGATTGTGCTGATGGTGTCAGTAGGGTTTGCATATGTCCAGACTCATCAAATTATACATATTAAATATGTACTGTTCTTTGTATACCAATTATTACTTAATGAAGCTGTTTAAAAAGACATATTTGCAATAATTATATACAAATTAAAAAGAAAGGTGAAAGAAAAAGAAAATTACTGACATCTGAAGTCTGCCTGATGGCTCCGTGACGACCTTTCTTCTACTCTATCTTTGCCTTAGTTTTCCCGATTACTGTGATTACTGTAGAGAGATTTACAGCCCACCGGGATTCCTTCTTGCCTACTGCGCACTGAAGTGGTTGAAATCTTTTATGCAGAAGCCTAAGGCCAGTCCTTGCGTGTGAGCCGGGTCCCAGCTGAGGCTCATCTGCTTTATTCCCTTCTCTGACTCAGCCTCTCTCCCTCCTTGGGTATCTTTGACCTGAACTGTTTCTTGTGAAAGCAACTAATTTTTTTTTTTCTTCTATAAAATTTAAAAAAATTAATGGACACTCCTCAGTTCATGGCTCATTTATATCATGGATCCACAAAGGGCCATTTTCTTGATCAGCAAGTTACGAGTTTCCTTTCCCACATGCTCATCATTGCCAGTCTTATTTTGGAAGGAATTTATTTTTCAAAGGAAGGCTTTAAAAAGCTAAGATACACACAGTTATTTATTTGTGAAAATTTAGAAACTCAGATAAGTTAAAAACTAAGAAAATAGAAAATCTTGGTTAGCTATTTATTCTGTAATAAATATTTTAAGAATTTGAAGGATATGCTTAATTTATTTATTTATCATTTACGTGTTTGTGTGATTTACAAAATGGAATTATATTCTGTAAATCTAATTACAATTAGATTTCATGATTGTTTGCCTTACTAATTGGTATTATTACCAATATATGATATATGAGAATGAGTATGTTTATCTCCCCTCTCCACCTTCTATTCTGTAGATGGCAATTCTTCAGTCCAATGAAAATCAGGACTTATCTCCTAGGAGAAACTACATGTTCCATATAACCAATTGCTAAATATATATAAGTCATATATCCATCATTTTTTTATTACCCCCAACATTTAAAAGAAGATTTTTCACTGATAAACATCAGTGATTTAAAAATGTATATTTTTAATATATCTTTCATTTACCTTTGAATCTTAAGATCTTCCTGATACAAGAACAGAGGGATCCATGATCAAAGAAAGAAAACCCTGGCAGCATTTGTTCCCTGTTCATCTGAGAATTAAAGAGATAGATGTAGAAATATGTATGAATGAAGCATATATATGCATTTAAGCTCTAAAGAATCTGAAAGTTACATGGAAAAATATAATAAGTCATGCACTATAAATGGAATCCATGGAAATGAAGGTGACCTGTAGAGAGGGCGGGTATAATACATACTGATTACAGCTCCTGACACACACTTCATGGGCCACTGAGGAAGAAACCGGATTCTGAATGAATTTACAGCATGGGTGACATTAAAGAAAATCCACAGAGACAAGAGAAGAGAGAAAAGAGAGATAATGTGCTATTCAGTGTGTGTGTGTGTGTGTGTGTGTGTGTGTGTTGGATGGAGGAGATGGTGGAAAAGAGTAGAAAACAAATTTAATTAAGCATTTATTTAAAAATGTTAGGGTTCCTTTGTTTTTCTGAAAGGATCTGATTATTGACAAGAAGTTCAAAGATAGAAGTGCTTCTGACAATTAAAGAATTGCTAGACCTCTGGTGAAGGAGGCTGTTACGAACTGTACTTGCTGTGAATGACAGTGAAAAGGGCAGACATACCACCACCCATCAGCAGGAGGGGGTCGTGTGGGGTACTGTCGTAGAACTGACCAATATCTTCCATAGAAAATATTTCTATTTTAAAAATCCAAAGTTCTTGCCCCAGAGTTTACTATTAAATAAAATCTTTAAGGCTATTATTTTTAGGATGAAGAAAACATCTGAAAATGTCAATCTATAGTCCCTTTATGAAGGACTAGAGCGGGTGCTCTTGAAGACCAATTCTAAGTTCTAGTCTCCGTCCTGGGAGAAAAGAACAGTGCCTAACTATCATTAGGGAATAAATGAGATGGTGACAAATACTCTTGTGTGCAACAGAACCAATATGTGCAATAGTCTTAATCCTTATATATATGAATACTTTGAAGGTAGAATTAATCTGCAGAAAATATTAGTGCCGTTAACCATTTCCCAAAATGATCCTTTCAGAGAAGAAATCTAGCAAAAAAATGACTTATGGCCCAGCTGGTGTTGCTCAATGGTTGAGCATCAGCCCATGAATCAAGAGGTCACGGATTCGATTCCCAGTCAGGGCACATGCCCGAATTGTGGGGTCGATCCCCAGTGGGGGGCAAGAAGGAGGCAGCCGATCAATGTTTCTCTCTCATCAATGTTTCTATCTCTCTATCCTCACCCTTCCTCTCTCTCTCAAATCAATAAAAACATATTTTTATAAAATGACTTATGGTTAAAATTTATTATTTGATGCCAACCCTGTAAAGAATGGAATTGTAGCAGTACTCTGCTACCAGCAGCTGGTTCGTTCAGGTCTTCCTATTATCTCCCTCTCTCTGTGGCTCACATGCACTCATCAGTGACTATGTGGAGGCCCTGTGGAGTCCACAGGGACCTTGGTCACCAGCTTGACTGTACATTATGGCAGACCCAGAGCTGCTGTGTAGGTAGATTTTGGCCTTGCCTTTCATGGATATTATCTGAGTTCAGCTCTGCAGAGGGCTCATCTGTGGCCATGCAGGCTGAGCTGTCTAACTCCACTGTTCCCAGTGAGCTGTGGAACATGTTTCCTACCTGTTCAGAGGTTTGAAAGGCTATCTATTTGGGCATCTTTCTTGATTAATATAATTAATTTTCAGAAGAGAAGCATTTACCATACCCTTTGCCTGGTTGATTTCCAAAGCTATTGACAGCATACATAATGTGCAATGCAAATGTGAGCCCAAGATTAAAACCTTGAACTATCTGCTGTCCCTCTTGACATTGAAAGAGCTCCAAAGAGCCAACAGAATCTACCTGAATTACTAAAAAATGTGGAGGAAACCAGAACAAATGTGATGTTCTAGAATTGTAAACAATGTGATACTTTTGAAGCATGATGAGAAAATTACCCCGATCGTAGGGAGTTGAGGAAGGAAGAGATGGGAGAAAATAGAATTAACACCCACAAATCACTTATTTAAGCTTTTAAGCAGTCATAGGAAAGTTATAAAGACTAAAAGGTGCAATAGGATCCTCGGGTGGTGTCTTTTAATTTGGGAAGAATTTGGGGGCGTTATTGCACAGAAAGAAAGGAGAAAGAGAAACTGAAGATACTGAAAAGGGAAAGAAAACACGGATGGGTAACAGGTGACAAGGTACTTCCCTTGAGTGTTGAGAGGGATTGTCGCTCTGAGCCCAGGCATCACAGTGGCTGCGGAGAAGCATGTCCACCTCTGCTCCCGGAGGCCACTTGGGGTAGCGTCCGATGCCTCTGAGTCAGTCTTCTCCAGCCCCAAATGCATGTTAATGGTAACAGGCGGAGCCTTCTCTAGGCTGTTGAAATCCAGGGCTATTTTCCCGGGGGCCTTTGGTTTTAGGGAAACACTACGAATTCAAATGTGTCTTATGTCAGGTGGGTTCATCCAGTCGTAGTAGGACATAGGATGTCTAAGGCTTCCATGTGTGAAATTGGCTCATAATCCTCCATCCCTTCTCTCAGCACACCAGCAGGGTGATAGCTTTCTACTTTCCCACGCTGTCTAGGACTGTCTTGTCCCCTCCGGGACTGCCTTGCGTGCTCCCTGTATCTGTTGCAGGTCTGCAGGCGGGAAGCAATTGCTGAGCTTTGCCTTAGGGCCTGCACTGCTCTGCCGCAGCTCCCAGGTCACAATGGGACGGGAAGGGATGCTCACTTTCGAAAGATAAACAGTTTTTATCTGAGTTAATTTTATACAGAAATAGAGGCTAGCACATAGCTAGTCATGTTTCGTCTTTTTCCCAGGTATAATTCTTTCTAGTATTTTGGATGTATGAATCATATAAAGTGGATTTTTCTAAATAATTTTTTTGACAAGAAGCAGATGAGTGACAATGAGGCAAATGGACCCTGTAGTTCAATCATTATAAAACAAAAGAGTGTTTAACCTGGCAAGACAGCTAATTTTAATTGTATGGGAGGGCTGTGCCTTATAGGGAAAGAACTCCTGCTTGTATTTTAAAAGAAGCAAAGTTTATTGTGAGCTCTGACTTTCACAAATATATTATTATACACAAACCCAGAGGAAGCTCTGTGCTCTCACCATCAATATGGAGGAAGCAGAGTCTGGGAAAAAATGAAGTATGGGCACATAAAATTAAGCCCTTTGATGTCTTTGCAGAACAGAACCAATGTCTAGGCATGAAAAATGGCCTTTGCCTCCTGAACTATTACTAGAAACTTGCTTTATCAAGTATAATAAATAAAAAGGGAGAAATGTGAAGTTAAAGAGAAATATGAGTTATGGACAGTGACATGCCCCATCCCAAAGATTCATAACAGGGATTTTGTTAGAGTTATATTACTTCAGAGAAAAAAGACATCATACATATAGCGGCCATGATTGTCAACTGCTCTACAAAGTAATAGAAATAAACCCGACACAGCGTAGGAAAGCAGTAGCACCTTGCTGTGCTAGGATAGTCACAGCTGCCACTGAGCGTCTGTGAGGGGCTACACATCGTGTCAGCCTTGACTTCTGTCAGCTCTAATTTTCACAGTAACCTTAGAATTTAGAAATTATCGACCCATTTCATCCGTGAGGCAACTGGGGTCCGAAGGGAAACTATGGTCAGATACTTTGCATGTGCAAGTGCCTGGACCCTAAAAACACCATCCTCCCTCGGTCTCTCGGCGCCTCCTTCTCTGTAGGGTAGTGCTGTTTGACGGAAGAAAGGCTGAGGTCAATGTGACAACAGCCAAAGCAAAGTAAGCCAGCTGAATAGAAAATGCCACTTCCTGTCATCACAAAGTTAGAACAATATAAACAAAAGATGCACTTCGAGATGAAGTCAAATGTTGCAAACGGTATCAGTGTCCTCAAAAAAGCATGACACAGAGATGTGGAGGGCAGAGTCGTGGGCAGATAGAGGCCAGCGGGACGGAATAACTCAGACCCCTGTCCTTTTGGGTGCCCCTTAACTCTCCCTGGAGGAGTCTTCTCCAGCATATCACCTGTGCTGTGTCTGATCTTAAGGCTCATTAAATATCTCTCCCAGGCAGAGCGCACGCAGGGTAATCCCTCAGGCCGACGAGACGACGGCACTCGAACATCTACCGCCACGTCCACAGTCTTGCCTAGGCAAGTAATCTCATCCAAATTCCCTTTCCACTTTGTTCTTAAATGTAAACGTATAAACCTTTCTCATGTTAAAGATTTTGCTGCCAATATTATGATTTATCAAATTTAGCCTAAATATTATCTGGATCTTTAGAGATAAAGTTTGTGGATACCTGCTTTAGACAGATTAGGTGATTTTAATTGGATCATTTTTACATTCAACAATCTTAACATAAATATAACTGATTTGAAAAGGCAGTGTTTTTTTATTTATTATATCCAGGTATGGGCCAAAGACATGGAATGAGCTTATGTCTGGTACCTGTTTTCCATGGAGGAATCCCATCAAATGCCTTGGCTAGCATTTCTGAAGACACATGTAGTTGTTTGCGAGTTGAAAATTAATGCTGAGCAAGTTTCAAAGGTCTTAACTCTGATCTTTGTGTTCCAACCATGAGATCATCTGATAAACTGTTCTTCCCAGAATCAGACTGGCAGACCAACCGTCTATTTTTTTGCTCAAAAACAGCAGACAAAGACAGACTTGCTTTTTCATCATTCACAAGTGAAACCTCACCAACTACCTTATCAGACCCCCGCGCTGACAGTCCCGACACACTCTGCGCCTAAATTCAGCACCAGGCCTGTGGGAACAAGCTCCAAAGGCAGCTTCCAACTTCACTGTCTTTTTAGGGTTACAGCCTAGAGAGCCCCAAGGGACAGGGTGGCTGCTCTTGAGAAGAGCCGGGCTCTGCTCTACGTGGGAATGATGCCCACACAGACACTGAAGAACAGCGAGGTTTGAAGTTGCCACCGAGGCTTCTAGAGCCCTCTCCTCGCAGCCCGCGGCATTTCCCATCTTCTTTCACGCTGCCAACAGGTCATTTCATGATAAGTCACGAGTTGGCCTCACGGTGCTGTTATTTCCAACTACTGTATTTGTTCACTTGGTAAAACACAACTAGGATCTTCACAAATAGAGCTTCTCGAGGGCAAGCTAAGGGATGCACAAAGGCAGCCCAGAGGAAAGAAAAACCGTGGTTCTGGGACCCAAATGACCCAGGTTTAAACGCGGATACTGCCATTTCGTCAATGTGACGGCGGACCTTACTGCTCTGAGTCCCAGGGCCTCCCCCGGAAGGCAGGGTGCTTCTCCCAGGGTTGTGTCAGTTAAATGTGATAATATAGGTAACATACCTAGTTGCATACCCATCAGGTGCGTAATAAGCATTATTATTATTTTATTATTATATTGTTTCAACTACTAGGATTCTAAATTTTTTCATGGTTTTTTTTTTTTTTTTTTTAAATTGAATTTAGAGAGAGGAAGGGAGAGGGGGAGAGAGAAACATCAATGATGAGAGAGTCATTGAGCGGCTGCCTCCTGCACGCCCCCTGCCAGGGATGGAGCCCGCAACCCGGGCATGTGCCCTGACCGGGAATTGAACCTCCATTTCCTGGATCCTAGGTCGATGTTCAGCCACTGAGCCACGCCAAACAGGCTTTTTTCGTGTTTTGAGACGCATGATACAACAAGCCTAAAGAAACACTATACTCTTAAAAAGGTCAGGAAAACACACACATGTGTATAGACACATACCTGCTTAATGTGTGATCATAATTATAATGTTATGGTTCATCTTTCTGGTTTATATTCTTCATCATCAAAACAAGGTGAATCAACTGCTCTTTTAGGGTCACATCAAATATCCATTTCTGTGCTGTTCATCTCCTGATTTCCTTACGGAAAGGTTTGTGTATAGCTCACAGGTCTCAATTATCCATTCTCTATATTGGAAGATGTACACAGTTCAAGATACATTTATGTTTGGCTTGGGAAGGTCATTGTCCACTTTGATATTTACATGAATATGAGATTTTAGAAACGTACTTTAAACAAATGGTGAAGCCGCATTCAGGTTTTCCTCCTGCCTTCTGCTCCACGCTGCCCCTGGCTCCCTACCCCGTGTGGAGGGGCTAAGTCAGATCACAGCTCTCCCTGATGACCGGGTAGGACTGAGCCACCCTTCTCTCCTCCCTCTCTCCTTCTGTACTCTCCCTTCCTCATTGGGTTTCCTCACTGGCTTCTCTACTTTCCTAATGAACTGCTTGATCTGAACAAATCCCACTGACTTGTAGACTGCATGTGGCAATGGAAGCCAGAGATACTGGAACCAAATGAGCAGTTAGCTCTTCTGTGTAATGATGTCAGCGTGAAGCATGAAACATAACTGAACGTTGGTCAAGTTCTTTTCCAGAGGACGACTGTTCTTTACACCTTGTTTTTGCTCTTCTAATGGCTGATTTCCTGTGCAGAACTGAAGTGGTGTCTCTGTTCTCCTGAAGCTGCATGCTTGACTCTCTCCTTTTTATGTCCCGCTGCAAGCTATTATTATGAGCACAGTAATGAACAAAATAAATCCTCTTACTGTAAGCAGATAATCTCTACTCCATGAGATAATGATCGGATCTCAGGGGAATTTGTTTTTACACTCAATTCATAATGATGGCTCTTCTCTGAAGATGCTCCATCACGTCTAATAGAATGTAATCACAAACCATGGTGGGGTGTGCAGTGGTTTAAAATCCGTCTCCTAAGAGGAAAGGAATGGGGAAAGTTAATTACATCTAACGGCTCTTGATCTCCTAAGAGGGTAGTCTTTCCCACCTGACAGAAAACAGTGGTTTGAGAAGCCAGGAAATCTGATAAGTAGCTTAACTTTTTTGTGAAAGGTGAGTTGTCCGTTTGTTATTATATGTCAAGGCTACTGACTAAGTGAGAAGCACTGAGAATCGCATATTCCTTAAAGAAAAACTGACACCCAGAAGAGGTCAAGGCTAGCACTATAAAAATAAAAAAGGGAAAAATCTTTTTGAATCTCAAATCATATAGCCATCTGCAAATATAGGTTTTTCACTTAATCATAGCAACTATCTTGAAGGTTTTACATACTAGCAAATATAGCAGATAATGAATTATTGATCCAAAGGGAGTTCAGGAAATGCAGAGCTTAACTAAATTGTCTATTTTCCATTGGAAAGTACATTGATGGAGTAGGAGGAGGGGGCGATCTATTGACCCGCCTCCCAGATCCCTTTGACCCACACTGATAAAAGAAAAGGAAAAAAGCTGAATACACTCTAAGTCCAGTTTGCATCTAATAAATAATCCTACAGAGAGAGAGGTACTTGGCCTCCCCAAATCTGATGTCATTGTCATGATATTCTGCCTTGTGATCCATTTTGAGTTTTATCAGCACCACATATAAAATATAGCTGCTGAATCTTTCACCTAGAAGCAGACACTTTCCATATGATGCTAAGTGAAGTACAGTGGATTTTATCTTGCTGATAAGAAACAAGAATAAAGATAATCTTTCCCAATTTGTTTCCTTTTTACTCATTTCTGAAATAAAGTGAGTTGGGGCCAGGGTGTAGGGGGATTCGGGCTTCTAAGGAGAGGTAGACTACTTTACCTCTAATGACCCAATAATCTTAAAATTTTAAGTTGGATCCTATCAGGGTCAGCCAGAAGAAGGGGAAGAATAATACAGTGAGCTGGGAAAAGTAAGTTCATTATCTCTATAACTTAGATTTAATTTAACATATTTACCCACCTACTTAACAATTATCATTGTGTACCTACTAAGTGTACACCCAGAGTGTCTAACATTGTGGGATTAAAAGATGTATTAGCCATACTTTAACTATTTGGGGGAAATAAAAAGCAAATCACATCCACATGAAAGTGTAATAAGCCCTGTAGTGAACATACAGCCCGACTGCTAAGAGATAATACAGGAGAACCTAAATTATCAAGGAAGTTTCCTCAAGATCAGAGAAGGCATTGACTTGGTAAATTGGAACAACAGATCATGCCTTAGACATACAGATGAAATGTATGGAGGTTTAATCTGCATGGTATTGTTTGTAAGATACCATGAAGTGACTCCTCTAAACTATAGATATGAAAATACAGGCAAAAAGTGGGAATTTAATCTAAGACTGATAATAAATTGACATGCTTTTGCCTGGTCTTATTTTTAAATTTATTTTAAGAGGCTTTGTCAGTAACTCATAGACTTTTTTTTAAAGAATTGATTTTAGAGAGAGAGGAAGGGAGAGGGAGAGAGAGAAACATCCATGTGAGAGAGAAACATCCATCAGTTGCCTCTCGTACACGCCCAGACCAGGGTTTGAACCTGAAACCTGGGTACGTGCCCTGAGTGGGAACCAAACCCATGACCCTTAAGTGCACAAGATGACTCTCCAACCAACTGAGCCACAACAGCCAGGGAAGTAGCTCATTGACTTTTATTTGTTTCAAGAAAGACCTTTATTTTGAATTAAAAGAGAAAGGAAAAAAGGAAAGGAAAGTGAAATGATTGATGATTGAATATTGTGACTTGCTTAACTGTCACATGTGAGCCGCATCTCCCTGAACGCTTCACTCGACTGGGATGCCCAGTGAAGCAGCAAACACCCTGTATAGTCCAGGACATGCTGGACTCGCCCACCGCCACCTGCCCATGAGTCACCGCTGGCAGCTGAGAGCCATCACTGAGTGCTGTTCGAGCCCCGCTCAGACTATGCTGCCAAGGCCAGGGGGCTGGACATGCAGGGGTATGGGAGGAGAGGTACCAATGAGGTGGCTCTGAGTTGGGACCTCATTAAGGGGTGAGCTAGCACCATTCAGCTATCTGGGAGAAGACAGTTCTAGGTGATGGTTTTGCTATAACTTTAGACTCACTGTCAACTCTGTGATGATGCCACGCTGGAGGGATGTTTTCACTAATAATTGTGGCAATTATACATGTTTCCATAAATAATATTTGATATTATGTCAGATAAGATAATGTACTTGTCTTGAATACAGTAACCACCCACCAACTACCATAGTTCCCAGAGCAGCTTTAGCCCACACATTCGATCAGAAGAGCTTCATTGATTTGGAACAGGGGAGCAGAAATAAGATGCTGAGTGACATTTAAGTTTGCCTGTCAAGTAATATTTTATAAGCTTAACTTTTCCGGATCCCAACACTAAACAACACAAGGTTATAACAAATCTGTTGTTTTGTGGTCAAGGCATCATGATGCTTCTTCCAGTGCTTCTCTAAACTGGCTTAAAAAAGTCATTTTCATACCTTGATCACTTGTGTGAAGAATGAGATGATATCAGTCCCAACCTGTGGCTTGAGGACACATAACTGCCAACGCATTTGTTCATTTTACTGGGTCTCTGTGGATACTGCACTTTGAACTATTTGTACTCAAAAGGCATAGGTGAGAATCTGACAGATCTTCCTACTTCCAAGTTCAGGCTGTGCTAGTCCAGTGTTCTTTTCCTGGCTTCTTCTAAATGTCCTAAGTCCATCCTGATTCATTCTCTTTCAAATATCGATTTGCTAATCACCTGGGATGTTTGTCTGTAGCGTCTTTTCCATCTACGTGAGTTTCTCAGCAGAACTCCTCTGCCTCCGAAGACAAAAGTTACTTTGGATGTACATCTTCTCCTAAGACAAAGCCCTTTATTTTCTTTTACCTCCCACTCAATATCGAGTTTCCTCTCAAACTCTCCAATACTTTTTAGCTAATACTGTGTTAAATTGGAAAATGACTATCATCTCATAAAATTTTATGCATCCAGGATAGATAATAAATTTAGGCAATTAATAAAGAAGCTAGATTTTTGTGAACATAATGCTAAGATAGTCCCTAGTTCTGATAAATATATTTCCATGGGCATTTTAGCATTCTGATTTCAAATATCTCATCAGTAAACAAGATAGATCCACATCACATGACTCAGTCCTCTAAAGGCCAAACAAGGAAATCATTATAATTCCAGAGCAGTAGCAGTGAACACTTCTTTGTGGCCTCTTTCCAGTGTCAGTGCTTCATTTTAACGATAACTGGAGCTCTACAGTTCATTGTAAAATCCTTGAATGTACTTAACAACCTGCTTGGAGTATACTGAGCTTATGGAGATAACCAAATGAAGCCTGAAAATTTATTGTAAGTAAATTGTGCAGATTATATGAGAGATATTCATCCTAATTCAGGGCTGAGCAGTAGCACGCAGAATGTAAAGATTTGAATAGAACAGTGGGTAAGCAGGCACAGGCGTGCCTCTTAGCTCTTCATCATTGCCAGGCGTCTCCCCTGCTTAGTAGACTTCTCTCAATTCTTGACTAGCAGCAGCCAGAGCTCTCCCTAGGATATGATCACACTAATGTGATGACGCAGGTAGAACTTGGTAGTTTCACATGTATCATCTTTTTAAGTCTCAGAAATCCCAAGAAATGGGCGCGTGTTTCATGAATGAAGAAATGGAGGTTTAATTAAGTTGACCCAAGATGGCTGGTTGAGTGACGATGGTCTTCTCCCTCCCAATAAGATGTATATCGGTTTGTGTTTGGTTCATGTTTGTCTGTATAGTATACATTCCCCTTTCCTGATTGGCGGAGGCAGGAGCAGGCTGTCACCATGGTGTGTGATCCTGTGAGTCACCAGGGCCCGGACTCCCACTGTGGAAATTATAAGGGGCTAGATTTCTGTTTTCTCAGTGCTTGTCAGGAAGGGTGCTGCTTATTACCTGGGCTCAGACAATTTAATTTCTAGGACTTTGAATCTTGAGAAGAAGATGCAGAGATAAAGGAATGATAAGGTACTTTTGTTAAGAGGGTCTGACAATGGCAGCATTTGCAAGGGCCAACAGTACACATGGAGGGCCACTTACCATAAAACTAAATATTTAAAAGATAAAAAGCAATCTAACAAACCATTTAATATATACATTATATATTTCTGTTCTTATATCTTGACAAATGTAAATGTCATAGCAACCCAGGTGCCAGGTTTGAATTTAGGACTCTTAAGTCCCGTGGAGTTGCATGCTAAACTCTGGAAGCTTGGGGAGAGCAGACCTTGGTGCTTGGCCCTACTCAGCTGGCGTCCTCTCTCTGTGTTTCTGCTCCTGGCTCTGTCCTGCTCTGTAAGGAGTTTTGTGCCTATACCCATGGACGCCATGGCCTGCAGACCCAAGCTCTATCCATATCCCCCAACAGAAAGCTGTGCCTTGACCAGCCGCGTATATGGCCCATTCTTGAGTGGGTAGAACCTGTGAAGAGGCCTGCCTCGGCTCTGGAAGTGAGTTCAGGACTATGTGTTCAAGGAATTCTGAAGTTTTATGTATCCAGAGCATGTTTGAGAAGTCAGGGCTTCAGCTCTGGGTAGGCATGTTCCCTTAGAGTCATGGACCTTTGCTTCACGGAGAAGGTCCTATTCAGAAGAAGCCCAAGATATAACTTTAAACCAAGGGCTTGGTGTATCTCAACCAGGAATTTGTTGCTACTTGGCTTCTGGAAACCATTTGGTTCTTGCTGGTTTCCTAAGCAGGCCCTCTTATCTCATATTCATTCTTTGAGCCCTCTGTGTACTTCCAGTCCATTCTTTTGGCTTAAAATAGCAAAACTCATTTTTTTGTTCTTATAACTGAGAACCTTGTTTGATACACACTGTCACTTATTTCGCCCACAAGATGATGACAGTAGGGGGTTGGCAGTGACTGGACAGTGATGGATGAAAACAGCCTGAGCAATGTTAAGTACTGTCAGTCCATGGTGGCTCTTCCACCATCCTCATGGAAAAACAGGTAGGCAGGATGGCTCCTCTCCCTTCCTCTATATCCCATCAGGCTCATTATTTCTTACTGTCTTCCTTTCAGGGTAACCTTAGTTCACCCCTCAGGTGAAGTAGCAAGGGAGGGACACAATGCCTTGTGCTAGTTGCTGTAAACACAAAAATGCTGTTTAGTTATGTAAAAAACACTGAAAACTATCTTTCAGATTACCAACTCAGCAGATACACATGACGGGAATGACTTGTAATATAGATGAGCAAAAAGAAAGACTCACACCCACAATCATATGATTGTACTGCTCAGAGGTAACTATTATTAACAGATCATTTTCTGTGCCTATAAGAAAAAAAGAGATCACACTCTACATGCTCATTTAAAACCTGTTTTATTCACCAAACCCTGTATTATAAGCATTTTCATTTTAATAGTTATTTCCATAACATTTTAAAATGGTAAAACATTGTATCATTGAATGATGTGAAATTGTCTAACCTAATACTTATTGTTGGACATTATAATAGTTTTAAGTTTTTACTATTAGAAACAATATTAATGAACATCCTTAAAGTGAAATAATTGTACATATGCATAATTATTTCCAAAGGACATATTTCTTTAAGTGAAATATTCATTTCAAAGACTTTTCATAACTACAGTATTTGAATACTATTTAAAAACATTGTAACCCATGCGAATAGCAATTATATATTGAACAGCATTCATTTAGCATTTATATATATATGTATGTATATTTAATCTTCACCCAAGGATATGTTTTTATTGATTTTCCGAGAGAGAGAGAGAGAGAGAGATCAGTCAGTTGTCTCTTGTATGTGCCCCAACTGGGGATTGAACCCAAAACCTAGGTATGTGCCTTGACTAGGAATTGAACCCACAGCCTTTTGGTGCACAGGATGCCACTCCAACCAACTGAGCCACCCAGGCAGGGCACATATATTTCGATTAAGAATTAATAAAGTATAATTAAAAGCCAGTATTATTTAAATCATTTATAGTAATTCAAAGTGTTATATACAATACGCTTTGGCAAGTTTTTCAAACAAATTTGGAGGGAAATGAAGAGTTCTTTCATTTAACAGTGGCCCCTTTTGCTGTTTCTTTAAATAGAACTATGTTGTGATATAATTACTATACCATACAATCCACCCATTCAAAGAGAGTATAATTCCGTTGCTTTTAGTATATTCACAGTCGTGCATTCATCTCCACAATCAATTTTAGAAAAACATCATTACCCTTAAAAGAAACTGCACCCTGTAGCCTCTGCCCCAACCCCCGTCCTCTGTAGTCCTGGGCAAGCACTTATCTTTTTGACTATAGGTTTGCCTCTTTGCAACACTTGACGTAAATGGAACCACACAATATTTGGTCTTTTGTGATTGACTTCTTTCATTTAGCATAATGGATTTTAAGGTTTACTTATGTTATAACACGTATCAATAGTTTGTTCCTTTTTATCGCTGAATAATATTCTATAGTATGGATATACCTGATTGATTTGTCCCTTCATCAGATGAACATTTGGGCTGTTTCCAGTTTTTGGCTAATGCGTCTGTGGACATTTGTGTACAGATGTTTGTGTGGACATTGTTTTAATTTCTCCCGGATATATATGTAGAATGAAATCGCTTGATCTTATGATGAATCTGTGTTTAACCGTGTGAGGGACTGCCAGACTCTGCTTTCCAAAGCAGTTGCACCATTTTACATTCCTGCTAGCAGTACATGAGGGTTCCAATTTTTCTACCTCCTTGTCAATACGTGGTGCTATTTGTCTTTTTTATTATCCTGGTGGGTATGAAGTGGTATCTCATTATAGTTTTTATTTGAATTTCCTGATAACTAATGCAATTTCTATTTTTTAAAATTAGCTCTTAAAAAGAAGTCCAGAAACATTACAAATGAAATATTAACTCCATTTTGCAGTGTTTTATGTTGATAACTAAATTGATTTTCTTTAAAATTTTTAAGTAAAATAATCCAACTTTATCCATAGTTGTTTTGGTTTTAAAATAGATATTATGCTTCTAATAGATTATGATATAACTGAGGATTATTCTGCTTTCTTAAAATTGTAGAAATTAATTGTTATCTGTCTGGGGTTTCCAAGAATTTTTCACTGATGGTTTTATCAAGCGTCATGACTAATCTTTGGAAATTTTGTAATAATAAAAATGCACTAGATATTTCTCAATTCAGAATGCTGTATTCTCTGATAGAAAAAATGATGAGATTTACCTTTGAAAAACAGATATTAGCAGATCAAGAATTTAGATTTGTCATAGAATTTTGTATTTTGTATGTTCTAATTTTTTTTACTAAAAATACAGATTTTTACTATTAGTATTTGACTCAGCTCAAAGGAGGACATTCCTTATGAAGCAATGGCTATGTAAAGTTAAATAAATCCAATGAACTTCTAATTAAATGTTGAAAGTTAAATATTGTTGCAGAGAAAATAACTCTCTGAAATACTTTAAGGTATATGTGAGTAAATGCATAGCTTTGTTTTTATGCTATAAAAATGGCATTCAACCCTTGAGGTAACAAACCTTGGTACCCTAGAGACTTTGAAGAAAGGCTGAGGGGCAGAGTGGTGAATTTACTTTCAGTACAAAATCCACATGCATATATTGTAGGTCTCAGGTGGATTTGCAGAAAATCATGTTCTTAAATAAAGGTGTGCAAACTCCTTTGGAAAAAAAAATTCAGAGACCAGTATCTGAAGCTAGAACAGGTATTTCCTCAGCAAACTCAGAGATGGCTCACAGGGCTTCTGCAAGAATCAATCTGTATATTGACATATAGTCTAAGAAAGGATTTCAGTTCCCTATGACATCAGACCAAGATTGACTGAGATTCAGATTTAATCTCATGACTTCTGGAAAATGGCCTGAACAGATGACATGGCCATAATGGAAAGGTTCATAATAAATCTGAGACAAGAAAGGTTAGGAAGAAATGCTAAGATAGCTCAAGGATTATTTTCTTTAGCTTTGACCTTTGCTGCCTTAACTTGACCACTCACTGTCTGGCAGTGTGACCTTGAGAAAATTGCTGCAAGCAAGATCGAGGCAGCTGCATGTCAGGATTATTGTGTGGATTAAATGGGATGCTGCATGGACAAGCAGTTACCTGAGTGCAGCCTTCTCATTGTGTCTATCAATAAGCATTCACAAACAGTAATAACTTGAGTTCTTACTCTGGACCAAACACATTTTAATATTGACTCCTATAATCTTCACATCAACTCTAAGAGGAAGGTATAATATTGTTTTGTTTTGTTTTTTCACAAATGAGGCCCAGAAACTTAAGTACAGAAAGGTTCCATGACTTGCCTAAGGTCACACAGCTACTAAGTAGTGAGCTAGAATATGAACCGAGGCAGAAGTTTTAAACATAATACTATTACTATTTTAGGTATATAGTCATAACACAAAATCTAGCATATTTTAATGGGTAATTATTATTTTATAGCAAAAATTAAAGTTCGTTCCTTAAACACTATTTTGTGGATAATAATAAATTTAGGAAATAGATATTTAGAAAACAGGGTTATTTCATGGGTCTCAAAGTCGCCCTTAGCAAGATGACTTCATGAAATGACATAATTTGTTTTCCAACAGGGTATTTGACATCTGTTCCCACAGGTCACATAACATGAAGAGTATAGTGTTTGAGTCAATTAAATTATCTTGGACTTAACTTGGGGATTCTAAAGGCAGGTAATTTCATGACTCCAACAAGTACATCATCTAAAAGCCAAGAAGAGTCAACACACTACAATGTTATAATTAAAGGTATCTGTTATGACTCAATCACAAGATCTTTCAACCTCTCCTTAACTGTATTAATCACCCTGACACTGCAGGTCAAGCTCACACACTGAAATGCAGGCCCTCAAAGTGCAATCCGAATCAAATTCTAGACTCACAATAGAGTGAGTCCCTTGTAGAAGAAAAGGTTACCATTTTAAAGCAAGCATTGACACTCTGAATCTGATTTAGGGCTCTGACTCTGCAGTCCTCTGTATCTGAATAGCAAGTCCTTTATTTCTCAGAGACAGGTGATTGATTCTGCTAAGGCCTTGAAGAATGCACTTCCAGTATGGCAGTCACTAGCCACATGTGTCCGGTGAGCAGTGAAATATGGCTCCCATAATGAAAATGTGCTATAAGAGTAAAACACACGTCAGATGTAGAAAACTTAGTGCCAAAAATAGGAGAATGCAAAATATTTCATTTTTTTTATAACAAGTACATGTTATAATGATACTTATAAATATATTTGATTAGAGAAAATGTATTATTAAAGTTAATTTCTCATATTTCTTTTAACTTCATGAATGTGAATACTAGAAAATTATAAATTATGTAGTGACTTGCATTGTATTTTCATTGGGCTCTATTGCTGTAAGGAAAATGATAGGAAGATTCTGATATTTTCTTGGAAGACAGAGAACTGAAGTCTTTAAGTTAGCGATCTGGAGCCTTCACTCCTAGCCAGAGAAATAGAGTCAAACCTTAGGATGAGAAGGAAGAGCTCTTCAGATTAGGTCTATGATCTCAAAAGAACTTTTGATCCTTAAAAAAACAAAGAAAGAAAGAAAAAGGATTCCTACTTGTGTAGAGTCATGAAATTTGGGTCAACTGGAGAATGGTCCAGGATTGAGACTGTGCATTTCCCACAGTAATCTAATAGCCAAAGTCATTGTTGTAGGTCGGTTCTTGGGAAACAGACTCTGAGGCAGCGATTAGCATGCAGGGAGTTCACTGGCAAATTCTCTTAAAACTGACACCAGAGGATAAGGAAAGAGACAGGATTAGCAAGAGGGAAATATCCAGCTTCCTCAGCTTGCCCCCTAAGAATATCTGAAGTTGGGAAGGCCCTTCAGAGTTGTTCCCAGTTCAAGCAAAGGCTCTGGAACGTTGCACACCTGTGTGTTAGCTGAGACCCTGTGGCCAGGAAAAGCAAATTCACGTGCATTACTCTTAAGATAAACTACTGCCCCTTCCAAAATAAAAGGTGTATTCTGTGGTCCACTTGCTGTCAAGTGGCTAGCTGTTCTCCCAAGGGAATAATGTAATATTGGGGTCTGAGTTTTAGTTTTTGTTCCTGGTATTTTGATAGTTGGCAGCACCAGCCGCTAGGCCCATGCTGCTGAGGCCATGCACGGCCTCATTCCTAACACCAAAGCCTCTCCCTTTAGGTGCCCATTATATGACCACCGACAAAGCCAATGAGAGAAGCTGGCTCACATCAAGTGACTGAGTCATTCTCTTTGCTTGTCTAGTGCCCCTTTCAGGGTGGATGCTTTCTGAGAGGTGTTAAAATGCAGCTCAGACATCTTCACTCATTGTGCCACTCCCATAGTTCCATCCACATGCCACTTCTCCAGATGCCCTTGTCTGTGATCTAATCTCTTTCCCTCTAGACCTCTGACTATCTTTCCAGGCTGTTCATCACCACCCACAAATCTGTATATATTGCAACCTGCGGCTACATCTCTCTATATACAAACTAGATGACCAAGTGCACTGCCAGAAACCCTGCCCGTTGAGATGACCTCCCCTTAGAGCTGTCTCTGAAAGTCACACCCGAGTGGGAGCAGCAGCCTAGCTTCATCAACCAATTGATTATACAAAAACTGCTCCTAGGAAGGGATTGTGACATTGACAGAGGCAGCTGTCCTCACCAGCAGCTATTTCCAAGAGAGAGTAGACAGTTGAGGACTTCTCATCAGCAGCACTCTAAGAAACTGAGGGAAAATGGCCTTCAATACTTAGGGGGACCTGAGCATAGTATAGGATTCCCCATAGATTTTTTATCTTTGGATAATCTAAGGATGTGAGTCAGTATTGCATTGTTATCTTAAAAGTTCAAGTTGAGTATGAACATGGAATATCTTGTAGTAGAAAATAGGGAGATGGAAGAATAGTTAGCGCCCTGTAAGTTACTTACATCCCTGTTTGTTTCCTGTCTGAATGGGGCTGAGTTCCTAGCATCAAATTATGGCCAGAAGTATAAAGAGTCATGGCTAAAAGCGAGCATGGGATAAAGTGGGCGGGTCCAGCACATAAGCAGCAGAAAGGGATATTGTGGCATGTTTGAGGACTACAGACGAGATGGACCATTGCAAATGAATCCTCATGCTAATGTAGGCAGAGTCATAGGCCTTTGGGTCATTGATGTTCAGACTCCAGGATGGTATGAAAGCCTCATGTAGATCCCTGGGACCTCTCGGATTCCTGAGTTGCCCTTTAGTACGTCCTGGTGGCAGTGAGCTAGTAGATAGCTCTGCAGCAGCCTGGATGAGTTACTGTAGTTGCAGAAATATTTCTGTGAACTCCCAGTGAGTAATTTATGCAGTGAATAAACCTGGCTGGCTTTTATCAAAGTCCCAATCAAAACAGAAATCATAACTGTTATTTTACAAACCAAGTGCTCTAGAGTTTGAGAAACTGGCATTATTTTACTTGCATTTATATTAATTTCTTGAGTTTTAATGCTCATTCTAAAGAAGAGGATTATTACCATAACATCTTTTTTAGCAAAATAGCTTGGCAGACAAAGTTACTAAAGCTGAATATTATTTCAGCAAAGCCATTCAGTTTCTTTTGATACCATATTGAGCTCAAAAGATACCACTATTCTTTCAATAATTCTTTGTTCAATAGGTTTTTAAAAATATGAATAACAATAGTGATTCCTCAAAGCTCCTTTAGTCCAAAGTATTCAATATCTGTTTTACTTTAAAGGAAAAGTTTTGGTAAGGTATGTAACAATCCCTAACTAGTATATTTTAATGAAATTATCAGAAAGGCTTTAATGAATAGCACAATTAAGGATATGTGCTGTTTGCCCAGCCGGCGTGGCTCAGTGGTTCAGCATCGACCTGAGATCCAGGAGATCGTGGTTTGATTCCTGGTCAGGACACATGCCCGGGTTGGGGGCTCAGTCCCCAGTAGAGGGAGTACAGGAGGCTGCTGATCAGTGGCTCTCTCATCATTGATGTTTCTCTCTCTCTCTCTCTCTCTCCCTCCTTCTCCCTTCCTCTCTCTGAAATCAATAAAGACATATTTTTTTTTTAAAAAAAATCCTCACCTGAGGATATGTGGGAAGAAAAGAAAAAGAATACATGGTGGTTTTTTTCCTGTAAGAGTTCTTATGATGGCCATTTTGATTTTAGTAACATTGACAGTATTTTTTAAAGTATCAAAATGTAACATTTTCTTTATATATTACTAACAACCTCTATCACAGAAATTCTAATTAGGAAAACAATTCAAGCTTAAAGTATTTTTTACTGTGAGAGCAAATCCACAGAGGGTCTTTCCAATCCAGTTAACACTGAATCCCAGGTTATCATCCGATGAAGCAAGAATGGACTTCCGTGAAGGAGACACTGTCCTTCAGGAAATACCCACAACTTACACTGAACTAGGAAAGACAAGATGCTGTGACACTGCATGTAACTGCTCCCTTCAGCTTTCTTGGAAGTATCTTTTGTTGATGGTAGGCAGTCATGTGGTGGTTCTGGGACAAAAGCTGAGTTAGAGGAAATGTGATGAATGAGGAATATCTCTTTAAGAATTTGAGCCAACACTTGTCTGACTCCCACACTCTCTACTATTAGAAACATCTTATGATACTTGAAATACACTTCACAGTAAAAAAAAATAACAATAATACCAAAAACAAAAATCACAGAGAGAATATGACATTTATTTGAGCCCAGGGGGGTGAAAACCATAAGACTGAACTTCGTAGTGAATACTCTAATATGATGCATTAAATACATAACTATAAATTTAACAAATGAAATTGTATGCATATTGTTGACATTATTTTTCAGGTATTCTGTAATGTGCAAACTACGTGACAGGCACTGAGAATGCCGCAGTAAATCAGATGGGTAAACAGAGTCACTGCTCTCACAGGGCTCACATTCTGAAGGACAAAGTGGGAGTCGCACTGAGTAGTGCTTCTCAAAACATAGGTAGGGATGTCGTTTTGAGGCCATGGCAAATCTAATATCCACCTTTAAAGAAAGTACGGAACTCCAGTTAAGACTCCAGTAACAATAAGTTAGTTAGGGAGAGGAGAGGAGAGTCTTTCAGGTGTAACAAAGAAGAAAAATATGTTGACTGTCACTGAAATATAGTATAAAAATTTATATCACTGGGACCTTAAAACAAACTATAGGCACCTAGATCAGCTTTGAGCACCAAAGACTGCTTCTCAGAAGAAATGATATTTAAGATGACCTATGAAGAGTAAAGATAGGTGGGATTAGCTGGTTGCCAGTGGGCATGAGAGGGGAAGGAGGGATGTCCAGATTATTCCAGGCAGAACCTACAGTGAGTGTAAAATGTTGAAAGTGAGAAATAGAATGTTATAGGAATTGAAGATCATTCAGAATGGTCGGACTATTGAGATCAAAGGTATTTTGGAGGGAGAGAAATGAAGTTAGAAAAGTATAAAAGAGATGGAGACATGAAGGAATTAGAAATCATCTTAACTAGATTTTACTTTGGAGCCATGGGAAATAGTTGATTGATAGTAAGGAAGAGAATGACATGATCAGATTTGATTCTACAAGGATCACTTGGACTCCACCGTGGAAAATGGGTGGAATTGGAGGAAGGGAGGTGAATTACAATGAGGCTGCAGGAAACGACACAGCATGACTCGGCCATGCCAGCTGGGAAGAGGGGCTGGGGCTGGTTTTTCTAGGGGTGAAACGGACACGGCTCTGTGGTTGCTGGACGGGGCCTGTGGAATGAGAAAGAGCAGAGAATGGGCTCTAGAAATCTGTTTTGAGCAACTGTGAGGCTGGGATGACACTCACTGGGTTAGGGAACCCTTGTGGAGGTGCAAGTGTGGGGGGCAGGCAGCGAGCGATGCATTGAATTTGACCACGTTGAGCTTGAGCATCTGAGATAACCCATGGAGTAACTGAGCTAGCAGATGAGTCTGAGCTTAGAAAAAAAGAATAGATGGAAATAAAGATTGGGATAGTGGAATTAATTAATTACATAGCAATCAAAGCCAACTGAGTGGCTGATTACCCAGAGAGAATTTAAAGAATGGGAAAAGAATAGAATTTAGGGTAGGACCCCCAAAGATACCAGTTTAGAAATGGTAGATGTTACAGCAAAGAAACCTGACATGGAGCCACAGCAACAACAAAATAAAACACGGGAAGAGCATAGGGAAGATAAAACAAGCAGGAATGTTAATGCCGTGTCCGTCTGGTAAGTCTTGTAAGATCATGAATTCCTATAAATTTATTTGTAAAATTACCTTATGTATTGAACAATCGAAACTTAATGGAAAAGGTCTCTGATTCCTTAACTATAGTTAACTCTTGTACTATATGAAGAATATCCTCCAACTAATAACATTAAGAGCAATTTATGAAACATTTATTAGTTTTGAATTTCTTGTCCAAAGGGGAAATATATAAACTAGCGAGAAGTAGCTAATTAGGTTCAAACCCGGCACTCAGATACTCAGGAAGCAAGTGTCATGGGGGGAAAGTGACGTGAGCCATAAACAGCAAAGAAGCTGAGTCATGACCAGGAAATCAACCCGGCGTCCGGGGGACTGCGAATTTAGGCCTCAGAATATACATTCTCCGTTCGCATAAATATAGCAGTGTTTCTGCTTGGTGTTTCTGTGTCACACACGCAGAAGTACTGGGCAGGTTTTATTCAAGCGTTAGGGGACGTGTTTGGAATCATCTGACGTACAATATAAACTTCATGGCTGAGGGCAGGTTGAGGCGGGGAAGGGTCTCCGGGCAGATGCGGTCCTGGGTCGCAGCCTGAGCTGCATCCCACCAGCAGAGCTCCGGGTGGGGAAACTGGGAGGACTGATTCATTTATTTGTTACGCTTAATGAATCTCCTGAGCAATGCACAGCTGGACAGTGAGGAATGATCACTGAAAATTGTTAAGGCTGAAGATATTATGCTCTGTAAATAATGCAGTAAAAATAAGATATATACTGCTCCTCAAAAAATGATAAATATGGGTGTCACCAATGATTAATTTTTGGTACGCTGCCCATTATTGCCCCTTAAACAAAGCTAGAGAAAGGTTTACTCCACACACCGACTGGAGATTATTGGCCTCCGAAGTTAATTTTGATCAACTGTCTATTCAGATTTCCGGTTTTCTTCCCCTTGGGGAATCTTTCTCACTGACTGCTCCACTCAGCATGTGTTTTGTCATTGTTTCTTTGTCTCTTCAGAAAACCCACCCAATGAATCTGTTCGTTTTCTTTAGCGGCATCAGACCCATGCCAAACCTTTTATAATCCTCTCCATTCTTTCTCTTTTATTTCTGTTTATTTTTTCCCTTTTCTGAGAAGTCACTGGTTTTTCCTATCATATGTTTTAAATAAGCTTGAGAACAATGACCATTAATGATGTATCACCAGGTGTGTGCCTGCCTTGGAAATTGTTCCAAGTTAGTGAAATAAATATTCTTTTCACGACACAGAATCTCTAGCAGCAGAACATAAAATTGAACGAACAATTAAATAGCTTTGTTATGAATGTAATAATGGCAGTTCATTAACAAATATTGAGGGATCTGTACTTCAACACACAAAGTTATGTTTAAATCTGGCTTTGTGTAACCTAAACCATGCTCAGGATGTTGTAGAAACTTTGATTTGCTGTTTTCTCTCCTATAACACTTAGGTTTGATTCACCCCACTTTAGTGTTTTTCAAAGTTGTTTTGAATATTCTAAGCTCTTTAATTTCTCATAAATTTTAGAATCAGTTTGTCAATTTCTTTTTAAAAAAGGCTTCTTGAAATTTGATTGGCATTGAACTTAATCTGTAGATCTATTTGTTGTGAATTGATATTTAAACAATATCGAGTGTCTGGTCCATAAACACAGTATATCTCTTAATTTTTTAGTTCTTTGCTATCTTTCATCAATATTTTGGTAGTTTTTGACATGCTGCTCTAGAACTCAGGTCCCCCAATTCCCTCCTTTAAATGAGAGGAGCAGAGCCTGAGGATGAGACAGGGCTGGTTTTGAATGTTAGTTGTGAGGCCTTAGACACAAGCTGCCCAACTTCTCTGGGCCACATTTCCCTCATCAGTGATGAAAAACGCAGATAGTAGTTCCTATAGTTGAAGTTTGATGCAAGAATTAGAAATGTGCATAAAATGCCTAACACGGGGCCCAATGCATGTCACGTGCTTCAGAAGTGGCAGCTCGATGTAAACTTGATTAGAGGAGAAGAAATTCCTGCCTGCCAGTTTGGCTTTTTTCTTAGCTCCTTAATTTAAAACCGTTGATTAAGGCCGGCCTTCCTCCAGACGCACTGGACAGACAAGCATACTAAATAACTCAAGTTGCAATTCTCTCTCTAATCTCTGGCTCCGTGATAATTGATTTAGCCTGAATAATTTTTGTGAGAAAATACAGAAGAAAACAAAAAAACGGAGTTAGGAAAAAATAGAACAGTGAGAGGCAAATTTTTGGACTAAGAATGGCCAAAAACTATTTTTAATTAAAAAAATGAGGCAATACTCACACTTTCAAAATTGACTCACACTCTGCCTATTATATTATTTTTCTTCAGGTATAATTGTGATACAGATAAAGTCCCTTGGGTCGCAACTACAGAATTGGGGCACTTTTTAAATTTAATAAGAAAATGTATTGTCCATCATTTGAGGGACATTGTAATAATATAATTCATAAGAAACATGGGTTGTTGTACCAGAGCTAGTGTTACAGACACAAGGATCTAGCGTGAGGAAGAAAAATGAAGTCTTGGCTATAGAGACGTGTTAAACTTTAAAGCCCTACCTAGGAGATCTTTAAAAATAGAAGTAGCCATGGAGATATAATAAACAACTCCACAGTTGTTCAAATGATCAACTAAACATTTACCGAACAATTTCTGCACAAATTCTGTCAAAATTGGCATTGTTAGCTTTAGGGGCTCCCATATATCTCCTTTTTTCTTAATTTTTTTAGCAATATGTTCTCAGGTCAAAAACTTGCAATAATTTTTTTTTAAATTTCCTACTGAATTTCCCAATTTCTTTTAAAACAATATCATTTTTCCTCCAATTCCTGTTATGTATCTTATTTATGCTAATATGATTCCTCATAAATCGATAGCAATAAATATATTGAAAATGAGAGCAAAATTGATTTCTTTATTAGGTAACATTCCAAAATTGTCAAGCCCTTTTCCCGTTAACCTTTGTATATGTTTTGCTTATTATGTATCTATTTACAATGCTGAATTAATTTTTAAAATATTTTTAAATTCTACTCTGTTTTCACTAATAAATCTAAGTTGGCATGTCCCCCAATTTTCTAACATCCCTAAAAGTAATGCATCATGCTTGCCTGGTTACCATGCTTTAAAAAGTAAAACTATGGCCCCTTCAAATATAAAATTAATATGTCTCAGAGACAGACCGGGTGCTCATTCCTGAGTTAGTAAGTGAGGAGCACTGTACAAAGTGTTTCCAAGAGCATTTGAAAGACATCGTGAAACAAAGTCTCTTGGCATAAGGTTGCTGTGTTAGTACAGAGCTGGTTACCGGGCAATGAAAGCATAAGCTTCGGAGATAACTTTTCTACCAAGAAGAAAGATACCAAGGTAACGTTACTTCACAGAACCCAGACTCTGTGTTTTTTTAATTTATTATTAATTAGCAAAATAAAATAAAATCAGCAAAATCGAAACAGGTGCACTCTTGTAGAACATGAAATAACCCTTGTTTAAAACTGGATGCCTTCCATCTTTTTGCCTTTTTCCTAGTTTTAGATAATTTTCCTTAATATCATTTACATAAATCCTTTTATAATTCTATTACATTTTTTCTCCCACGTGTATTATTTTTACTAGCTCCCTTAACAAAGTTACACAAACTCAGGGGCTTACAGTTACGCAGGTTTGTCATCTTACAGTTTTTAGGTGAAAAGTCTGGTGTGGGTCTCACCAAATTAAAATTGAAATGTCCCAAAGCTCTTCCTTTCTGGAGGCTCAGGGGGACAATCTCATTCAGTATCTTGGCAGAATTGAATTAATTACGGTTGTAGGAATAAGGCCCCCATTTTCTTCCTGACCGTCAGCTGAGGGCCCTTCCCAGCTTTGAGAGGGGGTCACGGTCCTTGGTCCGAGGACCCCTGTCTTCATCTTCAAGACCAGAATCGGAGGACCCAGTCCTTCTGGTGCTGCTGCTTTCTGACCCCCTTTTCTGCCTCCTCCGCTGCTGAGGACTCACATAGGTCGATGAGCCCACCAAACAGTCTAAGGTAACGTCCCCTCTCAAGGTCTGCACCCTTGTTCCCATCTGCAAAGTCCTTTTACATTTTATACTTTTACACAATCATGAATGGAATTGTTTACTGAATTTAATTTATGTGTTTTTCATTCCTAGATATAGACATAAAATTGATTTTTACGCATTGATCTTGTATCCCAAGACCTTCCCAAATGCATTGATTAGTTCTAGTAGATTTTTTTTTACAGGTTCCTTGGGACCTTTTACATATGGGATCATTTACACCTCACATAAGGAGTTTTACTTCTTTATTTCTAATATAGATGCATTTAATTATTGATTGGTTGATTCATTCATTCATTACTTGGTTGCTTGGCTGTTTTGATTTATTTTTTGCCTTTTTGAATTTACTAGGAAAGACAATATAATTGTGAATAGAAATAGTGAACCTAACATCATTGCTTGCTACTGATCTTAGCAGAGAATTTTCAGTCTTACAACATTAAGGGTGATGTTGTCTGTTGAGTTTTCATAAATTCCTTTTGTCAGCTTGAGGCAGTTCCCTTCTATTTCTAGTTTTTTAAAATCATGAGTATGTCTTATGTTTTGTCAAATTCTTTTCCTGCATCTATTGAGAGGACCATGTGGGTGTTTTGTTCTTTATAACTTTAATACGAATGATATATTACATTAAATTAGTGTTTGGATGTCAGACTAGCCTTGCGTTTCTGGGATAAATCCCACCTGGTCATGGTATATAATCCTTTTTATATTTTGCTGGGTTCACCTTGTTAGTATTTTGTTAGGAATTTTTACATCGTGTTAATGAAGGGTTTTCATCTGTGTTTTTCTTCTCTGGTGATGCCTGGCTTTGCTATGAGGGTGACACTAGCTCATAAAATGGGAATGTTTCCTTCCTCTGCTATATTCTGAAACAGCACACTAAGTGATGAGCTGGTGTTATTTCCTCTATAAATATTTCACAGAATTCACCATCGAGGCCACTGGGCTGAGGTTTTACTTTGTGGGAAAATTTCTAATTCCTAATTCAATGTCTGTATTTCTCATAATTGTGTTCAGACTTTCTATTTTTCCTTGACTTGCTTTTGTGTCTTCTTGACCTGGTTTTGTGTCTTTTTAGGTATTTTGTTCATTTGACTTAAGCTGCCTACTCTGGTTAAATAAAGTTGTTCACAGGATTCTCTGTACTCCCTGTGGCTGTAGAAAAGCCTCCTTCCGCGCTGGTGCGCCTGCGAGGGGGCGGAGGTCGCCCGGCTCTCGCTGGTTTCCGTCCCTCCCCAGCCCCCGTGGCCCGCCTTCTCCGTCAGCAAGGCCCGCGAGGCTGGCTAGGCCCCCCTGTGCCCGCGGTGCTGCAGGCGGCCTTGCACGGGCCGTGCCCGCCTCGGGCGGCAGGGGAGCAGCGGCGAGCTGTGGTCCCTGGTCCAAACCCGGCTCCCGCTTGTTTCTCTATGACCTGTGCACTAAAAACAGTTTTCACATTCTGTAAAGTGATTCAGAGAGCCCGGCTGGGGCGGCTCAGTGGTTAAGCATCGACCTAGGATCCAGGTGATCAGGGTTCGATTCCCGGTCAGGGCACAGGCCCGGGTTGTGGGCTCGATCCCTGGTCGGGGGCGTGTAGAATGCAGCCCCTCAGTGACTCTCTCATCACTGATGTTTCTATCTCTCTCTCTCCCTCTCCTTTCCTCCCTCTGAAATCAGTAAAAACATTAAAAAAAAAGTGAATCAGGGAAAAAGGGGAGGAGGAGAGAGGGGAGGAGGGGGGAGAGAAGTTGAAACATCCTGTATGTGGCCCAGGAAACACTCAGCGTTTACTACCTGACCTTTAGACAAAGATTGCCTGTCTCCAGAGCAGAGCTGCTGGCCTCCCAGGCCTGTTCACTGCACCGCTGGATGTGGGTGTCCCCTCCTGCTCCAGATCTAGGGAACCCCCTTTAGCCACAGCGGAAAATCTGCGACCCTCGCAGCCGGCCCGCCCTGGGGGAAATGGCGGCAGTCCCAGGCCAGAATGGCATAGGTTCCCACTGTGCTCTGCAGAAGCTCTGCCGTTTTTGAGGCATCAATGGCTGTCAAACATTTGTAAGACTTTAGTCAGTTTCTAGGGAACAGAAACGGATATTTCGTCAATTTTGTTCAGTTTTCTACTTGCTTCTTTTGGAGAGGATGTCACTTAGCCAGAGTCAAAAAGTCCACACCTTATAATTTTTTTAAACAAAACTAAATACAATACTAAAAGGGAAAGAAAATACTAGTATATCACGACAGTGCTCCGTTTGCTAAGTATCTGTTCGCCGGAAAAATTCGGTGAAGAGAAATTTAGGAATTTTAGAGTTAACATAGCAAGAATGTTCCAACTTTGTTTTCAGGATTTTACAAAAACACAAGGTAGCAAAACTGCCCAGTGCTTTGTAGAGCAGCAAGCAGTACATTATCACAAGTATGGACAGATCACTCAATCGCTAGATTGAAACTGGAGACTAAATAATCGGTGGCTAATTTTCCAAAGGCTCATGTTTCTTCTGAATGTGAGATCTGCAGCCAGAGCACCTTTGCAGGTGGGACATAAATAAGTCAGCCGCCGGGCCGAGTCCTTCTCTGGCACCACAGCTACGAAGATGAATAAACCCCAGGATGGTCCATTTGTCTGTCCTGCCACATAACTAAACGTCCTCAGTGATCACGGTGCTGCCACTCGCCTGCGACAGCTCGCGAGGAGCCCGAGGCCCACCAGCAGGAGACCTGTGAGCTCCACCTCCGGAGCTCTATCGCCCTATTTCCCCCCCCCCCCCCCCGACGCGTTTTGTAAACTAATTTTCAATCGTGTTACCTTGCTTGTGACTCTGCTACGGTACCCTGCCCGCCTACTCCTTTCGAAAAAATAAATAAGTAAATAATCTGCCCCAAACAGCCTCTTGTATTTTCACAAAGTAATGTTTCCCCTTGCCTCTCCCCACCTCGTATTCCTTTGCACACCCTCCAACGCCCCTTTCTCTTCGAATCTAGAATATCAATGTTCTGGAAGGAAATAAACTGAACACACCCGCAGAACTGAAGGGCCTGGGGAAATGACCAAAGCAGTGTCTCATCTCATCGCCTCAGGTGTAGCTGCGAGGATGCGAGGGGCGGGTGTGGACACAGCGCCCGGGGCCCATCAGGGCTCTGGGGCCTGGACGCGGGAAACGAATGGCTGAGAAATGGAGATGCCAGTTTCCCAACAGAGCGTCGCCAGCAGTTAGTCAAACTCCCCTTGCACGGCAAGGTCGTCAGAACATCTGGAAGACAGAATCGCCTCAGCTACAATTTTGCCTCATTAATTTTTTCTTGCAAATTTATACTCAGCTTTATGTTGTTAAGTTTGTATGCTTTAAAAGTAGAATTGACTATCAGTAGATTTTTTTTTCCCTTCACTCAACCTAGGCCTGTTCTCTTTCATCGTTAAAATTCTTAGCTATTTGCTATGCTCAGTATCAAAGACACGACCTAATTACTTCTGTGTCTCTTCAACTTCCGATTTCGCACTATTCTTAAGAATTTAAGAGCGCTCACAGGGAGATGGGCCCTCCCCCCCTCCCCCCAGGACCCTATCAAATTTTCATATCAATGAAGAAATTGGACAGTGGTTTAAACAGGTTTCCCAATTATGTGGACAAGCTCTCTGTTAGAACAACTCCCTTCTGCTGTCTCCAACCTTTAGAAATTCTTCCCTGGGATATTCAGTAGAAAGCCAAGCAAGCGATTTCACCATTGCCCATACAGCAATCTTTTTTTTTTTTTTTTTTGTAACAAGTAAAACTAAAAATTTTAAGAAAAATAACTTATCTTCCCATCTAAAACAATAGATATAAAGTATCCAAGGAAAACTTTTGTATAAAATAAAGCAATAATATTTTGATGGGGTGTGAAAGAAGTTTTTATTTGCAAAAGTGACTTCTTAATATAACTATCACTAAGTTTTCACTTATTTCAGCTCACAAAAATGATCCCTGCTTCCTGCTGAAATAAATACCACATTTGCTTCTTGTTAATCTCCTAATATAAAGGCAGGAAAAAAGCTGTTATTAAACAAACTTAAAATAAATTGTGGAATGCATTTTTATGCAGTTTTACAAACTTACAAAGCAAAGAAATTACAAATCTACATTTTATAGAATTTTAATCTATTATGAGTTTGCAAGAAAAAAATATATATAGTGTTCAGTGTTTTTATATTTTATTAATTTTAAAATTTAATATAATCATTGTATACATGACTGGGTAACTTTGAATGTCTTGATAAAGTAAATTTATAATTGAGGAAGACATAGTTTATAATCAAAACTTTGAAGAAGTATTTGAGTAAAATGGAAATTTCAGAAAAATAAAATTCTTAGAAGATGCCCTTGTTCAAGGACAAGAAGCCTTAAATGTAGCAAAGACAGTATTTATCAAGTAGATTTGTAAAGAGAGAAATTTATTCCATAGAAAATTAAAATGTATTCCCATTTTGAAAGCACAATGATAGCCACATGTTTATTTTCAAGGGAAACTATCTTCCCCTTCCCTTTTCTAGACGATATCCACGGCCTGGTCTCTAACTTGGACCCTCGCCCCTCGTCTCCCCTGGAATCACTTGTATAACCTTCTTCCGCCAACGCGGGGGCCACTGCCCCGCCTCCCCAGCCCCCCCGCTGCCTGGGCTCCGGCGCTTCTTGCATGAGCCCAGGCGAACTCCATCCAGCTCGAAGGCAGCATTTCTCTTCTTGCGTGGCCACTGGCTATCTTGCCAGCAACTAATTTACTGCGAATATATGCCAGCTGCTAACAGAACACTTTTCTTCATTTGAACTCAGTCGGAATCATTAGAAATACAGGGGTGGGCAAAAGCAGGTTTACAGTTGTGAGTATGTGAAACACGAGTTTATTCTTGTATTATTATTTATTAATTACTGTATTATTTATTAATATTACAACTGCAAACCTGCCTTTCCCCACCTCTGTATTTCATTGACTTTCAAGGACTCCAAGATCTGTATATAACATCGGATTTTCCCTTTTTTTATTTTTCACTGTGGGCTGTGGAGTAGAAGTGTTATCATATTGAATTAGATGTCCAGGAAAGCTTGGTTCGGGTAATACACTGAAGAAACCCAACTTCTAGGGCGATTTTTCTGGCTTTGCAAAGGACGAACTGGGTGTCCTTGGGCAAGATATGTGAACAGTCTCCTCAAGAGTCTTCAACTGAAAGTGGGATACTATAAAATACAAACTTAAAACATAGGGTGTTAGAGGCCCCGCCAAATATATACATATAAACGAGAGTTGAGTACTTATTATAACAGAAACTGTTCTTTAAGATTTAACTTAATTCATAATTCTTGGAACACATAACCTATGCTTGTGATTTCTGTCTTTTAATTTTACAACTTATACCTACTTTATGAAATTTCCATAGAGTTCTGGACTTGAATAAATTTCCTCCCACTCTCTGGGGCAGTCACTGTTTAAGCATTTAACATATTTTATGTCCGTTGAAATATTAAAATGTGTTCAAATGGGAAAGCAAGAGGGTGAGCTCTGTTGGTAAGGCAAGCTCCTTTGGTGCAGAAACAGCATTTGACATGAAGCCAGCCCTCCAGGAGCAAAGCCCGCATGTAGACTTAGTCACTGGCCCTTGCGTAAGAAGTGTGAGCAGCCACAGGCTTACAACAAGCGTGGAGGTTGCAGATGGACTTCTTGGGGCTCTGTGTGAAAAAGTTAAGGATAATACAATCCACCCACGTTGTTTCAGGTTGGAGTAAATTCGTAAAGCTAATTCTTGGAAAAGCAAAGATTTCTAAGTCATTGCTGAACTTTGATCAGTTTGGCCACATCAGACAAAGAGAATGTCACCAAACCAGAGTTCCCTTGAAGGGGAAGGGGCTCCTGAGGTCCTCTGGAGAAACTAGATCACAGCGCGGGCCTGGGGAGGGGAAGGGGCCTGTCTGCTCCAGAGATTGTGAGGTAGGAAGGGGACTGCTGAGGAAGGGGGTAGTGATTGCTGGGCCTCTGCGATGAGATTCAGTCTAAGTTTACTTTGCCTTTAGTGAAATGTCTCTTCAATAAGGACCATACATTCAGTGGTTTTAGGACAGATTTTGAGAGACTGTATTGAAGTTTCTGAACACCACTGAAGTGTTCACATCTGCCGCAGGACTCCACCAAGCCTAAAAACTTGGGGCTGCCAGGCACATACAGACTCCCTAAAATGAAACAGCAATTTGAACTCATAAACGATGATATGAGAAGAAAACAGCACTTTAAAGAAGGGTTTTTCTCTTTTAATCCTGTCTTTTGGTTTCCAAGTACAGCTTCCTTTGCTTGTGTTTACTTGATTGATCTATTTCCTTTGTGTTGACAACATGTTTGCCCAGACCGGTCCTGAGTCCTCTGTAATCAATGGCCTTACGTCCATGGGAAGGTGCCTGCAGAACAGGTTCGCCATGTGACCAGCACTGCCACCTACTGGTATTTATCTCAAACTGCAGCTCAGGTGAGCGCAGACCCTGTGATTCTAGGGAGATGAGCCTGGGGTTTACAAACCCAGACCATTTTAGAGTGAGTAAGAGCTTTGGAGATTTTTCAGTCATTTGATCCCCTCATTTCTGTGGCTGCACAGAGGGAAAAGAGGGTTTTGCTTTGGTAAGATACACAGTACACATTTATTAAAGTAAGTGTGCACCTCTTACCCAGAATTAGACTGTTCACTTAAAAAAAGTTTTTTTTAATTCAGGGCATTAAACTCTGCTGTATAAGGACTCTAAGAATATCTTGATCCAATTCTTTAGTAATTTATAATTATAGAAAACAAACTATATTCAGGCAGACGTGTCAGATAAACATCTAGAATAAGCCTAAAAAGAATAGTCTTTCATTTTAAAGTTTCAGCTATATATTTGAATTCCAGCCTCAAAGAAGACATTGCAAAGGAGCATCCATCTCCGCACCAGGGCGGAGTAAGCTGGGGACTTTCACTGGATTCCCAAAGCAGGCAGAAATGACTTGGTTAGTAAGTTCAGGGCAAAAACAACATAAGTAGCAGAATTGTTTCATAGAAAGAACTTCATAGGAAGAAATACTATAAACGACAGACAGTCTGAGTGAAGGGGAGATGAGCAGCTCTCTCTTCTGGCCTTGACTTACAAACAGGATAGTGGCTGGTCGTTAGAGAAGCTGCCCAAGCAGCATCAGACGTCAGTTTCCTTTGTCAGAGTGTTACGCTCTGACACCACGTTGAATCCACTGGTCTCATTAGCTCTGTCTTACCTTATGCCAAAAAAAAAGCACATTCTTTTATACTTGATTTGCAAATTATATAAATAAAGTTTTGGAGATCAAATGAACAGGTTGCAACACCCTGTGATAACATCCTTGATATCCATTCCTGCTTTAAAATAAAGTTGTATTTATTATTGATGATTCCAGTAGGAAAGTTAATCATAAAACAAAAAGTAGTAAAATATTATTTACAATGTATTTTGTGTACAATGTATCACTAAGAAACAAGAATGGCGCTTCTCATGATTTATGTATTAGCTCATTAAATACCCTTGCATTTGGCCCGCTCTCCATTCTGATGCAAGATTAAGAAAACATTGGTGATTTCACTATGGGTACATTGAGATATCTATCATCTATCTATCATCTATCTATCATCTATCATCTATCTATCTCTATCTATCTATCTATCTATCTATCATCTATCTATCTATCTATCTATCTATCTATCTATCTATCTATCTATCTATCTATCTATCTATCTATCTATCATCTATCTCTATCTATCATCTATCTATCTATCTATCTATCTATCTATCTATCTATCTATCTATCTATCTATCTATCTATCTATCATCTATCTCTATCTATCATCTATCTATCTATCTATCTATCTATCTATCTATCTATCTATCTATCTATCTATCTATCTATCTATCTATCTATTATCTATCTATTATCTATCTATCTATCTATCTATCTATCTATCTATCTATCATCTATCTATCTATCTATCATCTATCTATCTATCTATCTATCTATCTATCTATCTATCTATCATCTATCTATCTATCTATCATCATCTATCTATCATCTGTCTATCTATCTATCTATCTATCTATCTATCTATCTATCTATCTATCTATCTATCATCTATCTATCTATATCTATCATCTATCTATCTATCATCGATCTATCTATCATCTATCTATATCTATCATCTATCTATCATCTATCTATCATCTATCTATCTATCTATCTGTCATCTATCTATCTATCTATCTATCTATCTATCTATCTATCTATCTATCTATCTATCTATCATCTACCTACCTACCTGTCTCTGTCACTTATCTATAATCTGTCATGCTGCTTGGAAATGCCACCAAAATAACTTGTTGCTCAAGCAAAGCTGAGCTTATTGCTTATGGTGATTAAAAGATTTACTAATTTGACAGAATCTTAGTAACTTCTCAGAAAAGGAACAGCAGAGATAGGACTTTTATAAGGATTTTGAAATGATTAGTTTAAGGTGGGCCTTTCAATGCAGAGGATTTATTAGGACAGTCGAGTTCATGATAGAATAATTTAGGACAGTGGACACAGTGAGGCGAGGGTTTGGGGTTTTACCAGTCTTGAAAATGAGTCTTATACAGCTATTTAATGAAAGCTAAATAGTCTAATGTTATTTAAATAGTCTGGGGGGAAATTTTCCAAGTGAACAACAAATGTATTTGTAATGTTTACTTTTTGGGGGGCAAGTGTTTCTAGAAAATGTCAAATCATGTTGATGAAGACAATAATAGTTGAATAGTAAAGTTGTATTAATATAGACAGTAAGTTATATGAGTGTGTTATATGTCACATGTATAATATGGTATAAAAGCCATATGTTTTAAGGGAAATTATTTTCTTTTTGTTTGGAAAAATGTTTTGGAGCCAAGGGTAATACTTTTGAATAATGACCTTGAAGTAGCTGTAATGCCCTACATTTTTGTTGTATACTTTAGAGCAAAGTATAATGATAGTACATACTACAAAACTGTAACATAATAGGAAGGAATTTGCTTGGGGCAGCTGACAAAGCGGTTTTAAAATATGCACAAAATATGCACTAAAACAAATGAAGGGGAGCGTAATTATTTTCTAGAATAAATATATTAATTTGCATTCCACAAATGGAACGTGAATAGAGACTAGTACTAAGAGCACTGAAACTATTTATGGGTGATGTAGATTAATAAGATGAAGTAATAAGTCAAATTTAGAAACTCTAATTTGGAAAGGAAGATCCTAAAATAGACAGCTGCAGTTTTTGTTTTTATTGTTATAGAGTAAGTGGTTGGCATCTAAGAAATATTTTAAGAGCTATGAAAAGCTGTCTCTTCACATAAATTAAAACCCAGGAAATTATTCTTTCAAAAGTCAGACGGGTTGATTTGAATATCAGATGGCAGCACTTTTAAAAAACATACATAATAGACAAAGGCTAGCAATGTGCTGGGAGGGGCAAGGTGGCAGGAAATGTGACCAAACCGAATGGGACGCAGACCCATGAGAAAGGACGGGCATTCAGGGCACTCAGCTCAGGCATTGCTATTCCAAGAAACAAAACACAATTTCCAGAATAGCAAGTAAAAATTGGAAAGTAAAGGCAAAATTGCGATTATCTCAAAAAAGGAAAATTAGTTTTTTTAAGTATAAAGTGTCCTTCTTTTTACATACTGATTATTCCTCCTTTGACTGAAAGAAAAAAATAAAACTTCCTTTGATGGCTGTGGGTGCTTTTTTTCTTCTTGAAAGCAACATGCCAGCCACGCCAACATCTTTAACCAGAAACCTTAAATTGTACACTGCACGGCCTACGAGGTCATGCATCATATATATTGAAAATTAACTCTGTGGGGAAGTTTTAAAATGTCAGGTTACAAGAAATAACTCGAAAACAATAGGATCTGGAATTTCAAACCTCAGAAAACTTACACTAGAGAACGAGCAGTTGTGTTTGCTGTAGGCTCTTGTGCTTTATGATCCCCATGTGCAATGCCTTCCTGGCCATCGAAACCGCTTCCTCGCAGAGCTGTCCTACACTGCGTCCCTTGGACACACGTCGGTCCTGCAAACAAAACCTTTTCTCTGTAGCTCAGATAACAAGCTGCAAAACTCTAAATGTTATGTCATTCATTTCAGATGTCTGAGCTGGAATTTATAATCCTAAAAGCTGACATTATCTAGCTCCCTGAAATAATGCAGCCAGTTTTAAATTTTGTTTTGTATCCAAGCAAGAGAGCTCCTTGGTATATATCCAATGCCGCATATATAAGGCTCTTGTTTCCAAGCTAGCACGGTGTTATTGAATATGTATTTATATTTCTCACGGTACCAGTAGTTTAGGTGGAAGGTTGCCACAAATATAGATCACATCAGGGCATTTTAAGGAAATATTTGGGGGCCACCGCTTAAAGTTAGTGGTATACCACAGAATTATGTGAATTCCTGTGGGAGCCCACCTTTCAGCAGGGAATTTTGTGGAGTCTGCAAATTCTGGAAATAAATGGATGACTTTGTTGCCATTTTTAAACATTTACATCATATGGAGCAAGAACAATTCGAATATGACTTAATTAGAAAGAAGAATCAGGAACAGCTAATGCCCCTTTTACTAGAATTGTCCAGGAAAAACCAGTTCTTTTCTGTCTTTGAACTTGTAACTCTTTAAAATCATACATCATCGGAGTTGCTCCTCAATTGAAGAGTAGACAAATTTCAAAGGTTTGTTTTGCCAAAATAAATGTTCAGCGCTGGGCGTAACATCAAGCGCTTCAAAGTCTCCCTTTTCATCCTCAGATATTTCGCAGCGTTCTGCTGGGGGCACACCAGGCGCCTCAGACAGGGCTGCCGGCGTGTTCATTTGGGGGGGAGCTGCTCTGTGACAGAGACCCCAGATGCTACTTAGCCCAGAGGGTCGCAGGTAGAAGGGGGACACCCGGGGAAGGCGGCCTACAGCTGGCAGGGAGTCAAGTTCTCCACAAGCCCAGAGACACAGGTGAACACGCACAAGCGTGGGCTTGAATCCGAGCATGTGTTCAAGGGGGTGCCGAGCACCCTCAGGAAAAGGGAAGCAGAACCCCGCACCCCCTTTCCCTGCTGTCAGAAGGCCTGCTCATCAAACGCAGACAGGGATGTGTCCCCTCTGGAAACGGGCGACCCTTTCCAGGTGGCTGATTCTCGCCGCTTCCTCTGGCGCTCATTACACTCGCATGACTCACTGAAAGACTCTGGGTGGGACGCTGTTTCCTCTCCTTTGATCTCAGGAGACAACCTGGAGCAAACTGTCATTTGCCAAACACACCAGAGAAGGGAGCTGATTTATATCTTCCTCTTTCTGCTCCTTAGTGGCTCTAAGCGAAGGCTCATCAAGCGCATGGAGTAGAAAGTCGGCCTGGTTACCGTCGGCCTGGACTGTGTTGAACCTACTGTGAGCCAGATCCAATGGCTTGCATTCCCATTTAGGCCGTCACATGACAGGGATGTAAACGTCGCTTAGCCTGTCCCTCCGGAGCGGGTGTGACACTATTCCCTGTGTTCAGTGATGCTTACAAGCCCTTTTAGGTCATCGTTACGTTACGTTTCATGCCACACTTTCCATGAGGTTCCACCGTTTCCCCCCCTTTCACTCCCTGTCTTGTTCTCAGAATAAAGGGACAAGTTCAAGGCAGTAAAACTAGGCCACGGGGTTGGGCGGTTTGAGGAATCCTAGACTGAGGGTCAAAAAACTAGCCTGAAGAGCCCTTAAAATAATTTTATGTCGAGGTCCATTTACTTAATTAGGTCAGCTTGAAACCGAGAGGCATGCTGAGTGGCCGCGGCGTCACTCTTGCACCCGCAGGCGCCCGCGTTCTTCCCTGCAGACGCCAGAAATCCCACGGCGCCTCCGTGGAAGGCGCTCCCCTCAGCCGCCCGCTGACCCCCGCCCGCGCCGCTGGCTGCTGCCGACGGGGCGGGCGTCCTCCTTCAGCCGGCCGCAGGCGCTCGCTCGCTCGCATGCCCCGAGGTGGATGGGCTCGCGTTCTCCGCTCTGATTTGGGTTTTTGAAACAGAAAATCACTAACCAGTCTGCCGCCCCTCTAGTTTCTTTCCTTTCTTTTTAAGTTCTAAAGCTTTTGTTCACTTTTTTCAAAATTGAGAGATTTTACTCTGCTTCAGTAAAGCATTTAAGCCACGACAGTATTAATTACGGACTAAAATATTGCGCATTCATGGAAGTTAAACCATTAGACATTTATGCCTGTATGTCCCTGGCACGAGCGTTAAGCCATAGACGATTAGTTAAAATGTCGTTTTTCACAGCACATTCGTTAGATAGAAGTCAAACACCATTACAATGTATGTGCGTGTTGTTTCAGCCGTTTTTTTTTTACATAATTATGCTGTTCTAAAGCTTCTCAGGTTACTTAACTTTTTATTATTGACATAAATTTAAGTTATTATTCTTTGTGTTTTCAAACCCATACATTTCAATAATGTACTTTAAATAGCCATTGTTTATCTAAGTGCATCACTCTTGTTTATCTAAAGTTGGAGATTTTTTATATTATTATGTAATATTGTTTATTTTAAATATTTTAACAAAAATTCTCTCTATTGAGAGAAAATAAAACTAATAGGACATAACATAGCATTAAAATATTTACAATGAAAACACTTAAAAAAGTATGAAATATAAATAGCTACTTATTCACCACAGTCACTTCTCTAGAAAAAAAACTTAATTCTGTTTTAAAATGTATTAAAGCTACATAGGTAAGGATCGCAAATGAAATACATAAATATTGTTTTTTAATGTTGTAATTCAATTGCTATGTATATTGCCAAAACTGTAGAAAGGATTTAGTAGTTCATGGCAAAAATGGAATAATGCATTGCCATGCTAATTAAATATTTCTTTTCTGAAGGGCACCCTAATTTTGCATATAAAATTCAATTGGCATAACCTACTTACATATGCATAAGTAGCAAATTTTACTTACCAGAAATCTTAACATTATTTGCATTTTTATATAACTCTCTCTCTCCTTGATAGACAAGACAGTTTTCTAAACTTTTTTGAGCAATCCCAATGCTTAAATTATAGTAATAATCAGAACTGTATGAAATAATTACTTTCTTGATCTCTTAAATAATTTTAGATCTAAAAGGCACCTTAGAAGTCATCTAGGCCAGCGATTTTCACCTCATGGCACGCCTAAACTAATTAC
Source organism: Miniopterus natalensis (assembly GCF_054644295.1). Classification (NCBI taxonomy): domain Eukaryota; kingdom Metazoa; phylum Chordata; class Mammalia; order Chiroptera; family Miniopteridae; genus Miniopterus; species Miniopterus natalensis. The sequence goes on along the minus strand of NC_142082.1, from coordinate 9,362,464 downwards.
TAAAATTCTGTGGCACGCCAAAAAATATATTATAGTTTTTGCTGATCTGACAAAAAAATTGGTATAATTTGGATTGATTAAAAAAAAAAAAAATAGTTATTACCTACCCTTTTTGCTCCAAAGTGACTTTTTAAAAAATCAGGTGCATATTCTTGTATAGTAGGCTTTCTGTTACCAAGAATTAGCCAATCAGACGCAATCTTATTATGTGACTTGACCAATAAGATAAAAGTCATTATATGACCTGTATATTTATGATTCAAGTCAGGGCATTTGCACTGGATGGCTATTGTTGTGTTGGCTGTTGTCATTTTTTAATTTGACAATATAAGGGAAAAGAGGTCCGTGTCCTTGACTAAATAGGTATTGCATGTTTTTAAGATTCTTGTGGTGAACCTACTGAAAATCATTGATCTAGGCCCATCACCTTCTTTTGGAAATCCTTATAGGAGGCCCCTGATATATAGTCATCCAGCCTTGAGACTGAAGCATTTCCAGTGACTGGGCCCTCACAAGTCATTCACTCCATAATTATTTATTCATTCTTTTATTTTTCATTCATTTAACCAGTACTTATTGAATATCAACTGTTTACCTGCCAATATACTTGACACTGATTATACAGAGCTGAATAAATGTGGAGAAACATAGACACTGTTGTTTTGTTTTGATTAAGCTTATATATCTCTTCTTGTCATTTCTGTCTTTTCCTGATAATAAAAATGTGGCTGTGAAGAATAATTCTAATATTTCTTTGTTAAACATAGATTTGAAAAAAGAGAAAGTTAAAAAAAATACAAGTAAAAAAAGTTGTTTTCCAAGAGACAGTCCTACAAATATTGGTATAGTCATGACATTCCTTTACTTTCCAAAAAAGCATGCCCAGAAACACAAATGCACACACCTTACATTTCTAGGCTAAAAATATTTTCAATATTTTTCATGTGACACAGTTCCCAATAGAGTTATCATACGTAAAATTACCTTTTGTCTGCAAATGCCTCTAATATATTTTTAAATATGGTAACCAGGACTAAAAATAATAACCCTTATCTTTTAAATATGGTAACCAAAACTCAGCAGGGATTTCCAGATGTAGACTAACCAAACAAGTGCCTCTATATCCTTGTGTGTTTTGAACACTAGGAGTTTAGTTTAAATTACAGTAGTTTCAGAAGACGGGAAGGGTAGCCAGTCACATAACTGACTCATATTGAGCTTATTCTGGACTGATGAAGTGCTCTGTCTAATTCATAGGGACTATTGATAAGCTAGGGTTTTTCTTTACCCTTTCTACATTGCATCTCACTGTTTTAATCTCATCATTTTAGCTTATTAACTTTTTGGAATCATAGTTTTGTCACTGGACTTAGTTAATCATGTCTCGATGATCTAAATGAATTATGAATTTGATACTCTCTATGTCTTCAAGTTATTGATTTAAAAAAAGTGTGAACTGGGTCAGGACCATGGGCAAAACTTCAGAAGAGAACAGAAAATGAACAAATAATTCATCTTTCAACCTGGTAATGAACTTCAACTTGATAATGAACCAATTAACCAACCTTTTTGTCTCACAAGCCACAAGAAAACCTTAGTGTCCACTTTATTCAATCTTCATATTAAAAACCTTCAAATGTCTTGATAACAATCTGAGGGCATGTAAGATTTCTAGCATTTTCTTCATTGATTAGTACAATTACCCTGCTTACAAAGGAAACTATTGTTTGAGGGAAATTTTTATGCAACCCTTGCTAAAACATTATTGTTATTATTTTACTTTTATTTGTCAAGTGTTAATGGACCACATCTTTGATAATCTCTTTTGGAATTTTATCAGGGATATTCTATATTTTATTTATTTATTTACCATTTATGTACAAATTATCTAATTTTATATGAAATGATTTCAATAAGAAAGCACATATTTAGATTTAGATGCCTTTTTAATAACTGGAAGATAGAATTAGATCATCTAATCCAATCTCATCTTAAAAATGAACAAATTGAGGCCTAGAGAAATACATTTATATCAGTGTAAATCTAATTATGCATTTCATTTAGTGAGGTCCTTCACCATTTGCCAAGGACAATCCTCATTTACTTGGAGAAGTTAACTTCCAAGTTGAAGATACCCTCGGAATTTCCTGATACGACTTCCCATTATTGTGAAGTTGAGCATATTTCATAACTACAGTCAAGGGAGCCTCTGATTGGCCTGACTCCATCTACTCCATATAATTTACATTAATAGGAATTATCATTAAGTGAGAAAGGGATAAATGGGATACAACCATTACATTAAGTATAATATACCAAATTGTTGACCTTGTATCTATTACTGAAGGACAGACCAAAGGGAGAAAAAAAAAAGACTAAGATTTCTGTGATACAAGGTGAAGGGCAGGCCCACTGTTACTGATGTTTCTGTGATAAAAACTTATCATAGAAAATATGATTTTATCTAGAAATAATTTGAATTTTGCAAGCCTGTTTTCAGAGGTAACTACATCACATCTTTAACAATCAAAATTAAAAACCTGTGGCAATTTATTTCTGCCTTTTTCAAATTTCTGTCAGCTGCATAGACTAGCATATCCATGTGATCCATTAAAAAATAAAATGAAGCATGAATAAATAAAGACATTTCTTAAAACGTGAATTCTCTTGTTGCTCTTTATATCTGTGTCCAGGGGTTTTGCATATATGTATATATGATCTTTGGTTAATCTCTTCCCATCTCCTCCTCCCTCCTCCCCACTAAGATCTGCTATTCTGTTCCATGCATCCAGCCTCTGGCCCTATTTTGTGCATCAGTTAATTTTGTTCATTAGGTTCCACATATAAGTGAGATCATACAGTACTTCTCTTTCTATTTCACTCAGCATAATGCCCTTAAGGTCCATCTGTATTGTTGTAAATGGCAGGATTTCCTTCTTTTTACAAATGAATAATATTTTATTGTGTATGTATGTGTATATATACATATATATATATATCACATTTTCTTTGTTCGTCTGTTGATGGACACTGAGGTTGTTTTCATGTCTTGGCTGTTGTAAATAATGCTGCTATGAACATAGGAGTGCAGATAATTCTTCAAGAGAGTGATTTTGTTTACTTGGAATATATACTCAGAAGTGGAATTTCTGGATCATATGACAGTTCTACTTTTAATTTTTTGAGGAACCTCCATAGTGTTTTCCATAGTGGTTGCACCAATTTACATTTCCACCAACAGTGCACAGGAGGTTCAAGAAGGTGGATTTATGAAATAATTCTCTAGAATTCTCATCTCTAAGATTCATAATGATGATGCTGGTCCAGAGTGTGAAGTGATGTTGAAAGGGATTAGATGAAGGGGCAGATCCAGCATCGGGAATACTAGAAAAAATAGAGAAGCTTATGGGAACCAAAAAATAACCAAGGAGGGAAAACTGTACTTTTCTGTATTTCTGACCTTTCTCTGATGCCCTTGAGAAAGTGGCAGAAACTATCTTTAAGGGGACTGTCATCTGACAACCCAGACTCCATGCCAGTTAAAGCCAAAGCCTCAGCGATTGCATCCTGGCCCAAAGTTACAGATCCGCGGGCAGCTCTGAGCAGAGAAATATCGATCTGTCTAAATTGCTCTTTGCAATCATATGTACCGAGTCTGATATTTCTGATTCTTGCTATTTGCTTAAACTGAATGGATGAACTGTTGTACATCATATTAGCCAAATTTCCTTCCAGGCCAATTTGGCAGCTGTCATATAGACATAATTGCAGGCCTCATTTGGGTAGAAATATATTATTATCTAAGACTCAAATGTTTGCTAAATATCATTGATTTTGATAATACACTTTCTGCTTTATGATTCCTACAACGGAATATCTATGCTGGTGGGTATTATTGTGAAATGGTTTTCTAACCATTTTTTGTGGCTATCATTATCCATTCTCTGCAATTTTTGAAGTTTTCTATGAGACTCATGTTTTTAATATTTGTGAAGTTTTAATATTTATGTTTCCTTAAAAGTGCCTCTTATTTAGATACAAAATGTGGGGATGGGTGGATGTGGAAGAGGGAATAGAGGGGATAAATGATGATGGGAAAAATTTAATTTAATTTAATTTAAAAATAATAAATAAATTTTTAATCGTAACCTGAGGATATGTTTCTATTTATTTTAGAGAGAAGGGGAGAGAGAGAGAAATGTCAGTGTGAGAGGGGAACATTGATGGGCTGTCTCCCATATGCACCTGATGGGGGATCAAACACACAACGATATGTGCCCTGACCAGGAATCGAACCCAAAACCTTTTGGTGTATGGGACAATGATCCAACCAACTGAGCAACCCAGCCAGGGCTGTATTTTTACTTTTAGAAAAATGCGGTTATATTTAATAATCAGAACCAAAGCTATACTTAAGAAAGCAGAATTTCTAATAACTATAGATAACTTTTCTTAGTTGTTTTAGTTAATGTTCTTTCACAGTAAAATTTTACTTTAATTTGTGTAAGAAGCTGTTCAGCGTCCCTCTGTAAAAAGGAGCCCATAATCCTGAGATAGATAAAAATTTTCAGAAGCATGTTACAGGAAAGATGAAAAATTCTCTTATCTTTTTTTTCTATTTTTGATCTAAATTATAACCATAAATCCCATATATTTTACAACAGAAAGGAAACTAGTTCTTTCCCCCAAAAAATGTCTTCCTAAGAATCTCATTGTCTTTCAATAAACACTAAATGCTAATGACCTGGGGAAGAAGGAACCTGGACAGTGAGTGACATTTTTGCAAATATTTATGACCATCTTCCCCTTGCAATACTCCTTTCTTTCCTTCTGATATAAATACAAATGGAGAGCCTGGTGTGACATATGAAAATCCTATAATCAAAAAGTGCTTTTGGAATGAATAGGCAAAAGTGTAAACCATTCCACAGAAGAGAAATTATAAATGGTAAATATATGGGAGAAAGCTTTGTAGTAATTAAAGAGATCCAACTTTAAAAGCTGACTATTATTTTCTATCTATTAGTTTTGCATTTAAACTAATAATATCTAATTCTAGTAAAACAGAAACGCTCATGCCACTGGTAGTAATGAAGGAGGTAGTTTAGAGAGCAGTTTGATAAGACAGGCGCACCTCAGAGGTATTGTGGTCCAGCTCCAGGCCACCGCAATAGAGTGACCACCGCAATAGAGTGACCACCGCAATAGAGTGGCCACGGCAACAAAGCCAATCAGGCCAGTTTTTTGGTTTCCTAGTCACATAAAGTTATGCTTACATTATACTGTAGTCTAAATGTAAAATAGCAGTATGTCACCTTATCAAAATGTGACTCAGACTGAAGTGCGCAAATGCTGCTGGGAAAATGGTGCTGATGCAGTAGGTCTGTCTACACAGGGTTGCCACGGACCTTCACACTGTAAAAACCTGTAGCATCTGCAAAGCAGGGTAAAGCGAGGTGTGCCTGTGTAGGTCAAGAGCAAAGCTAACGCGCACCCCTTGGCCCAGAAACCTTACTTATGGGTGTATTTTGAGCAAATAATTCAAAACATGAAAAAATCTATTATATAAACTTAACTCATTTCAGTATCATTGATCAAGATAAACAATGAAGAGAAAGGGTTCACAAAAGGGTTTAATTAGGTAAATTATGCCATTTACATAAAATCTTAAGCAATCTTATTTGTGAACATTTACCCAAAGGAAACTCAGTAAGAGAAAGCAAAAAAAATATTTATTAGCGTCTAAGCTGCTGTACTGGAGAGGCAAGACTCACGGGAGAGCATCAGATACCAACCTAATGTCTGCTCTGTGCTGAGACGATCCTGTGGGAATAATTCTCATCTTCTGGATGACAAGCAGCTCAGGTCCCACGATCCTCCCATCGCCCTTAGATAATAAAAATCCTACCAATACTTTATAAAAACAAATAAAAGTGATTGGTAAATTTCATTGTAGAATGCAATTTTTATTCCAGTAGAGCGACTGCACCTTTTAGACTATTTATTCCAGATTATGATGTCTGGCCTGCCCAGTGTCAGGGCTGCAATGGGAAAGGGGAGACACGGCCGATGTCTTCTGCTTTGCACACCTACATGTCTCCCCCCCCCACTCTGCCCTTTGCTTCAGGGGCACGCCTGGCTCACTTCACTGACACTGTCACCGAAGGCTCGGCACTCCTCGGGCTGGGCCGGTGTTTAAACCGACCTGAGACCCCCTTACTTATCCAGGTCTCTTAATTGATGGAGGTGAAGCATCTCTAGTGACAGGTTGCTGGTAATTTTGCTGACTTCTTACGCATGGGGAGACATATTTAAGATCATCCTCACAAGTCTTTGGCCCAACAGTACAGTAACCTCTCCTCTCCAGTTCAGAGTATTTTAGGCTTTGCATGTCTGAGCTGGACCAGGCCGCTGGATCCCAAGGCCCAGGAATCTCATGCCAACTCTTTGATCCCTTCTCAGGGCTCAAGGTGAAAACACTCTCACCCTCTCCATGGGCTGTGCAGAGATGCCGTAGCTCATGAGAGCTCTTCCCCCAAATTTGTTTCTCTTCTCCTAATCTCCCAAATCTTTTGGACCCTTTGCTTACAAATCCTTTATTATTTTGGGACTTCAGGGAAATCGAGTCTAAAATAGTCCCATTTCAAAACTTTGTACAGAATTCACTGTTTATTATAATCACAAAATAAAAGCATTCTAAATATTCAACAGTAGGGAAGTTGCTAAGTAACTTATTATTTATTTTGAATATAATGCAGTCATTTGACAAAACAAAACAAAAATACCAGTAAGTTGCCACATAGGAACATGTTAGATTTAAAAACAAATCTTTGTGACTGCAAAGGCCTGGAGTCAACAGAGCTGACTTGGCTCCCATTCTGCGTAGGACCTGCACGGGATGGGCACAGCCGATGGCCTTTCTGTGGTTAGAACCTCATGCACAACATGCAATGATGGGGCTAGGGGGTGTCTCAAGTTCCCTTCCACTTTGTTCCTTTTGAATCTCAGATTTTGGAAAATAATAGTTTGGTGTTTAGAAGCTGTAAGCACCAGGAGTTTAACAGTTCATCAGCTTTCAGAATGATTAGTTATATACTATAACTTGTAGTGTTCGGAAAAGTCCACGCTGCCTTGCTTAGAAAGGCTGGCTGAAGGCTTAGTGAGCTCTGGCATTATAGTGGGCATGAAGTCGGGTGCCAAGAGGAAGTGTATATTTGGGAATTTGGGAGCATTGGCTTCTAGCTCTTTCCAAGACATTCCTTTCAAGTACATGGAGGTGAATGAAGCAGATTGATCAAAGTGCTATCCTTAAAACTCTTTGTAGTATGATTGCTGCAAACCGTTCTGGTGGGAGCATTCAGAACCAGGTTTCTGTCATCTATATTTTATAATAATATCAATGGATTGCGAATTCTCTGTAATTCTCACTTTTATGTACATTACAAGCAGCTACAGTGGGAGGAATATAAGTCTATTACAATTTGGAGAAAGACCTTTAAAGAACATTTTTTAAGGAAAAGGCATTGCGTCATTAGCTATAGGATTTCCAGTGTAATTAGAGTAAATCAAAATGTTCTTGCATCGATTTCACTTTTAGGAAATGTTAATTGCATATTGTTTTATGCTCTGTCTATATGATGGACTTCCTTAATTAGATTATGAGTTTGGGTTTGAAGGTCCAATGTTAGGGTAATTAAAGCACTGGGTAATTACCATATTTCCTAAAACTTATACTCTGAAAATATTTGTGTAGCTATAACTCCATGTCTTCCCCCTTTAATGAACAGAAGATTTTTACCCTTTTGTTTCCTTAGAAAGAGCAGTGTGGAACAGTCACTGATGGGCTGCTATTAGAATAAGAAATGGGCTTTAATTTGGACGATCATGTTCTTGCTACACTAGACCAGCTACATCCATCAGAGAGAGAGGCTGGCAGTGGTGATTTAAAAATCCCGCTCTGTCTGCCAGGCCTACCTTGAGCAACAGAAGCCATTACTTAAGCCAAGGATTGAAGTGTCATTAAATTGTAGACCTATTTCTCGTAAATTCCTGGGAACTTATAAATGTCGTAAAGTAACGCCCTAGGATTATGGTTAAATATCAGTTCTTACATCCAGAAGCCAAGGCTTATCTTCTTGGGGAAAGAAGAAAGAGAAGGGGGGGAAAAAGAGACTGAACATGAAACAAGTGACTATAAGATAAAAGAAAATACTTAGAATCCAAGAGAAAACAACAAAGGAGGGGAGCAAGTAAGATGACAGACACTTGTGACATCAAATGATGTGAAAAAGACTTGGCCATGAAGTCTATAAAAGAGCAGTTGACAGAAGTGAATTTTGTCTGGGAGGAAAACCCATTCATCGAGATGATCAATGGATTAAAGAAAATGAGGCTTTCTGATAGCTTAAAGCCTCAAATATGTTCTGTCCTCACACATTTGGCTTCCATTTCCTCGAGACCCAGCAGAAACAAGGAAAGCCACACCTGCAACCCTGAGCTTCCTGATACCCATAAGATGGCCAACAGAAACCTTCTTCCCCAAGTCTCAATACAGCCTCTTTCTGGAGGGGGTGATGGTGGAATGGGACACTCATTTTTACTTTGCAACTTACTGTGATTCAAAGTTAGCTCACCCCAAGAACAGTTTCCTCCCTGGTAAAATAGAGATAGTAATAAATGCTTAATAATAGCCAGAATTAAATAAGTTAAGAAAATATATGTAAACCCCCTATACCATGCTAGAAGATCAAGACATTCTTCAACATAACTTGTTTCTTTTTAAACATAACAACAGTACCTCTGTTCCCTTTCAAGGTCATACTGACACTTCCTTCTTTCAGGCATTAGCTTCCTACTAACTTTACCTGCCCCTCAACTCAGTCATGAAAATGATGGCCATTCTAGAACATCAAAATCCCTGGCTTCCCCACACTCTCCTTTTTACAAAGTCCATAAAATACTTCAACTGCCTTTATCCCTTCATGACTTAACATGCTGCTGTCACTTTAATGTCTCTCTATATATTTTAAATTTCACAAGACATAATTTTGGCTTTATATAGTGAATATTTATTTACACTTTCTACATATTTGCCATTGTTTATGTTTTTGATTCCTTTCTATACCTACAGCTTTCCTACTAGGATAATTTTTCTTCCACCAGGAAACATCTCTTTGTGTTTCAGTGGCAAGCTGTCTGTTCTGTTTATCTGAAAGCCTTTGTTTCATCTTCTCTTCATTGCCATTGAAGAGTTTTTGCTGGATATAGATTTTCTCCTAGCGCACTGAGTTTTCTCGTAGCACACTGAAAATATGATTCCACTATTATTCTGCTTCCATTGTTTCTACTGATAAATCTGTTTTCAGCTAATAAAACACTTTACATGTGATCATTTCCGCCCCCCTTGGCTGCTTTCAATATTTCTTGTATTTGATGTTCTACAGGTTCAGTAAAAGGTCTAGAGATATAGATTTCTTATTTTGTTTGAGACTTCTTGGGATTTCTAGTATCTATGAACTGATGTCTTTAATCAATTCTGGAAAATTCTCAACCATTCAGTCTTCAAATATTGCCTTTTTTCCCTTCCACCCTCTTAAACTATAATTCTGTCTTTTCCCTTCATTCCTTTGGTTACATTTACAAAATAAGGAGTTATATTTTTGGCTCCACTTCCTTACCAAATATAACTATTTATTTGCTCTATATCCTAAATTTTTCTATCATACTAAAACTGATTTCTTCAAGCTTCCTTGTTTATTTATTCTCACTAAATCTAAATGATTTACCTGGCTTCTCATTCTCCTCAATTTCTCTGTAGAATTCAACAGTATTTATCATCTTTTTCCTTCCTTTTAAAATTTCTCCTTTTTTTTCTGATGTTAAGAGAAAATCAATTTTAAATCACAATGCTATCTTCTCAACACTTCCCTTTCTCCCCTTCACTTCAAACCACTAGTTATGGATGGTTCCTAAGAGTCTTTTCACATACTCCTTTTCTCTCCGGCATCTTTTCCTCCATTGCCTGTCAACTCCCTCCCTTTGGCTGTCATACCTGCATCCAGAGCTGATACGCAGCTGGGAGCGCCGGATGGCAGTGCCTTGTGTTTATGGCCACTGTGTGTTCAGGCTTGTCAGCACCATGCGCCATGGGTTACATATTTTGCATATGCACCCTGATTGTTAGCCCCAGTTTCTACCTCTCTAACCAGTTCCTGTACCATATTTTCAGTTGCTTTGGGGACATTCCCATTTGATATACTTTGAATATCTTAAACTCAACAGACCTAAAGCTAAAATCGTTATCCCAACCCACCCCCATATCCCACTTCTCTCACCACACTTTCTTACTAATATCTATAAATCTCTTAATAACAGCACTTACTTCTTCCTGGTCCCTCAGACATGAAATATCAGAAACATTTTAGATGTTATCCTTTTTCTATTCTAAATTCTCTCTATTGAATATTTATAATTTTTCTCCTTTGTTTATTTTTTATTCCTTTTTTTCCCCCTCCTTGTTATCACTGGCATAATGGAATCCAAACCTCATAACATGTGGACTTCTAACTGGCCTTCACTTTTGTACATCCAGCGTGCCAGGACCATATTAATGTAAAGTCAAGACCACTTTCATAACATTGTTTTCTGTTCACAAAAGCCACTGTGGCTTAGAGCAATAATTCTTAAATTATCTATGTCAAAGGCTCAACTTTGTTTTTGTTTTCAATTTCCAATTCAGAAAGACCAATACCTTTGTAAAATACAATAGAATGAGTTATACAAAAATAAAAAAATATATTCAGGATACAGCACCATTTTTTTAAAAAATATATATCTTTATTGATTTCAGAGAGAGGAAAGGAGAAGGAGAGAGAGGGATAGAGACATCAATGATGAGAGAGTCATTGATCAAGCCCACAACCTGGGCATGTGCCCTGACCGGGAATCAAACCCCGATCGCCTGGATCCTAGGTCGACGCTCAACCGCTGAACCATGCCTGGCCAGCCCAGCACCGTTTTTAGGTATGTGTTTCAAGGCATATAAAATTACTTCCATCATTGAAATCTTGCCATTTGCAACAACATAGATGGATCTAGAGGGTATTATGCCAAGTGAAATCACAAGTCAAACAGAGAAAGACAAATGTGGTATTATTTCACATATATGTGGAACCTAAAAAAACCCATAAAACAAAAGGACCATCAGAACAAAACAGACTCATAAACACAGAGAAAAAACTGTTGGTTGCCAGAGGGGAAGTGAGTGGGAGGATGGGTGAATAGGTGGAAGGGATTAAGAGTTACAAACTTCCAATTGTAAAATAAACCGCAGGGGTGTAACGTACAGCACAGGGAGTATAGTCAATATCATTGCCATAACTTGGTATGGTGACAGATAATTACTAGATTTATCATGGTAATCATTTTGTAAAGTATATAAATGTCGAATCACTGAAACTAATGTAAAATTGGGTGTCAACTATATTTCAATAAAAAATTATTCCGTCAAATTGCTGTACAATTTTTATACTCTCACTTTCAATTTCTCATCGTGGATGGTAACAATCTGAAGACTAGCACAGTCCGCAGACCGCACATCGAGTGGCTCGCACTTCAATCACCGTGACACTGATTCTCTGCCGGCCTATCTAGTGGAATCAATAGAGGAGTTTTAAGATATGCAGATGTCTGTGCCCCTGAGAGCTAATGAACAGAATCTCTGGGAGCGTTGCCAGGGTACGGGCATTTCAAAAACACTGTGAAATTGATTCTGACACTCAGCCAGGGCGAAGAACTATTGGTTTATGAGCAAAAGTGCAAACTTTCAATTCTCTGTAATCTGGCTCCAATCTACCCTTTAAATATTATCAAAATCACTTCTTTCTTACAGCCTATATTTCAGTCAACCAGGACATTTGGCCTTTTCAAAATATGATCTGCTTTTCCCCACCTCTGCTCACTAGTCCCTGCTTGTACGTCAGTCTGGAATGTCCATTCCCCCTTTTCTATATCCAATCCATCTATAAGTGCCCACAGACTGAAAAATGACCCTCATTTAGGAAACCTTACTAATTAATTGCAAAGATTAATTTCCCCTCATCTTAATGTCTTTACTACTTTGATACTTATAATACTTATCATAGTTTATTTAGATTCTGGTTGTAGTAGAATTGTGGTATAGAGAAAAAAATATATATATATATATTCAGGATAACTTCATCTGAGTCCAGATTCCACTTCTTCCTAATTATGTGACCTTAGATAAGCCCAATAACTTCTCCAAACCTGCACACTGGGAATAAAATCCCCAATCTTTATCACAAGATAGGTGTTAAAAAAGAAAGGAAAGAAGAAAGACAAAAGAAAGAAAAAATAAGAAACCCTGGGTTCTTAAGAAACTGAGGTCTATCTTGAATTGATGTGGGATGGGAAAGGGAGTAACAGTATCCTGGGATGGAAGATGACTGAATGTTTTAGCAAGAGAATAAAAGCATGGGTTGTAGGAAAATTTTCTAAATTTTTTTCTTTTTCAATTTTTCTCCCAGAGTGACAGAAATTAACAACAGCCCAGATTCTTCTACATGTATCATGAAATTTTATCAAGGCAGGTGAAAAGCTGTGCTGCGGTGAGGAATTCTTTTTCAAGTTATTGGCTTAGCCTCCCTTCCTCTAACCTCCTATTACTAGAGACCACACTCTACCAATGGAGTGTCATCTCAAGGTTTAAAGCATAAACCTGATCAGAGGGAGCATCTCGTGAATAGTCACTGCTTTTAGTGTTTTGATGCCTGGTTCTCTGCACTTAATCTTATCCTTACCTTTTTCCTTAAACTCACCCAAGACTGGCACAAAATATGGCTAGCCTTAGACTTTTCTATCTGCATTACATGAGTTTGTAAGCCAAAATAAAAGAAACAGAAATAGACACTATAAATACTGTAAATGAGAATTATTAGAGCTAGTAGGCCAAGAGTACTTTTAAATGAATGATAAAGATAGTTAAGACAATAAACTCTTAGCAATCTGAAAAAAATACAGAACGTAAGAGTATAAGGGAAATATTAGATAAGAAAAGATAATAGCTGATATAAAGAACACAATAAATGGAACAAATAATTTTTTGGGGTACAGCTGAAGAGCAAAAAAGTGAACTTAAGGATCAGCCTAAGAAACTTTCTGGAGGAGAGCAGGTAAGAATATAGAGATAGAAAATATATAAAAGAAAAGCTAAAAGATATAGAGAATAGGAGAAATACCAATACCTGGATGAGTCCCAAAAGGAGAGAAAAAAATAAGAAAAATTAATAGACATTTTTCAAAATTAAAAAAAGTTAAAAGGCTTCAAATAATAAGGCTTATAAGGGGCTAACTAAAAAGATGAGAAAACATTCATACCTAAGCCTTACAATGAGAATGAAGAATCCAAAGGCAAAGGAATATTGAAAGAATTTCCTAAAAAAAAGATCATCTGTAAATGAAAAATATCAGTTTAGCAAACTGAAAATAATAAGACAAGTTAGTGTTACTTTTAAAGTATTTTTAAAAGGCCCATGGACCTAAAATATAACTAAAGGAGTTGACATGTAAAGGTGAAGGCTTCATAAAAGTGTTCTCTTACCTAAAAGGTCTCAGGACTTTTACCATAAAATGGCCCTCCCTTAAAATAATCTTTGAAGAACAAAACTAGGAGATGCTGCAGGATAAATGTTAGGTAGAGACGAACAAATATTTTAACTAAACTTATTTTTTGTTAGTAGGTGTTTATAAGTAAGAATGGGTAAAAAGTAAAAGTCTAATGACAGTTCAAAACTAAAATTCTAGATAATAATAGAATAGTGAGAGAGAAGAGAAAATAAATATGACAAATTATTTTTATCATGTTAGAAAGAAGATATAAATATTTACAAATTTGAAAATAAATAACAAAAAAGAGGGAGTATGGGTCTTAAGATCAAGAAAACAATCAAAATAATAAAAATAGAATATGTAACTGACAAACCAGGTGGAGAAAATTCTATTCCAGTGAAAGGAGGAAAGGAGGGGGAGAGGTGTAAAGGAAAAATGTGAGAGGGCAGAAATAAGTCTTACTTTCACAACAATCACAATTTATGCTTAAGTGGAAAATGTGAATTAAGACAGCAGAAATAAGATCTAACTTCATAGTAATTACACCAATTAAAACTCAAAGTAAACTTACTAATTAAAAGACCAAGACCCCCCTAAATGGTTGAAGAAATATGTTGTCCGGAAGAGACAAACTGAAAACAAAAATACTCAAAAAGATTAAAAATGAAAAGATGGGAAATATATACCAAGCAAATATAAATCATAGAAAACTCGGTGTTTTCTTGTATAATTCGCACAGGGCTAACAGACGGGAGTCAACACAACAGCTCAACTAGATCAAGGAGCAGACACAGCAGAGAAACGAAAGGCTTCGGCAACACCCTTCAGAGGTGAAAAAATAAGGGTAGAGTGGAAATTAGGCAAAAAAAAGAAAGGGAAAGAGGGAGGAAGGGAGGAGTGAAGAAAAAAATAAAAATAAAAAAGAGACTAGGTTATAGTCAAGAATAAAATATGGTACAATAAATAAAAGGCAAAACCCCAGGGTTTGTCTGACTAATGCAGTGATGTGTTTGCTTTGCCTGTGAAACAGCTTTCTCTGCTTCAGATCACAACCAGGTCATGAATATCTGAATTTTTATTCTTTTGTTTATGGGCGTATCTAAGAGAACAGAAGACTCGATTATAAGTAAAACAAAGCAGAAGCATTTCGGTTAGATAATCAGAGCTGCCCACCCTTGGCTGTCCCTCCTGGGGTCGGCTGCGGGACAGACACACAGACTTTGCCCAGAGCGGCCTTTCTCCTTCCTGCTGGGAAAGTTCCGGAGCAGCTGTTCTGTGCGACTGGGCGTTGCTCTCACCACAAGTGACACCTCATTTCGCGATGGCATCTTAGCTGACAGCCAGAGAGGAGAAAATTCGTAACATTTTTATTTTCTGAGATAAAACAGAGGAATACAGATGTGGAGGTTGACTCTACAGAAGTTTCCATCCGAGAAGGGGGTTTATAGAGCACAGGCGCTCTCTCCTCATTATGAGAAACTCCCATTTGAATGCTGAAGGCACCGGCTCATTCAAAAATGAACCTCGAAAGGTTAATTCCCTATCCTTTTTGTCATTATTTTAGCATTCGTTTTTAATAAATCTTTCATTTGGTATGTGGAGAAGATACAAATACCTATCTCATGTCGTCTTTTTGCAAGGAACATCAAGGAAAAAATAAAGGACCCTCCCTCGATCTGCTTGGGTTTCATCATCGCTCTGTTGATTGAATTTTCCTCTTTTGAGAGTTTATGAATGTTTTTAAACTGGTGGCATTGGAATCAGTATTTTTATTACTGGGGATGATTAATACTTAGAGGACTACTTAAAATTGTGTAAGAGAGTGAGGTTTGCTCTTTCGACGTAAAAACCTGGAAGTAAATTTAATTTCCGATGGTTTGAATTTTTCTGTGGGGAGAGGCTCCAGCGTGCCATCTCCTGCATGGAGGTAGATTTAAAATGTGATATTTAATAAAGACAAATGGGCAGGAAGAAGGAGGTTTGTCAGTAATGCTTTGTTGGGCTCTGCCCTTTTTAAAATGAGTTAATGACTTTTGCTGCATGACCCATTTCTAATGGTAGCTTGGTCTTTTCCAAAAGGACACCATTGTCATAGTTCAGAGGAATTAGACAGTCACTCCACTGTGGCACATTAGAAGCAAGTTGGTAAGACTTAAATGTTAAATACCTCACAGAATAAAAGGCTGCCAACTAGCTAAATAAAGAAGCTATTTGCTGACAATAGGTTCTGAAGATGATGCTTGGTAAGAAGAAAATGTCTTGCTAGTCAAATTCTGTTTTAAAACATAGTCTCCATAACTAGCCTAAGCATTATGAAGTGCCCAGCTTTTCTAATTCAAATGCCATCTCATTGTAGATTATATATTTTAATATGTATTTTAATGCAGATGGCCTTTTATTTACATAAGGCAGTAGTTTTGTCTCTCTTCCCTCCCAAGCAGCCATTTTGCTTCATCTGATTTCACTTAACTTGAATTTGGGGAAGAGCTATGATTATTTCTCATTTGTAATTATAAAATATTCCTATGTGATCTAGGCCACAAGTCAAGGATCTGGTAGACAAAACACAGGTATAAGAATCGCAACCCTATGTTACCTACCCACATCACTGAACTGGACTCATGAGTTCTTTACTATCTCTAACCAAGGAGTTTCTTTTCAGATGCAGAAATATTTTCACTCCCCATCAGTTACAAGATATTTAATCCAATTAAGCATATTTATTTAGTATTATCTTTAATGTACTGCTACGTTGTGGGTTCTTATGGAAAAGTATAGAATTTGTCAAGTTGGTGAAACAGACAAAATCTACCCGTGTAAACATGTCGGGAACAACCGAGCAATATGATTATTCATCACAGAGCATTCACAGCAATGGAATGATTTTATAGGTGAGCGTTAGGGTGACTTTCTGCAGGAAGTGTTTTCGGGTGCTGAAAATATTACTTACTTCTCATGTCCTACGTTCGTTCTTAGGGGAGGGCCGAAGTAATCCCAAGTTTTGTTGAATTTCTAAAACAGGATTTCAGCCCTGGCCAGTGCTGCTCAGTGGTTAGAGCATTGGCCTTCGCACCGAAAGGTCATGGGTTCGATTTCTGGTCAAGGGCAAGTACCTGGGTTGCAGGTTCAATCCCAGCCTTAGTCGGGAAGTGTGCAGGAGGCAACCAATTACTGTGTCTCTCTCCCTCCCCCTCTTTCTCTCTCTCCATCCCTCCCTCCTTTCCACTCTCTCTAAAATCAATGTAAAGATATCCTCAGGTGAGGGTTAACAACAACAAAAATAAAGTAAACAAACAAATAAATACTTCAGGTATAAAGTTATGAGTTGAGGTAGAAATGACATACAGGCCAGCATTATCTGAAATATAACCTAGACACGGGGACCCGACCCATGACATCTTAGTCACAGTTCCCGTGCAGGCCTCTACTATGTCTTTTGGTCTTAGGATGCTCCTCTTTTAAGGAGGGAAATTGGAGGCAGCATGTGGAAGACAAGAGCAGAAGGAAGGAACCGGAGGCAGAAAGAGCAATTCTGAGATCTTTACAGAGCCCTAGGGGAGAGGTTAAGAGAGCTTGGGTTCAGACACAGAGCAAAGAGGAGACCAGCCCAGTAAGCATCATGGAGAAGAGCCCAGCCTTGCTGAATAATTAGATGTGAGGGAGAATATTTGTTTATCACACAACCCTCGTTAGCCCAATGTGGGTATGAGAGCTCTGCAGCCAGCAGGACCCTCAACTCTCGTTGCTTCACGGCTGGAGACACCTGGCTTCCACCTCGGGGGGGATGGGGGCACCGCTGTCCCACCTCTGCCATTGTCCCATCTCTGCCATTACGTGTGCAACCCCCAGCAGGAAAGAGGGAAAGAAGAGGGAGCCCACTCCTTTGAGAAAACAGCCTCTGGCGTTGCGCACATGCCGGCCGCTGACGTCGGGGGAGAGAACAGATACCATCTCGATTCTGCGTGGCCACGGGCCCATCGGAAGTTCAGTGTTATTAATGAGGGAGGCACACAGAACAGATACGGAAAACAGCCTCCACGTGTGGAAAGCAAGAGGGATCGCCCTACCCCTGCGACCCAGGAGAGTAGAAGAAGGACATGAAACCTGGGTTTCTTTCTGTTGGCCCAACAGTAGAAAGATTGATGTAGATTCACATTCAGACCTATACACAGGCATATGCGTGTAAGGGTGTGTGTGGGGGGGTAATAACCTCTAAGAAAACCACCCTACACCTAACCACATATTGACTCGAATCGCACTTTATAAAAAACTAAGAAAGGAACAAAACATTTCAGTTGTGTTCTAAGTACCCCAGGAGAAAGATAACTCTCAAACCAAATGGTGTTTTAAATTCTCTTTGATTTCAGATATCACATTATTTCCTAAGTAAGAGAAGAAATGGGGGGGGGTTAGGGTGGAAAACAGAGTGACTGGGGCATTATGATAAACATGAAGCGCTCATTAAACATATTATCATAAGTAATATTATTTCAATCATTAAATTATTATTAAAAGATTATGTTTCCAGATGTATCTTGAAACTTGATTGATACATGCTTTTTTTATCATTCCACACTTTCTCTGCTGCTCTTATTATTTGAAAATGCAGTGATTTCCTTTTTGAATCCATAATTAGTATACAAAACACTCCAGAAATAAAATAATCACCTGCCACTTTTCTCTTTGCAAAAATCAATTTCATACACGTCAAAACACTGGAATAAACCAGGGCCTCTTCTCTACAGCTGTCTCCTGTTGTGTAGCCTACTGAGTGTCACGGTTCCAGAATTTTATGTCTTAGTTGTTGTTGTTGTTGTTGTTTTTCTTGTTTCAAGCACAGTGCTGGCTCCGGGCCGCCTCCTGCGTGGAAATCATGACGTGTGAAAAAGACACATCGCCCGGATCTCTGACGTGAGAGCCCGCAGCAGGGCAGGCCGGCCTTCCTTGTTTCAGGGCAGATGCGTTTGGAGATGACAGGCACACTTACGTGCTAGGTGACAGAGATAACAACCAGACAGGCCTCTCACAACATTGTTGGGGGAGATAAGCGCACTGATGAGGTCAGAGAGGCGCGAGAGCGGCCTGGTAGGACCGCAGATGCTGCTCGGAGAAGGGGCGAGGGGGCGCTCGCCTGGCTGCCCGGACAGTTCATTTCGGGTGCAGCTTAGGGGGTCATGTGCCCCAGAGCCGTTTACCAGCCAAGTGCTACTGAGAGTGGCCTTCGTCGTTTTAGGGGACACGGTAAAGGAAAGCGCCTGTGCGGGAAGAGGGTGACGGTGAGGCCCGTGTCCTCTGGTACACAGCCACAAGTGCCACACTGGACCGAACAATCTGGACTTCCTTCAAGACTGAAGAGTGGCTGAACTGAGGATGGCCAAGGATTCTTTTCATCTTGAGTATTTAAATGTTAGAAAAAGTAAATCCGGTGGAAATTTGAATCCCAGTGCGGTGGAATGCTTCCAAAAATACAGCAAATTCAGCCATTAAAGAAAAAAAAGAAAAGCTGATCGGTACCACAAGGAAGGGGACCTCAAAAACATGTGACTAAGTGAAAGAAGCCAAACACAAAACACTACGTTAGTTTACAATTTTATTTATGTGCAACATTCGGAATAGGCAATTTTTATTATTCAAAAAGATTTTATTTTGAAGCGTTGTATATGCACTTATTAGTGTATAATATATAATGTGTTCTATGTGCATGGGTTGGGTAGCTGTTTAAGGACAGTGCTTACAGGAAAATTCATTTCTAAAAGAGCAAAGTGGGGAAAATACAGATTAATTGAGGAGGCTAAAACGACACACGGATACAAAGAATGCATGTAGGTTTTCATAATCAAGAACACTATCTTCATCCCCTCCTCTCTCCTAGGTGGTCATCACAGGGCAGAAAACTTTAATCAGGGACAAAGCTGTAGGGTGCCGGTCCCCAGGCTGCGAAGGAGAGACTGGGAGAGAAACTGGCAAATAAGCACGTCGGCTGTTGGCTGCAGCCGTGCTACAGGCTCCAGCGCTGCGGCACCCAGAGCGGAGGCCTGCAGTGGAGATGTCCTGGTCCCTGAAGAGGTGATGAGCCCCCTGCTGCTGGCCTCTCCCCAGTGGACTCAATCCCCTGGTCTCACAAGAACATCAGAAAGACCCTCTGCCCTTTCCAGCGTTAGGTTCTTTCCATTGGCAAGATGCAGGAGACAGGCGGGGCCAGAGGCAGGCTCTTTTGCAGGCCCTTTGTGGTCCTGCTGAGCATCTTCTCACTGCCACCTCCACCAGGTCCCCTTCTTTCCCGGGTTCACTGTGGTTTGCCTCCGTGTCTTCTTGCTTAAAGAACTCTTTTAGCAAACGCCACATGCTCTGCGTGTCCATCTTTTTGGCAGTGTTAGAATGATGAATTTCAAATTTATTTACCTTCTGAGGCTCAGGTAAGGGTTTGACCCCCCCTAAGTGGTGATGTCTAATCCTCGGACTTCAGGAACATCACCATCCTCCTGTGTTGTCTTAGGTGGATGGCAAGGACAAGGCGTAGGTTAAAGGTCCCAGCTGGCCCCACAGATAAGCCATCCAACTCTTCATAGTCACTGTCAGCAGCCTGTAGTCCAGGGCAAGAGTTGGGGGTGTCATGAGGGTTGTTGCAATCATTGTCTTCAAGTTCTTCATAATGCTCAGACCGCCCCTAAGTGAATGAAGCCACACAAAAACTACAATATTATACAATTCCATGCATGCAGAATGTCCTACAGACTCGGTAGATCTATAGAAATAGAAAATAGATTAGTGGTTGCCCAGCTCTCGGGGAATTGGGCTGGTGGGGGGAGGGGCTCTAGAGAGTAATGTTAAAAGATGGAGGGTTTCTTTGGGGGTAATGAAAATATTCTAATTAGTTGTGGTGGCAGATGCACAGCTCTGTACCTGCTAGGAACCCATCATTAAACTGCACCTCAGTGGGTGAATTGTGTGGCATGTTATTTATATCTCAATAAATCTGCTTTAGAAATCATGGAGCTTTAGTGGTGCTAAGGATAGAAATAGGAAGTATCGCAATGATTCTCTTTCTTGTGATGCCCGTCTCCAGTTAAAAATTACTTGATTGTCCTCATTAATAAAAATGATCATTATCTTGGGAAATACGAGATAGGAGCACATCTATCTCAGGTGCTTTTTTACTGCTTCCTGTCAACCTTTCGCAGTGCCCTTACCTTACCTCCGATTCCTGTTACTGTTTTCCCAGCTTCATATGACAGTGACGTCTTTATTGCCGGGGCCTCTTACAGTCCAGCCTATGCTCTGTCTGCAGCCGCTCCCACCTACCACAACCGGGGAACTGGACTTTGTTCTTAACAATAAATGCTGGTCTGGAGAAGGGAAATTCACAGCTAAGCAATAGTAGTGCATGTGTTTGCATAGCATCTTCATCATCAAATTTTACTCTTACAGTTCCCTGAAGTGATTAGAGGAGATATTATTACCCCTAATTTACAGAAGAGGGAAGCAAGGACCAGAGAAGTTAAGTGTTTTGTCTAAAGTCAAACAGCTATTAAGTTGCAAATCCTGGATCAGAAAGTAGTCCTATCTGATCTCAAAAGCCTTGCTCTTTCTTTCGCTTTGTGCTCACTCTTTTACCAAAACGAAGAACAGCTACCCTTTTGTAATGCTCTGTACTTTTAAAAAATAGACTTGTTATATAAAAACTCTTGGCCAAAAAACCATCCAGAAAGTATGTAGACAAACTGAAACTTGAAAAAAACCTACCTAACAAAATTTAGGAAAAAAGTCTACCCAATTAAAGGATTTTTAGTTTTACAAACAGATTCAGTCCAGAGTGTCTTTAGAGAGTTCTAGTATACATTTAAAATGCAATTCAATTTACAGAAATCAGAGGCAGTTGCTATGTTGAAATATGAATCAGAGAACCCAAATTTAAGTTCTGATTCTTTCACTACTTGAGTAAATTGTGGGGCCTACAGGAACTTCAATTTCCTCCATAAGAAAACATGAGTGTAGAAATGATCTTTTATTCATTTGTTCATTCATTCATTCAATCATTCATTCATTCATCAAATACGTGCACAAGAGTTCTTCTAAGTGATATGAATTCCACAGTGAGGAAGACAGGAGGGAGCGCTGCTGTGAGGGTCACCTGCTGGGTGCCTCAGGCCGGGCTCGGCCGCTCACCCTGGGCTGCTGGTGTTAGGGATCTACGTGTCCTGCCCTCTTGCGCTCTGACTGCTGGTTAGGTTCAGCCAGAGGTACTGGTAGAAGATTAGGAAGTAGGAGAAGAAAAGTCAAAGTGTTTCTCCAACAGTTACTCTTCTTTAAAAAACTCTGCTCCTGCCCGGCTGGGTGTGGCTCAGCGGTTGAGCATGGACCTGGGATCCAGGAGATCGTGGTTCGATCGCCGGTCAGGGGCGTGCAGGAGGCAGCCGATCAATGAGGACTCTCATCGGTGATGTTTCTGTCTCCCTCTCCCTTCCTCTCTCTGATATCAATAAAGGTATATTAAAAACAAACAAACAAACAAACAAAAGCCTTGCTCCTGTCAAGAAACCCCACCATTATTCTACTTCTGAAAATACTAACTCCTTCCACTGTCTCAACAGCTTTCCACCATTGCTAATATCTTGATGTCTCATGATCCCCTTTTTTGATGAAAATATAACCTATAGATCCAAGAAAATCTACAAAACCCAAGCAAGATAAACACTAAGAAAAACACCAACGTGCATTATAATCAAACTGTGGAAAACAATTATAAAAAGAAATTCTTGAAAGCAGCCATAGATCAAAGAACAAAGGAGAGAACCACTGCTGACTTTTCATCAGAACTAAAGAAAGCAAGAAAACAAGGCATCTTTAACGTGCTGAAAAACAAGAGCAAATTTGGTTAAAGAGATACCACGATGAGAAGAAAGGGAAGGGCATTGAAAGGAACAGGAATAAAAGAGAAAAACATAACTTGCTCTTTTTTTACCCCGCCCATCAAACAAAAGACACGTTTACATTCAGTTTTCTTAAGAGGAAAATAATCACTTCATACTCTTAAAGCTCTTGGTAATTTTCAAACGGCTGTGGTTGATATTTCAAGTATGAAACAAAAACTGTGTGCTTGTTTCATGCATGAAAATGCACCGAAGATATTCAATAAAGAAATGTATTTGATTTTAAATATATTTTCTTAAAGGAAATAAATAATTCAATGAGTGGGGTAAATGTAAGTAAACACATCATTTGCAAAATCATCACCACCACAATTATATTGTTTCATGGAATATGGAAATTGGAGAGCTTCTTATCTTTTTATTAGTGTGAAAGGGAACACTGAAAATCTTTTCCTATTTTGCACTGGATTAATCAACCCATTCAGTTACATTTGTACTATCTCTTGAGATTGAACATGACTCGTACATATTTTTTAAAAGAAACAAATGTTCAGCATGTAATATTATACATGCTAAAAGCATGATTTTTTCTAAAGAAGTGCTAAACATAGGAAAGACCACAATCCTGAGATTAGATACTTTTATCAATTAACTGTTGTCTCGCACACACACACACACATAAATGCGGTGTAACAAGCACCCAAACTGAATGGCTTCAAATAACAATCATTTATTATTTCTCACAAGTCTGCAGGTTCTAGACAAGACAAGGAGGAGCTGTTTCAGTTCAACGACATATATGCAGCCAGCTGAGATTGGCTCTCCGGGTTGCAGCCCCCGGTGGGGCTCTGTTCTCTGTGCTCCTCCTGGGACCCGAGGACGGGCTGGGACAGAAGGGTAAAGGAGAAAGTAGAAACACGCCAGGCCTCTAAGCCCAGGTCCTCTATCAGTCCCATCTCATGCCTGTGGCTAGAGCAGGTCATATTGCTGAGCTCAGAGTCATCTATTGTGGAAGGAATTGCAAAGTCACAGGACAAAGAGGGTGGATACAAAGAAGGGTGAGTAATTAAAGTAATTAATGAAGTCTAGCTAGTCCCTGACACAAATGGAAAGACCTGTAAGACACATTTGAGAGTGCGTCAACCGTGAATAGTCCATTGATGCTAAGAGGATTTACTCCTCAAGTCTGTGTAACTAAATCCCAACACTCAGGCCTTCGGTGGGGAGATAATAAATTTGCTGTTATCTTCACTCTGCCTTTGGAAATAGTGCCTTGCCCTGTAAGTGGACTGGTCACAGCCTTGGATGGGACTGTAGTAAGCATGCTTTGGGGACACTATTTGTGCATTGTGTTTGCCACCATATCTCTAATCCATGCATCTTGTGTATACATACTAGTGGCTGTGCTGGTTTCGTTACAACTGTTCTAGGAAACAGTGTCAAAGAAAAGAAATACAGATTTGGAGCTTCGAAGGCAACCAAAAATGTTTTTCTTTAATAGGTTGGTGGATTGACCACACAAAGATATGGCAAAGGGAATTAAAAAGTCTCCACTGTAATAATTTTCAGTAGAGTAAAATATTATTTCTTATGCTGGCTAAAAGTTTTCTGTTTAGTTTTCAAGCATCCAGAAACAAATGTTAATTTTTTTTCATGAGGCAGTGACATGATCAATTCATTTAGCAACATTCCTCCAGTTGTTTTATCTTTTCTCTCTTTTTTTTAATCGTACATTTTAAAGATATTGAGTAATATACATAGAAAAACAGGTGAATTAAAAGGTTTCATGAAAGTGTCAAGAAATGTCAGCATTAAAAATACACTTTCCTACTTGTAATTCGCTCAAAATGTAGTCATTTCTGCCTAAAGCTGCGGGAGGGCATGTGAATAATAAGTAATGTGTGAGCAGTCTGTTACAGTTTGCAGAGCACGTCCAGCTCCATTTAGCTGTGGTTCAGAGAGGAGACTTGTTGAAAGTCACCTAGCAAATAAGATGCAGAGCCCATCCCAGCGTTTTCTGATCTTTAAACTTTGTCTCTAAAAACAGTCTGCAGTCTCCATAACCCTGCAGAATCTCTCCACTCCTTATTTTTCTCACATTTATATAAACTCAGTGTATACCACACACACTGGCACGGCTGCCCTCAACTGTTATTTGGATGCTTTGTCTTTACGACTAAATTGGGAAGGTTACTGCAAGGAGACGTCTCCTGTGCTGGTTGCTTCTTTAATATCTCTGCCCTGTGCACACATCTTTAACCTCTCCAAGCTAATCATATGCTCAGTAACGTTTAGCGACAGAATAAAAAGAAGCGTTTAGTCATTCGTGTAACAGAGAATTTCATAGATCAAACTAACTTGAAGTTTCTTAGATTTGGTACCCAGGGCCCGAGTGCGTGAGTGCGTGTCCCTAAACCAAGGATTCTGTAGTGACAAGTGGCATCGAGTTTCCAGAATAACAAAAGGAGTCTTGATTTAAGCAGGGTTTGCAGAATTTTGTTGATCCAAACTATGTTTTCTCCAACTTAGATTAATTTTCTCACTTTCCATTCAGTACAGTTCCCAAATCTCCTTCTTAAAAAATAAATGTATGTTTTTCTGCTCCGAACGTTGAAAGGTTTCCAACAGGTCCTGGAAGCCCAGTATTTCATCTCCTGGAGTTTCAATAGATTCTCTTTTTTTTTGTTAATAGCTTCGTGAAACTGGAGAATAATTACTTTTTCAGTTAATGTTAAACTGATGGCATTTTTAAACAAAAAGCTGGCAGCAAAAGTTAAGTCAAGCTGTAGTGCATTGAAGAGCGGTTTGGCCTCTTTGCAACTCACCTCTGAAACATTAGCCTGCCTTTGTCATGCCAAGTGCAGCATTAAGAAGTAACACAAAGGAGGTGGAGGGGGTGCTGGGATGTTTGGGCCCTGGGCGCAGAGCTCGGTATCTCCCCAAGCTGCTACATGAGCCCGACTTCCAACCCTTTTTGTAACCAGGCAGTCCTTCTGCAAAGACCCCAAAGTTCCATTTGATCACCTTCTAAAAAAGTATGTGGCTACAGTAACATTAGTAAGCCATTTAAATGCTTTACGATTTCTCTGGTTTGTTTAAAACTCAGGACAAATTCAGTTTTTTGTCACACCTTTTGAAATGCCACAGAAGACAAGAAGGTAATATTTCCCGGCACGAAGCCAAGCATCTGTGGATGCCACACCGATAACTGAAATGAACTATTGCCGAGCCAGTCCAATCATACAATCATAATAGATCTTTCAATCAATCATCTGGAAATATACTTTTTTTATGAGCAGAGCTCTGCATTGGCTAACATGGGAGACATATAACAGTTGGGGTTATGACAAGTACATTAACAACTGTATTTAATACATGGCAGATAATATTTCGTTTAATAGTAGATGCACAGATAGAGGTGATCTCTTTGAGGGGCCTGAGAGAGGGTGTGGGGCGGGAGGGGGCAGAGCCAGAAGACCTGGGTCCCGACTGGATGCCACGTGGCCCGAGCTGTGGATTTCTACTGGAGACAGACCCAAGAGACAAGCTCCCCAAAACCAGAGCGATCAGCTCTGAGCCATAGGTGCGGGGTCAGGAATCAAGATTGGGGTCACAGAGTTGGGAGTTCAGAGCTGGGGAGATCAGAATGAGAGCTGAGAGGGTTAGAATGAGAGCAGTTTGGAGGCAAGGAAAGGTGGACGCGAGAGAAAGCCCTGCAAACACAGAGCAGGGTTCACGGGACACCGGGTGTGAGGGGCTTGGCTCGGGCCTGCTCCCTAATGGCGCAGGCAAGTCACGCGGAGCAGACGCTCTGTGAGCAGGGAAGCTTATACCCATTGCTGCTGGTTCTGCTGGCTGTTTTATTTGTGTGTACGTGTGTGTGTGTGTTTGAAGAAGTACCGGAGAGTTGGTGCTACAGATCATATATTACCACCATCTTTATTTGTGGAATAAAGCTCTATGTGATCTAAACAAAACAAAACATATTCAGAATCTAGAAATCACCTTACGCTGATAGTTAAGTTGAGGTAATAAACTGGTTAATAAAATTCTTTATTCTTAACTGAGTAAATGCAATTATAGTGGACATAGGTTCCCTAAAAATATAAAAGAGGCAATTTGAAAACTGCCATACTTTGGCCATAGTTCTGTTATCTTTTTTAAAGAACCTTAGTGTGGTATATTTTGCATATCATAAAGTTTACCCACTTCAGGTGTACGATTCAATGATTTTTTGGTCACTTTGACAAGGGGTGCTAACATTACTGTAGGTCGGTTCTAGCACATTGCCACGCCCCATCTAAGATGCTACTTACAATTAATCCCTTTGCCCACCTTCAGCCCCACGAATGTACTGTCTATCTTTAGAAACTTGCCCTTTCTGGACATTCCCCATAAATGGAACCAGAAGTCTGCGCTCTCTCATTCCTGGCTTCTGTCACATAGCATAGTGTTATGAACGATGCTGCTAGGAACATGTATGTGTGAGTATTTCTGTGCATATACGTTTCATTTCTCTTGGACAGGAACCTAGGAGTTGATTTGCTGGGCAATGTGGTAGTTTTGTTTAATGTTTTCAGAAAATGCCAAATTCTTTTTCCAGGTGACTGCTGTGGTCCTGTTATCTTGATATCGATGATGAAGACAGTGTATGCTATTCCTGCTTCTGTCTGATGCATATTTTAGCTGTGGGCCAGGATTATGTGCCAAGTTATACATGTATATTCATTCTTTTCACTCAAGTCTCACAAAAATCCCATGCGGTAGACCCCCAATATGGCTATTCCCACATATATGTTGGGTGCTTTCACTCTGTTCATCACTTCATTGCTCCGACATCAGTGTCCTGATTTAACGGGCTTACCTAACACAGCCAGGGAGAAGGCCCTGAGGGAGAGCAGGGAAGTGTCAATATGTGTGATATTCAGGCCCAAGCAATTTGTGAACAATCCTAAAGTTATATATGGCTGAATTGAATGAGATGAGGGAATGGGCACACTTCTATCTTGGGTGACCCAAGAAATGCAAGAAATGCAGTGCCTTTTAGAAGGTGGGGAATCAGCCTGGTAGCTGGGAAGTATCTCAGGATAAGTACGTCCCAAACTCATTGTAACTCGAGCTTAGCTCACGTCAGCCCTGCAGAGTAAGCAGATAAATTGTTCCGGGGCGCACACTAGTCCTATTCATTGTTATATCCCCGGTGACTAGATCATAGTAGGGGCACCACCTACATTTGGTTGATCAAATGTGGCAACAAATATACACTTGCCAGAGATATTCTCAGAGGTATCAGCATTAGGTCATGGTGAGTATAAACCCAATCGAAGCAAAAACCAGGGGTATTGAAACCCCAGGCCTGCTGGGGATGGTCGATAAAGCTCCGAATCCATTCCAGTGAGGTAGCTGTAGCTTAGCCACTATGACTTTCCCCCCAAGGCCAAACCAAATCTCTGGGCGTTCTTTTATTGCATGTAGTCCCATGTACCTGGTCTCACGGAAAACTCCACTTAAAGATGACCCGGTGATGTGGAACTTGGGATATGGCCGCTTACATGGAGAAAGAGGAAAGGCACGTCTCTACCTGTGGGTGTTGTATTGAATGAAACAAAACGGTATCTAGATAAAGCCAGCATTTTTTATGCCAGCTAAGATTAGGCTTTGATCCTAATAGCTTTCCAATATTTACTTTTTATACTAAGGAGTTTTAACTTAATAAATAATAATTTTATCTGTCTAATTGACTTTGAATGAACTCAGATAGGTAAATAATTAAGGCAAAGATGTTGATTGACTGTGACGTTGACATACTTCTTGGTTAAAGAGAGAACGAATGAAGGGGTGGAAAGACAGCGCACGACTGACGTTTCCATCCCACTTCAGCACCAACTCGGGACGCAGCCTGGCGGCAACCACCAAAAGCCTCAAAAACGCTTGTGCCTGTTGACTAGGTACTCCCTTTTCTTGAAATTTACCCAAAGAATATAAAGAGAAATGTAAGAAATATGGAAATACTAGCGGAAAAGTTATCTGCAGAAAAATATTAATCGCGGGCTCTTCTTTTTATTTTTAGGCACTGAAGACAACTTAAATAGGCAAGAGCGAGGGGTGATTAGTTACATACCTACCGCATGACCCATGCAGTGGCATGTAAGCTAGCTATGGATAATGTTGGTGATTACAATTATGTAATACACCGGAAAATGCCTGCAACACGGTTGTCTATAAAATTGATACAACGTGTTACACACATTTTGGTACATTTATTTATTTTTAAGAATGCATGGAGGAAACACCCTGGCAAAATTATACCAAAATACTAACAGAGTCTGACAACTGGGGACATGTTCTCTTTTCTGGTTCCCAGTTTCTGTATAAGATTACGTTACATCAAGGAAAACACAAAAACAGCCATGGGATTAATCATTAAACTTTTAGTTAAAAATAACTCTTTAATTTTCTTAAGTGAAGTACCATTGATTGTCAATCACGTGCTGTGTCGGAGGCTTCTGTACACCTCACTGTTCGGCTCTGTTGCTACTTCACAGCGCAGTCGCTGCTGTAACCTTCGTTTTATTGAGCAGGAAGTTGCGGCCTGGAGAGTGAATTGGGTTAAGTGAGGTTAAGTAAGGAGGTAAGTACAGCATTGAGCGAAATGCCAGTCCTGGCCAGTTCCCGCCAGGGCACAACCTCTTAATCGATGTACTTGCCCACCTCAAATGGGAACTGGGGTCAGGGTGATAAACTTGAAGCCTTTCAGGGTAAGTGTCTAAAAGAAACAGAAACGTGTGTTCGTTTTAGATTCTGGTTTTGCATCAACTGACTTTCCGTATGTCTGGCTGCATTTTTCGCTTGGAGCCGGGGCATTTGGCAACAGGAGGTCAGCGGCGTGGGATCGGAAGTGGGAGCGGGCAGAGGTCCTGGCCTGTTTCCTCTGGACTAGTGTTCCTTCACTACCCCCAGGCGAAACAGCCACCTCGTTCTAGCCTGACCTCAGGGATGACAGGGTTGGGTTGCTTGGGGACAGGAGTGGCTGCCCATATGTGGTATTCCTGGACAACTTTCTCCAAATAGGAGAGTATTTAGAAACATGTGCTCTGTACACAAGGGGAAAGAGTAATGTTTCCTGCTCAGTGAGTTGTAAAAGCAAAGTACTAATGTGGCTCTGACCCTGATTGGAGGGCCATTGAGAGCCAGCTAGCAGGAGGCCTTTCAGAAGGGACTTTCAAGCAGTGGGCGGTGGAATTTCCTTTCTCTTTCTTTGAGATCCTCTGACTCATCCTGTCTGATCAGCTGAGGCAGTCCTCTAACAACTCTGCAGGAGAATTATCCCAACAGCCTTTGCCTGACAGCAAAGAGATTTCTCTGAGCCAATGCTTTGGCCCTGGAGATGAGCCCAAAACAGTTTCACACCAGAGCAGTTGAATTTGTCTCAAAAAACATTCGTGTGTACTGACTGTTTGCAGTTTGAATGGGGAGTAGGAGGATCCAGCTGGTGGCTGCGAAGTGTGACAGTGTTTATTTTAATTAGATGGTTGGAAAGGGAGTGTCAGTTCAGGCAAAGGACCTCTTTCCATTTGAAACGTTCACGCTTTCGGTCTCTGCCTGACTCTCCCCCTCTCAACTTTAGAATAGATTTGACCTTTTGTTTTGGTTTCAAAACGAAAAGAAACCGAGAGACGGAGCCATTATAATGTCTCGCACTGTCTTTCTGTGACAGCACAGTAGCTTAGAAAGCCTTACGCAGTCACGGAAAGAGAACAGGGTGCTCACGCTGTTGGAACAGTTTGGGATGGAGCCCGAAAGCACCTTGACAGACTCACAACTGTCTAATTCAGAAAAACGAAGGACTGAGTAGATTTGGGTGGAAGAGTGTCCAGAACTGGTGCCATCAAGTCATAGTGTAGAACTGCACGGTGAGTGAAAACACAGCCTTCCTTTCTCTCACGGGCCCACTGAGCCCTTCCCGGGAACTGCTAGTGTCACCAGGACAGGAGCTTTCGGCCTCAGTCTCTGAACTCATACACTCTGCCCCAAAGAGGAGCGATTTGTAACAATTTACCCAGAAATAAATAAATGATCCTATTGTGATGGAACAAATGGCCTTTGATCACAGAACTTTTGTTGTATCCTTAATGAACATTGATCAGCATCACGATTCTAAGGATGCGCCCATTACAATGCATTTGCAAGTAAACACGGCTCCGCCTGCGCGGCCAGGGGAGGCTCGGAAATCAATCCAGCGACCAAAGTTCTCTTTCTAACCTCCTCTCCCTCGTCTGCCCTTTGTTTTGAAAGGGATTTTTAAAACAACGTTCATCGTTTCACAAAACTCGCTTTCGTTGCTCAATAATTTATTTCTTGTTAGAAGAGTTTTTCTGGCTAATTAAGATGAATTGTCTGTAAGGAACAGAAACCTGGCTTTCGAAGATTGGCTTGAAGTGTGAATTCTAAACGACTAAAAGAACAGGGTCCTTGAAGTTAGAAAATGATGACTAATTCTGTAATTTGCTGGTCAAAGAGAACGCATAGTCATGATTCAGATTACCACACGTTCTAGGTTACATTTTCTAAAGCAATGTCGATATTTAAAACAAAACTTGCTTGTTAGCTAAGGGTTAAAAAAACCTTTTGAAAGGACTAGAAGTTCAATCTGAGTGCATCTTGAAAGATTAGAATTTTTCTCTGAAATGTACTGGTTGACTCCTTGGTTAGACAACATCTTTTCTATAAAGGCATAGGGTGGAACTAGATGGTCTTCTAAGACCCCTTTTTCATCTCAAAAATTCTGTAATTCCAAGTCGTTTTTCTTCATTCTCACGTATTCTCATTGCACTCTGAGTAACTTTCATGCCCAGGTTTCCCATCTGTGAAGATCCAGCCGAGTGGTTCTCAGAACACATTATGAGCAAGGAGCACAAGGTGGGGGAAGGTGTTGACATTCAGATTCCTTGACTCTGTCCGTGGCACTTAGGTTTAATAGACCCAGGGTGGTTTGGGGAATCTGTGGTAAGAGACTACCTATGGCGATTCTGTGGCAGATATGCTTGGACCTATCCTTGTGGACCAAATGGTTTGGCTGCTTATTTACCAGTTTTATGTAACAACACAGCATTAAATTGCAGATTGTAGGGGGGCAGGGAACAACAGCAATAACTGACTTTGTGCTGATCATCTATTACAAGCAGACAAAACTGTTAATATCAAGAAAGCCATTTTTAAATAATTTTGCTTAATCAAGATGTCTCTTTTTCTAGAAATAGCTTTTTATAGGGACATAAAAGGGAGAGAGTATTAAGACAAGAGATGAAACTTCAGTTCTAACTACCAGGAAATCATTTCTCAGTCCACATCTGGAGTGAAATGTGGTTCAAGACCTAAGATTCCATGCGGCCTGGCCAGGCTGTAAACGAAGACGGCTGACGGGCTGAATGCATAGTTATTTTGAGCCATCGAAAATAAGCTGGAGCGTCTTGTTTGTATCTCATCACATTACATCCTAAAGCGGTTTACGGTTTCTGGACTTGAGCTCCTTGGGCCTACGGCAGGTCAGCATAGCCCGTGCTTCCCGAAGCCCCTGGGAAACTAACTCAATGAGCTTCGCGCCCACAAATCTGAGGCTCGCGGTCCTTGTCCGTACATGTCGTCTCTGTGGCCACTTGACAGCGTGGATTTCCTACAGAAAGCGGTGAAGACAGACCTTTTCCTGAAGATTTGAAGGGGTCAGGGAAGGGCCATGTCCCTTGTGGTCTTCTGACTTCTTTAGCCATCTCTCCACTGTTCTCTCTCACTCTTTTTAACCTTTAAAGTAGTAGAAATTGCTCCCTTGTTTCAGAAAGGACAGTTTTCCTTGACATGCACTTTTAATCAAGATATGCTTTCTCTGCACCTCTGGTGCCTAATTTGAATGAATATTTCTCCTTCACCTTCCTTATGGGGCTTCTGCCATGTTAACAGATATTCCACATAAAAAGTTTAGAATGCTCTTTTATTGATATATTTTATTCTAAACCCTTTAATGGGCTCCCAAATTGTGTGCATTTCTACAAGTAGAGGGAGTGAGGCTCTAATAATCTACTTTGGCCAAATGTAGGAGATCTTTTTTTCACAGCCCCTTTAATCACAAAACCTGTCCCAGGAAAGGTGGTGCTGATCAAGGCCTTGAATCAGGGAGGAGACAGAAGGCACAGCCTGGCCTCGGAGCAGCACTGGAGTTTCAGGCAAAGGAACAGGGTGTGGCCAAAGGTAAAAAAGAGACATTTTTGCACACAAACTTTATTTATTTTTTATTTATTTATTTTTAAAATATATATTGATTTCAGAGAGAGGAAAGGAGAGGGAGAGAGAGAGAGAGAAACATCAATGATGAGAGAGTCATTGATCGGCTGTCTCCTGCTCGCCCCTGACTGGGGATCAAGCCCGCAACTCGGGCATGTGCCCTGACCAGGAATCGAACCCTGATCGCCTGGATCCTAGGTGGATGCTCAACCACTGAGCCACGCCCGGCCGGGCTACACACAAACTTTAAAACTTACAAGTTTCTCATGAGGATTCCGTTATTCAGTGGTTCCCAACTTTTACAAATATGAGGGTCCTTCTTTTCACATCAAAATTTTGAGTTTTCCCTCATGATTAAATTCTTCTTTTTTACTATGTATTGTGAAAATATATAGTGATAAAAAACTGTTATGATAAACCAACAATGAGATACAACTGCACACCTATAATAATGCCTAAAATCCAGAGCAGCGACCACACCAGCATAAACGTCAGCACCAAGCCCATACAGAACATCTTTCTTTGACTCCCTATTTTCAAAACCAAGGGTGTGAGGTTTGGACCCAGGCCTGCCCTCAGGGCCTCAATCCCTGCTCCCTTAGCTCAGGGTGATCTACAACCGCAAACCACTCTAAGAAGCTCTTTTTAATGACCTACCACATTATTTGAAATATCTTGTCAAGACATTTGCTACTTTGGAATTTACATAATTTACTTGTGGTCAGACTTGTATCTACTCACTTAGTAAACATTTACTTTAATGTAAATTAATAGGCATTTATTATTCCTATTATCATACTTGTAATAAAGACACCCTTTGTTAAGGATTGCTCTGTGCCAGTATGTTATTAACATACATTATGAAAAATCTGACAATAATTCTGCAAAATAAGTGTCGTACCATTTTACAGACTAATGGGTTATAAGACTCAAAGAGGTCAAGAAATTCGATAATGGGGACATGGATTCTAAGGAGTAGGGTGGAGATTTAAGCCCGTCTACCCAATATGTAAATGACGGTAGTGATGATGTGAAGATCAATTTTCATGGTTTTAGACAAGGACTCATTCTTTCATGACACGTTTATTATAACACACAGTGGTAAAGAACCTCAGCTCTAGACTAAGCTGCCAGGGTTGAAATTCTGGTTACACAATTTACGTTCTGTGTGACCCTGAACAATCTACCCATATCTCTACTTGCATCACCCATCTTACCATGGAATAGCGGTATACTTATCAAATTGCTGTGAGAATCAAATGAATTCATATGTGGAAATATGTTTAGAACAGTGAACTGCACACAGTAAGCACTCAGTCTATATTATTTATTATTACTAAAGAGTTAAAAAGTAAATATTTTAGGCGGTATTACTCTAACACTACCATTATGGAGTGTTTGTGAGTATTCAGTGCCAATAACCACTGCTTGGAATTCTGATCACTCGATATTCTGCATTCAGGGTGGAACTCGCTGGAACCGCTGAGGTCCCTGCTCTTCACTGATCTGATTGCATTCATCCCTGAACACCTCTCGGCAGCCTCGGGTTGCTGGCCAGCCACCATGTCCCTGATTGCAGAAATGGCACACATTTGAAAGATGCTCCAAATGAAGGCTGTGGAGCCAAAATTTTCTACTTTTGAAAATCCTATGAAGCATAAGCTACACAGCATCCTGTTATTGCGCAGAACAGGAGATGATTCTTGCTGCGAACTGTGCAGGGAAGTGGGGGATCCTGAGAGGGAGCGACGGGAGATGAAGAAACACACGGAGACCTAGAAGACAGTTAAAGCTGGGGCCGGTGGGACACTGCCCTCGGCCGGAGAGACAGTGACCCCGAGCAAGCCCAGCGTCTCTATCATACGCATCCAGGTAACAATTCTTCAAAGAAACTGCAGGAAGCTGAGAGGGACAACCACAATCCCTTGGCAAGCTTGCTCAGGACACACTGCTTTGCTGCGCCCAGAACATCTTGGGGTTTTCTATTGTTACACGCTGCACCCACCGTACCTGGAAGCCGGCACCCGACTGCTGCTCAGCTGATCGCAAATCCTAGCCGTTGGCAGGACGTGCGGCACCCAAGCATAGCTCTACTCAAGCCAGCGTGTCGGCCTGCACAGTGGACAAGAGGGACCTGTATCCAGGACAGGACAAGGTCCCTCAGGGTCTCCAGGGCACAGCCTCGCTCCTGCCCGAGGCCCGGCCGCCTCCAGGCTCCACCGCTCTCCACAGGTTCTTTCCTGCTTATTTCTAATATTGGCACCTGGGATCATTCAGTGTCGGTGTTGATAAGGGCTCAGGTATTATAAAGGAGGTTGAGAAATCTATTTGTGAGTTCTGATATTCTGCAAGAAAAATGCCTTAAAACCTCAAGATTGCTCTGGTAGGTTGCACAGTTGGAAATTCATTAGTTGTCAAAATATCAACTTTGCTGACATCAGATACATTTCTCCCTGAGAGAAAGATTGAAAACAGCATTACAAGACAGTTAACCAGAGCGAGATGCTATATTTTTGACACAATCTGATGTTCATTTCCTAGGGCTAATATGATTATATTCAACATCTCACATAAAAATATACTTATTTATACACATAAAAATATATATAACTAGTTTGTGGCAGACTCTAGTATATGAATTCTTTCCTTCATTGATCTTTTAAGATCAAAATTTACATTTCTAAAACTATGTTTTCAAGCCATGACTGTTTATCCTGGGTTTGTACTTTTCTTTGATCTTAAAAGAATCCTTTTGTTTATCTTACAGCGACAGGAAAACGCACAGCTGCAGTGGAGCTCCAACTGTATTCAAAGAAGACCTCAGGACCGGCTACATCTCCAACTGGGGCCAATGGCCGCACTGAGTGTATTTCATTTTATGTCAGGCCGTCAGTAGCAGTTTGCATGAGAAAAATTAGGATCTTAGAAGTTATGAACCAGAATGTTGTTTTTGTCTGTTTGTTTATTTGTTTTAATCTTCATACAAGGATATTTTTTCCATTGTTTTTCAGAGAGAGTGGAAGGGAGAGAGGGAGACAGAGAGAAACATCGATGGGAAAGAGACATATTGATTAGTTGCCTCCCGAGTGTGCTCCAACCAGAGCCGGGGATCAAGCCTGCAACGGAGTATGTGCCCTTGGGTGGAACCGAATCCGGGACCCTTCAATCCACAGGCCGATGCTCTAACCACGAAGCCAAACCGGCTAGGGCCAGAATCCTGTTTTATAATTAAATTACACTTTATGTTTTTAAAAATAGAACTTTACTGTCTGGTTGGCATAGCTCAGAAGTTGACCATCGACCTAAGATCCAGGAGATCACGGTTCTATTCCTGGTCAGGGCACATGCCCGAGTTGCAGGCTCCATCCCTAGGAGGGGGCATGCAGGAGGCAGCCAATCAGTGACTCCCATCGTTGTTCCTATCTCTCTCTCCCTCTCCTTTCTTCTCTCTGAAATCAATAAAGACATATTTTTAAAAATAAAAATAAATAAAACAAAAATAGAACTTTAGTAAAAAATAGAACTCCAAGTAATTTGGAGAAAACATTCCAGATCCTTAGGTAAACAGTTACCATGAATAGGTCTTAGTAATTTCTTCTCCTGTGTATGGAACAAAACAAATACGCCATGTGAGGTGTGTTTAATGATGAAAGCAATAGGAGATAAAGAATTCTTAAACTGAAAAACACTCCACGAGAACTTATCAGGTGAGGGCTTGCAAAAGATGCAGACTGAGTGCTTCTCCTTTTGCTTGGAGAGCCCCCGAGGCAAGGTTTACATCAGAGAAGAAATGTGCATCTCGTTAGAAATTGTAGTCTTGCATACGTTGTAAATCTTTGATTTCCAACTCAAAAATGCAGTCCTCCTGCAGCCGAATAGAGACAGGCAAAGGAAGCAAGGTCTTTTCTTCTTTTCTTAAGTAGTGACGAGTCTGCTGTATCTTTAAAGTGTTTTATATTCTTACAAAGAAAGAAAAAAAATAAAAAGGGTGCTTAAAAATGTAATAGATGCTTCTTCAAAGAAATTAACATAATACATTTGGGACTAAGATCCTGGCAAAATGAAAATTGTAACTATTGCATTTTAAAGTCATACAGGCAGATGAACATGGCTGGAGAATATGAATTTAAATAAATATCCTATTAGTTCCTATAGCATTTGTGGAAACTTCTGAATACAACTGAGTCATTTGGAGAGAATGTGAAGTGTAATATTTCTATAATATTTATATTCTACTGGACTCTGAGTTAAATATGAAATGGAGAACTGATAGAAATGGAATAAAGGACAATCTGTAAATATATGTCATCAGTAATAAAAATAAAAAGTGTGCTTAAAAAATGTAATAGATGCTTCAGCAAAATACCACAAGGACACTTACTATAAAATATTGAGTAATAAGTTCAGGAAAGGTGGCCTGTCTCTATAAAAAGAGTCAATGGGCTCAATCTGGTTCTTAGAGGTTATTCTAAAGGTGTTTGCCAAATGAAAAAATTCATAAAGAAAACACACCTAAGGGCTTGAAGAGAGCAATCCATTGATTTACCTACCTTTTACTTCACTCCCTCTAGAGTATCTGGAAAAGTCTTGCCAATTAGGCCTGCAAAGGAAACAAAAACACGTGTGGCCCAACTGAAGAAGTGAGAAAGTACTGATGACATAGGAAAAGCATATTCCAGTTTTTTCTGATGCCACATCTGTTAGTAATTATATGACAATTCATTTGGAAGCTATTTTTAAAATCCAGAATAGTGAATGAACCATTTAGCACCAGTCCTCAAATCTTTAGTAACATTTTTCCAGTAGGTAAATATAGAAATTGAAAATAAGGGTGTAGAAACTGTTATAGCAATTTAACAGAATCATTTATGTTTATTGATTCTAATAATAAAAAAAACAGGGGTTGTATTTTGTAATGTCTTTATCTTTTTAATTTCATTTTTCTAATAGTTCCGTTTTTGTGTTCTTTAACGAAGTATGGATTCTGCAACAAACGGGGGGGGGGGAAGCCCTCTTCTTTACCATAGATAACTGAGACCTCTAAGTGTGGATGGACTTCAACTAAATGGAAGCCCACTGGATAGAGCAGGTCAGCAAATTACAATCTGTGGACCTAACCTCTCCTCTGCCTGTTTATCCCTTCCCAAAAGGAAAAAAAGAATTTTGTTCTTCTCATTAGTAGGTTTATATTACCAAAAAGCATACTCAATTTTTATTATATTCTTAATTTGTAAAATACAAAGGTGTGATGAACATCCTAATTGCTTGAGACATAATGACGAGCCGGACAGACTGACCTTCCAGCTGGATTTACTACTCGGAACAGACTGGCGTGTCCAGATGCAATGTAATAGCTGAGATGCAGATTATCGCTCCATACTGACAGCCTGGGGACACGAATCACTCCAGATAGGCTGATCCAAACCTACTAAGACGCTTAGGATACTCAACTCTTAATACAAAATGACATTTTTTAACATGCAAGAACTTCAGACCACTCTAGACACATTGTGCACACTCCGGAGCCCGTGGCGTCCCCTGCCCATATCGTCCTGACCATGCTTACTGGGAGGAGGTGGGACTGAGATCACTAGGAGCCCCCACAGATCGCCTTTTCTCTCTTCTACTTAAAAATCATCCAGAAACACTTCCCTTAGTTTCAGCTTGGTGAGGATTTTACATGCTCCTTCAAGCCAATGTGCACCGAAGCATCCAGTGCTCATGAGAAAGCCAGGCTAATTTAGAAATGTTGGCAATGACGACAAAAAGGTCAAGAACAGTTCTAAAGAACCACATGCATTTATAGGGTGTACTTAATCTTTTTAAAATTAATCTAACAATTTCTACCAACATGTAAGTTTTTAACATCTGTCATGAGTTTGACCCTAATAAGGCATTTAATAACAATCTTATACAGCCCTTATTATTCCGTTGGCAATCAATCCTACTTCTGCATAATTTGCTCATTCCTTCTAAAGCCTGTTTTATTCATTGACTTACTGTTACTCGTCAAATACTATTTTGAAAGCACAAAATGGTTAATTATATCACCAGGAAAATAGAAAAATAAATATATTAATATCATATTGATAAATATATTAATCTTATATTATTAATAAGTAATAAGTGTTAGATAAGAAATAACGACCATGAAGGTCTAATGCCAGGGCAGATTAAGGCAGCTGAAATCACTCCCACATGGCAAATAACAAGAATCTATGCCAGGGATGATTATTTTTTGCGAATAAAATATCAATCTCAATTCATACCGTTAAAAACTTATTTATGAAAACCAATATTGAAAAGGAACAATATGTTTACAGCAATGTGTACACTATCTAAAATGAGATTTGAAAGGCTGAGTTGAATAGACCATTCCTATTGTTGACTGTTTTTTTCTTGTTCCATATATAAAAAGGTAAGATTTTTAGTTGAAGCCTTCTCTATTTATTATATTAGACATCACTTGTAATCAGATGACCTTTGGTTTGAAAGAGCATGGACAGCTATATAGCTCAACAAAACTGCATTTTATGCTTCTCACTTGTCATGTAAAACACTTATGATATCTATTTCCCATTTCTTTCTATATCCCTAGCAGCTGTGCTAATTCTAAAATGCCTTTTATCATGTTTATGATGCCTTGAAATCTCTACAATCACTTTAAACTATTCTTGTGAGTCCAGTTATTGTTGTAAACTATGTAC
This sequence comes from Miniopterus natalensis, assembly GCF_054644295.1. Lineage (NCBI taxonomy): Eukaryota > Metazoa > Chordata > Mammalia > Chiroptera > Miniopteridae > Miniopterus > Miniopterus natalensis. Next base: position 9,322,986 of record NC_142082.1, on the reverse strand, counting down.
CACACTAATTACACTATACACATGATGGCCTATTATTTGAAATTATACATGCATATTGTTTTCTGGAATTGAATGACTTACTTTCATGACATTAAAATTGTTATAATCTAAGTTTTAAAAGAGAGAGAATGTTTTGATGACTATTTTTATTTATTTTGACAGATTGTCTATTATACAGCAATCAAGAATTGTAAAAATGTTTCTATTTCAAACATGTTATTTGTATGGTTTTCATTATAAAATTTATCTAGACAACTAATTGAAAAAATAAAATCAATAGAATTTTCTGCGCTTGTGCAGCTCATTTATAGGTTTAAATTGAATGAAAATCTTTACTTTGAAATGTATACAACCAAAGTATAGAAATAATATGCTCATGATGTGACATGATCTTAAGTTGTATGATTATATTATATAAACCATACTTTTTTTCAATGAGCTTTTATAAACAATGAGCATTTTAAAGACATTTAGTAGGTTGGACATTTGTCTCCAAAGAAATAAAAACTATTCATAAAGAACTTTATTGTTTAATTAGATCTCAGTTTAATTTGAAGTTAATGAGATACCCAGTAATAGTTCTCACATAATTTTACTCTTAAAATCAGTATTTTCAATACATTTTCAAAGTTTAAGTTGTGACTTCCTTTAAGGGAGTGGCATATGTATATATATAATTTTCATAGCCTAAAAAATTCTACCAAGGTAAAGTGGAATGTAAAAATGCTGTAAATATCCAACTTATTTTTTCACAAGTCACTTATTATAAATGTAGTTGGGTCTTCAGAGGGAACAAAGCTCTCAATCAACCAACATGCAGAGGATCCAGCACTAATGAAGACTTGCACAATAATTGGGTGTGCTTACCAAATTAGGAGACTGTCACATGGTAGGGGAAAAAACATGCTAAAGCCTAAATAAGTATATTGCTAAAAACACTAGGGTTATAAAGAGCAAGCTCTAAATTTCCAATGAGTTATTTAGATCCTGCATCCCACAGTGTCCATAGATCTAGAGGTATCTCTATTAGTCAGCAGGCAACTGATGATTAGATTAAGCAGCAGATATGAAAGTAGAAGGATATTGGAGGACTCACAGAATCAAGGTGGAGCCTGGAAATTCAAACTACAACCAGACAGGAACCAGAGGAGTTGCAAATTCAGCCGAGGTCAAACCTTGGGAACATTGTGGTTAAGAAGGCTCTACCACTCTTGCCAGTATACTCAGACTCCAGGGCTCATGCTGGAATTTAAAAGTAATCGACTTTATTAAAGTCTAACTTACATAGAATAATATACACGTGTTCAATGTTCACTGTAAGTTTTGAGAAGTGTGTACATCTCAGCAACATCGACCCTTGAGACACAGAACATTTGCATGTCCCAGAAACTTCCCTTCATAGTTAATCTCCATTCCCATACCCCAAGCAACAACTAATCTATTTCTATCACTTTTGATTAAGTTTGCCTGTTCTAGAAGGTCATAGAAATGGAATTACACACTCTGCAGTCTTTTGTGTCTGGTGTTTTCACTTAGCCTAATGTGTTGAGATTCATTTTTATTGCTGTGTATATCAGCTACTTGTTTCTTTGTAGTGCTGAAGAGTATTCTATTATATAAATATATTACAATTAGCTTATATACTCATCAGTTGATAAACCAAAGTTTGGGTTGGTTCTACCCTTGAAATATGATGAATAATGCCACTTAACATTCTTGTATAGGCCTTTGTATGGACATATGTTTTTATTTATCTGGGATAAATATGTAAAAGTGAAAATTGCTGCATCATGTTAAAAGTGTTTTACTTTATGTAAAACTGATAAAGAGCTTTCAAAGGCATTATATCATTTCACAGTTTAATGTTCCAGTTTTCACCAATATTTCATTTTGTTACCCTTGATAATTATGTCCATTCTTGTGGGCATTAAGTAGTATATTATTGTGGTTTTAGTTTGCATTTCACTGGTAACTAATGATATTTAGCACATTTTCATGTGCTTGTTTCATGTGTTCATGTTTATCGGCCTTTCCTTATCTTCTTTTTTGGTGTGTCTAAGTCTCTTATCTATTTTATTTGGGTTATTTGTTTTATTGGTGAGTTGTAAGGATTCTCACTAGCATGTTGTCAGATACATATGTATTTCTCCCCATCTGGCTAGATTTTTCATTTTATTTGCGGTGATTTTTAAACAGTAGAATTAACTTTAATATTAACTTTAATATTATTATTTTATAAGCAATGTTTAACACTTTCTGTGTACTCTCGAAGAAGTCCTTGCCTATGTCAAGCTCATGGGTTTTCTTCTATGTTTCCATCTTAAAGTCTTGTTGTTTTGTATTTACATTTAGGCCTATGATCCATTTTGCATTAATTTTTGTGTCAATGTGAGGTAGAGTCAGGGTTCACCCCCACCCCATTTAGGTGTCTAGTTTTTCCACTATTCGTTGAAAATAGTCTATTATTCTCTTACTAAAGTACTTTGAGGCCTGTATACAAAATAAATTGTCCATATATGTGGGCCTACTTTGGACTCTGTGATGTATTTTACTGGTCCTTATGCCAACACCAAATTCTCTTGCTTACTGTAGCCCTGTCATAAGTCTTGAAATCAGATTAATTAACTTTTCCAATGTTATTATTATTGTTCTTCCTTTTCTTTAAAATGTCTTCTTTTTATGTCCTTTGATTTCATATGAAATTTACAATTGGTTTGTTAATTTCAAAAAAAGCATCCTGGGATTTTGACTGGAACTGCACTGGATTTATAAATTTGGGAAGAATGACCGTCTTGTTAATCTTGTGTGTCTCCACCCTGCAGACACCATCCTCGGGCCGCCTCGAGCTCTGATCTCCACTCCCCTCTAGTGGGACCGTCATTCTCTGTGTTGGCTCCGCCTCCTCGTTTGTGGTCAGGAAATTGTTCCAGGATGAAAGCTGGTATTGGGGGGAGGACTCACCTGCTGCATGCCCCTTCTCTCAGAGATCACATTCTTTTATCCTGTTGCCTGAAAACCATGTCCTTGTGTATTTGTCCAGGTTTAGAGCTCTTTATGGAGACAACTACTCTAGCAGGGCTGGAAGCAGGAAGGCACTCACACTTGAATCCTAATACCCATCTTCTCAGTGGATTCTCAACACCTAGTGCCATTAATCCTGTACCACTGGACCTTCTTCTTTGGGATTCAGCTTCTGCATCTGTAAAATGTGGGAAATAAGAATCTCTACTTCATAAAGTTTTAAAGATTCAATGAGTAAAACATTTAAAACATGGCCTGAAACATAAGAAATAGCTGAACATTAGTTATCACTCTCTTAAGATTCAAAAGTCTGGAACAGAACCATCAAGTGGCAGAGCCTAGTTCATGTGCTCTGCTGACTCCCTTGATGCAAGAAGAGGGGATCCAGTTCTCATAGCCTCTAACCAGGGAGTCTCTTGAGAAAGGAAGGGCATGAGATGTTGGGTACCAGAAAATTGAAAAATGTCCTCTAGCACAATGAGGAAAGGATTTGAACATAGAACCTTGGAAAAGCAAAATCAAATAAGGTCCCTGTGAAAGCTTCTATTCAGCACTCTCTGCCATGTAACCATGAGAAAATAATGAAGTATCTATAGTATACAGTAAAATGTATAAAAAAGCTCAGAGGCATTTTGCTACAATCATCCAATCTCTCTTTTATATGTTTCTAAAATTCCTTTAATATATGTATATGTGTGTATCTTAATATACAGCAGAGTTTTCATATTTTATAAATGAAAATGTCCCTCATAGAACAAATATTCATATTAATGTCTTTAGCAAATGAATAAAACATTTTTCCTAGAATCCATTTTATATAATTCCAAGCGCTTTTCCTAGTAAATGTATACCACACGAAAGCGTCTATTTTACCTGTTGATTTTCTCTACTTTAAATGTTTAGGTACTGTTTTGAAACAATCCTAAAATGTACCATTTTCCAAAACGTTACAAACGAGTGGAAGATACAGAAGAATAAAAGACATGATCAAAAACTAGAGAAAGCAGACAGGGAAGAAAAGAAGAAAAATAGTTATCAAAGCAGTTGGGTGGCTTCAGAGACACCAGGCCGGGTTATTCCTACACTTCTGACCGGTGCTCCCCTCACCTGCAGGTGTGGATGTGCTGAGAGCGAGGCCTGGGTAGGAAGGAGGAGCAGTGAGGAGGGAAGGAGAGGCAAAGGAACTCGGCTTAAAGACACTGGACTCCTGGTGGGAGCAGGTGAGCTCACACTCCCCGCTCACCGCAAGGTAGCCTTACTCTCCCTACTCTAAGTGAGGTCCCGGGGATGGTGGCAGAAGCCAGGAGGGACCCCAATTTCACAGCCCACCGCAAAGCGAGCGGCCTCCTGCTAGTGGATATTTGCCACATTGGTTTGCTCAGAATCCCTTCTCCTTCCATCTCGTAGGCTGAGTCCCAACTGTACGTCCCCCCCGTCCATGAAGCACGAGTACTTTGTGGGGGCTGAACACCCCGCCCCCTCGGCCCCACCAGGATCATAACACAGTTTGGCGAATGCAAACTGTACAGACCTTTTCGGCAGAATTCTTGGAAATAAGTGTTGGCTTGTTCTCCCAGGACATGCACTGGAAGAAACTGTCTTCTCCCTACAAGTGTAATTAGTTAGCATGTGTCCTGCTGGCAGCTGGGCTCCATCTTTTGACCAGAAGGAGAGGCTGAGATGAAAACTAAAGCTAGTTTTGTATCAAAAATAATACTGTAAAAGGCAGAGAGAGAACAGATGGAAGAAATCTGTCTTTGGCAAGGTCATCGTGTCACTTGACCAGATCTCCGGAGCCGGTGGTTTTCCTTCATTGTTCGAGACGACTCGGGTTTATCGTGACACGCAGGAGACCCTCAGTGACGCGCTCTCGTAGAATGACAGTGCGAGTCACTTTCCATCCGAAAACATTTCTCAGCAGAGAGTTCCTACCTCTCCCCCCCCCCATTATTTTAAAGGAAAAAAAGAAAACATAATTTGAAATCTTTGTTTACTTAAGTTCAGCTCTTTTCTCACCAGATGATGTAATATCAGTTCTTTCAACTGGATGCCATGTGTCTACTTTAACATTTTAATTGTCCTCTTTGCTTTTGATATTTCTCGCCCATAACTAGGCATTTCTCAGTTAACACTGGTCATTTCTTCTAAGGGTATATCATTGTGTGTAGACCTCCCCTCTCAAACTCCTCACTTAGGAAAGTTTCCACCTAAAACAGAGAATACTTAAGAGCGAATCAGATGGTTCACTAAAACCAACATTTATCTTGAAAGAATAAGAAACCTAAGGTTACATGAAAGCAAATTTGCATGATGAAAAATAGTTAGAAAATGAAAATAAAGAGCCTCTGCTGAATAGAAAATGAAAGCAATCACTTTTATAGATACTACTATGTCCATTAGAGGTAGTATTGCCTTTTGGTTACTAATGAAATAAAATATATTCATTTACAAATAGACTCTCTTTTTTCAACTCCCTTGAAATCTTTTCTAATTTCTTAGTTTCTCAATACATAACTAAAATGTGAATGTGTAATTGGAGTAGGAAATTTGTTAGCTTGTGCACTTTTGTTAAAAATGTTATGAAACATTTTGATAGAAGAGTGGATCTGAACATTTTGGCCCTAGACAAAGGCATAAACAATAGCAAATTAATAGGGGACAAAATGACCAGCACTAGCTTCCTAAAGTAACGATTCAAGGATTCATAGGGGTCCATGAGGGTCTTTTAGGTCTTAGGAGCTGATCACTTATTAATGTTATAATAGTTTATGCTTACATTTCTATTATGGATATTTAATTTGTGAAATTTAGGAAAAAAACAAACTTTCTTACTGCATTTTATGAAAGGTAATTTTATTTCTTATCAAAGGTATGTCTATTCTTCATCTAATTCATATATATATGTATATGTATATATATATAAATATTTAGAAGAATCAGGGATAGGTGGGGATAAGTGGTCTGCAGACTTGTCTATTCAATAAAATAAGATGCTAGTGAAAGAAAATAAAGGTCCTCTGCATTCAAGGCAGTTAATGGCTGCCCAAGTAAATGTGAAGCCAGAAGAAAAGTAGGACTGAGGCTGCAGCGTGTTCGCACGGTTCTGTGTCTATGTGTTTGGGGGTGGGGGTGGGGGTTTGTACAACTAGGTCAGAGAAAGGGACTATTTTCTAAATGCAGAAGAAGGGCTTAAATATCAGAGAAACTAAAATAAAATCTTTGTTTTTTAGTTTATGACTTCATGTCATTGCTAATAGTTCCTTGGTACATAGGAAGATATGAAAAGGTGAGATGTACCGATCTCAAATTGTGAAGTATACTTTACGTGCGGCATTAGACATTTGTGTGATAACAACAGAGTGGTCTGTGTAGGTGGGAAAATCCCAAGTTTAACAGAGCATGTGTGCTAAGTGCTTTTCCAGTTGTGAGGATGGATTTGTGTTAAATAGCTATGGTCTCTCATGTCTCGGTTCCTGATACCTTATAGATATTTAGAATAAATGGTCACAGTGGAGGGAGGCTCTAGGAAAAAGTGACCCGAAGACCCACAGAATTACCTGGAGAGTTGAAGTCGCTGAAACACGTAGGCACCTCTTCTGGATGCGGTCGGGGAGAAGTAAATGCAGATTTAATGAGGCATCGCCCAGCAAAGCGTCTCCCCTCGGAAGGCGTCCTTCTTGTCCAGAATCAGGTCACGGGCGCCCTCACTCTCTGCTCTTCCTTCACTTTCTGCGTTTCTCAGTGAAAATGGAAGATCAACCGCAGCAGACAGGAGCTCCCGTCAGGAAGGAGGAGGCGTATTGGCAGAAAGCTATGCAACGCGTCAGATGTTGGTGGATCTTAGAAAAACGAACAGTGCTTTTAAAGTCAGGTGAACATACTTCTTAATTAGAACATGTGTATGACGGGTGCCCTTTTCTGCCTGTGTGCGCGGCCAGTCCTGCCTGGTTTGCACTCACGGCCCGCAGGGAAACTGGGCACACTCGAGGGGTTCTCAGTGCTGGTGAGCTTTGCAAAGGGCGCACTGATGCCCCAAAGGGACGGGGGAGCTGGCCTCGGGGGGCCACTGGGAAGGCTCGCGGAGCCAAACAGGAGCCCGAGGAGAATAAAACCCCTGAGTGACAGGTGCAGCCCGAGTGACGAGAAAGCGAGCAGGGAAAGCGAGGCGAAAACAGGGAAGAGTTGGCGAGAGAGCCCATTAGCAGAAACAAATTAAAATACATCATTAGGCACCCAGTGTGATAGGCCGGGAATGAGATAAGTGTTCCTGTGTGACTTAGGGAAATATCTCCTTACTTTAGAATCGCACCCTGCTCTTAAATCTGTTCACATTTGTCCTGTGCTGATTCCCATGGCAACAACTTTCCCATTAAGCAAAATTGGAAAACATAAAAGTCCTCAATTATGAACTCCTCAAGGGCATACAGGTGACCTTCATAATTGCTCATGTAGCCTTAACACACGCAGGATGTGGCACGCAGGGAACAGTTAATATGTATTTAGCAGACAAATATATCATTAACAAGAATTCTATTTTAAATATAAATTTAAAAATGATTGAAATTATAATTACATTTAAAATGTAATGTCCATAAGTTCTCTCAACTTTCGACTTTTTCCTGAATTTGAGCTAATTTATTCCACATGGTTAACTTATCTCACTCTGAAGCTATTCATTAAAGATAAGCATAATTTTAATTAGTTTCTCAGAATATATAAACAAAACTTTTTCAGTATTTGTTGAGCTCCATTCTTTCTTCTAACACTAAATATTGCAGCAAAAAGGACTTGACTTTGGATTCTTATTTCTGGATCTAAATTTCTGATCCACCACTTAGATTATCCTGGCCAAGTTAATGTTTCCAAGCCTTTAAATGGGTACAAAATAACCTATAATTACCATTAGGATTAAACGAGATAATAGATGAGATGATATACAAATATCAATTCCTCTCTTTCTTCCCTTCTGATTTTCCGGTGGATTGACTGATAAGCGAGAACTGGCTCTGTGATATTCTTAACGGGATCTGTTTAGCTGGAAGTTACTATATTCCTCTAATTCTTCTTTGAGGCTGTGTTAGAAATGTGTTCTTCTCCACTCAACTTTATTGATCAAAATTCCATCATTTTTTCCTTTTATAATTTAAATGCCTGTTTATTTGCTGAAAATATATCTATCTAGTGAAAAATAGTGTTTGGAGTTTATATTCCTGTGGAAATATATTTAAATAATTTTCTAGAAGCAAAAGGCCAATGCTTGGAAAACTAAATGTCATTATTGTTTCCCTCGTCATTACCTATTCGCCCTTTGGTGTCCAACTCAAATACATCATTTTCCACAAAGAAACCTCCATCACCCCGTCAAGAGCTTGTTTCCTGAACTCCTTTAGTTCCAATTCAGTTTGTTTTCAGCCATATCCACTGAGAGTTTTATTTAATTGACACAGATATCAAAAGCCAGCAAAGAGTCAGACTGGAAATATAAAGCAGAATAAGTCAGAGGAGACACAAGTATAATTATTATATAATGTGATATTTTCAATGAACATGCATTTATTTTCGCTCTACTTTTTATAATTCAAACACCTTATCTTCACTGCATTTATAGAGGATTGTGGGAAACTTTGCTATATACAATGTTTCTATTTTATTTTACAATAAAAACCCACAACTAAATTTTAAATGTTTTAAACAATCTACTTAGAATCTAATATTCTCATGATTAATTTTCTTTCTAAATCAGGTTTGTTTGCAGTCTAACAGTTATACAGGTCAAAAACAGATTTTTGTGAATGGTCGTATAATTTAACCCTACCGAGGTCAAAACTAAACACTCAAAAATCACATCATATGATTATTAACCTTATGCTATCTTTTCAGATGTCATTAGTTATGTTGTTATTCATCTTCTCTACTTACATAGAATAATTTTTTTCCATTTAAAATTGAAACCAATATTATTTCTCTCGCAGAGTCTTTCATTTGCCCAGAATGAAAGACTGTTTGGGAAATGTTTGGGAAACATTTAAAAGCCTATAAATTACTTAGAAGTCAACCCTCTCTCCATTCTAGCCTGAATTTCAATATAATACATTTTAAAGACAAATGCAATAGATTAATGTACATTGTATCCTTCATCCAAAAATAGGTTTTCTTTATTGAAAAAAGAAATAGAGGAAGATATAAACAAGTGGAAGAATATACCATGCTCATGGATTGGAATAATTAACATCATTAAATTGTCCATATGACCCGAAGCAATTTATAGATTCAATGGAATTCCTATTAAAATACCAACAGCATATTTCACAGATCTAGAACAAACATTTCGAAAATTTATATGGAACCAAAACAGAATCCGAATAGCTGCAGTCATCTTGAGAAAAAAGAACAGAATGGGAGGGATCACTTTACCAGATATCAAACTGTACTACAAAGCCACTGTAATCAAAACAGCCTGGTATTTGTACAACACCAGACATATACATCAATGGAACAGAACAGAGACCCCAGAAATAGACCCACACCATTATGGCCAGTTAATATTTGACAAAGGAGGCAAGAGCATACAATGGAGAAAAGACAGCCTCTTCAATAAATGGTGCTGGGAAAATTGGACAAGTACATGCAAAAAAATGAAACTAGACTACCAGCTTTCACCATACACAAAATAAAATCAAAATGGATAAAAGACTTAAATGTAAGTTGCAAAACTATAAAAATCCTGGAAGAAAACATAGGCAGTAAAGTCACAGACATCTCACGTAGTGGAATTTTTACTGATACATCTCCTAGGGCAAGAGAAACAAAAGGAAAAATAAGCATATGGGACTACATCAAACTAAAAAGCTTCTGCACAGCAAAAGAAAACAGCTTCAAAATACAAAGGAACCCCACGGTCTGGGAAAACATATTTGCCAAGGATGTATCTGATAAGGGGCTAATTTCCAAAATGTACAAAGAACTCACAGCACTCAGCAAGAGGAAGACAAACAACCCAATTAAGAAATGGGCACAGACCTAAATAGACAGTTCTCCAAAGAGGACATACGGATGGCCAAGGGACATATGAGAAAATGCTCAGCGTGGCTAAGCATCAGAGATGCAAATTAAACCACAATGAGGTATCACTTCAGACCTGTCAGAATGGCACCATCAACAAATCAACAAACGACATGTGCTGGCGAGGGTGTGGAGAAAGGGGACCCTAGTACACTGCTGGTGGGAATGCAGACTGGCGCAGCCACTATGGAAACAGTATGGAGGTTCCTCAAGAAATTAGAAATGGAGCTGCCTTTTGATCCAGTGATCCCACTTCTAGGAATATATCCTAAGAATCCTGAAACACTAATCAGAAAGAATATATGCACCCCTATGTTCATAGCAGCACAGTTTATAATAGCTAAGATCTGGAAACAGCCCGAGTGCCCATCAGTAGCTGAGTGGATAAAAAAGCTATGGGACATTTACACCATGGAATACTATGCAGTTTTAAAGAAGAAGGATCTCCTACCCTTTGGGACAGTATGGATGGACCTGGAGAATATTATGTAAGTGAAATAAGCCAGGCAGAGAAAGACAAACATCACATGATCTCTCTTATATGTGGAATCTAAAGAACTTAATAAACTGATGAACAGAATAGATTCAATGACATGGAAGCATGGATCAGACTGACAAATATCAGAGGGGCTGGTGGGTGGAGGGGGAGAGATTAACCAAAGAACTTATATGCATATATGCACAACCCAAGGACATGGACAATGGTGTGGAGAGCAACTGGGGAGGGCGGTGGGAAGGGGTGGAATGGGTCATTGGGGAGAAAAAGGGACATCTGTAATATTTTGAACAAAAATAAAAATAAAAAAACAAAAAACAAAAAAATTCCACAAAAACAACAACAAAAATAGGTCCTCTTGTGTATGATTATTCATTTATACTTGTGTTTTTTGTAAACACAAAATATGTCTCTTCCATGTTCATCACCTCCTAATTAAAAATGAACATACAGTAACTCTTAGTAGATATTGATAACAAAGACTCATTAGTTGCTTGGTCATGCTTGTCTGATGTACTTAATTTAAAATGATTAATATGTAAATACTGTGCTATGCTTAATGTTGCTTCTTAATCCATTTAAAAATATGCTATCTTAACCCATTACACACAAGATTTGGTTCTGCTCTAATAAGAGAAAAGAAGTGACCATTACGTCTTCTTTTGTGTGAGTTGCCATTTAACTCTCCTAATTTTCTTTAATAATTAAAAAATGTTAATGCCACTATTAAATGATACATAAGATAATGAGACCCAGGGATATTATGAACAAAATTGAAATTAACATTAAGGGACACAACTGAGAGTGTTGTGGCATTTTCCCATGTTCAAGTAGCATCATCATAGGCAGAGTCCAACTGAAAATTTATTGTAATCAATTATCTTGCAAAAGAATAAATGGCCATCTGATTTATGAATATAAATTTCTTCCACACATATCTTAAAATTTTATCACTATATGTTAAGTGAAATTCATATATTAAGTTACAATCATTCTAGGTTATTAGAGGATATTGATTATTGACTTCCTCACAGAGAAGATTTTGGGGCAAATCTGAATATTTATATCAATATGTATCAATACTAGAGAAGAACAAGAGTAGACAACTTATAATTTTCTTTTCTCCACAAAGTTGGAAATGAATAGTCATTGAAGTGTCACTTTTGATACCTATTTCTAGGCAAGAAATAATCCTTTAACGAAGTTGCACATGGGTATCTCTCTGCCATCACGATAACCGTTTACTTGTTAATAGACCTGCAAAGATGTGTTGGCACTTCTGAAATTCACATTCCCCCCAAAATGATAAAAAGCATAATTTTCATTTTACTTAAATATATATATTATTGTGGATACAATTTTGATTGTTATAGGCAAAACGAAAACAGAAATTCTCATTAGCAATGTACTCATATATGTGTAGGTGTGTGTGAGTTGCTTTAATGACTACTATTATCCTCTGTAGTGTTTGTGAAGCTCCTGCAACAGTGGCCAGCCCATTACAATAGGCTAAGAAAGAAAGAAAGGAAGCCTCCACATTGTGAAATACAGTGACAGAAATATTTAAGTGGAAACTAACTATGGCATAGGGGATTCTTCAATTGCCTTTCAAAGCAGTGCACATGCAGAATCCTGCTGGCATTTCCTTCTGCCATGAGTAATGAAATCTTTCTCTTCCAGCTGGAACTGGAAGGGGCACGGTCTAAAGCAGAACACTTAATCGCCTCTCTGTCCCAGGAAAAGTCTGAGCCAGACACTTACAGATAAGGAAATTCTGCTCCAGGCTCCTGTGTCTCATCAGCATGGTAAGCAATACATCCCACTTTCAGCAGTGAATCGGTGAATGGGGAGAAAGGTTAGAATACAGAGGAGAGGGGGACAGGTCTGCACCAGGCACATTCCTGCTCCTCCTGATTGCCTTTCCACATGTTCACTGTCATCATGTAGATCGAATGGCTAATCACCAGTCACTCCTACTTTCAAAGGTAAATATTAAAACATATTCCAAAGTAAAAAATAATATGGATTTTGGTCCATTTGGTAACTTAAATTATCTGCTCAATTGTTTTCATCCACCAGCGTGGTTAACAGAGTATTGACTAAACATTTTTTCTATGCAGGGACAGCCAACGAGGATTTTCATCTATGAAAGCGGCTATCACAGTTACTGTGTTGTACCCTTCCTGAAAGTTGGTAGAGAATAAATAAAAATTCCTTGATGTGTTTAATGGTTGGGAAAAAGAAAATTAGCACAATTATTCAAAATTATAAGAAAATAATACAATTTGTGGGCTACTCAAACTCAGAGAACCATAGACTTGCTTTATTAAATAAACATAAGTTCAAGTTTTCTAAACAATAGTTGAGCCACCTCACCAGACCTTAGCTCCTCAATATTTATGAAAAAAATTTCTAAGAAAGCAAGATAGATGTAGTCTACACAACAAATGTCTTTAAAATGATTCTGCTCTAGAAAACGCTTATAGCGTATTCTCAAAAGGCCATCTTTTCAGTAGGCGCTATAAAGAGAGCATCTATGAGCCAATAAAGGCATAGTGCTCTCATATTCCTTCAGGGACCTTTTAGTTATATGATGAAAAACTGCTTTCTCAACACACATAGTTGTACTTCAAAACTGCCTTTCTGGCAAAAAAAAAAAAAAGAAAAGGAGTTGAATAAAATTAATAATTATAGTTTTAGTTTGGGTTTCTCTCTCTGTCTCTGTTTCTCCCTCTCCCCACAGCCTGAGATTGTGTATAGCATCAGCATTAAAAATACTGCGAAGACTAAAACATGGAGGTAATTTAAGTATTCCTCTCACATCTTTTTATTAATATTTGAACGACAAGCAAGCTATGTATTAAACTGAAGATGTCATGGGAAAAATCTCAAAGAGCTTGACTTCTATAATTTTACAGCAGTAGGTGCTTACAGATCATTGAACCCAGTGTTTGTCTACAGGTGGAAGACACAAGGCACATAGAGAACAATTAATTCGAGTTGTTCACTGTTACACAGTTCGATGGTAAAAGAGCCCAGCCTAGAACACGTTCTGAGCACTGCCAATAAAATTATTTTGACAAGGATCTAAAACACTGGGAAAATAAGTGTCTTGATCAAAAACCTACCTATTCTATCTTGCTGTATAATATGTTTGCTAGCAATTCATGTTTTGTTTTCTTTTGTCTAAATCAATTTATGCGTATATAAATCTTCTTTTTCTATCCTGCCTTTTAACTATATTATTAGTCTGTTGAACTCTTGTGTGATGAGGAACATTATACTTGCCCAACTCAATACGCCTCTAGATATCCAGTGTCGAATACTATCTGTACAAGTGCTATGGAATGTGACATTGCAAAGGTCAAGGCTGCATTTTGTTCATATTTGTATCTTAGCCACTAGCCATATGTGGCTGTTTAAATATAAATTTAAATTAATTAAAATTAAATAGTTCAAATTCACTTTCTCGGTCACACTGGCTCCATTTCAGGGGTGAGGAGCTTGAAATAGCTCTGTAGCTCATGCGGCCGGTGGTGACTAAATCGGTGGTGCAGATATGGAACAGCGCAGTGCCAATAGGAAGATCTATTGGATGGTGCTGCTGCAGACGAGTAAAAAATGGAAACAATCCATTAGGGAGAGGATGATACCGAGAAAGATGGATGGGTAGATGCATACACAGATAGGTGCAAAGAGGGGTAGAGAGACAGGGAAGACGAGAAGGGTGAAGAGAGGTGACTCGTTGATATTACGAGGTATTTTAGATATGGTTGCTGCTGAAAAGTTCTGTGAGAAGTTGGCCAACAACTCTTTCCTAAGGCTTATGAAATGTGAGTCTGACCTACAGTGGGGTGCGGAGGAGCCATCACTCGTCACAGGCACCCCCCCTCGGTTAGCACAGCACACCCACCGGGAGGTAGGGGCTCCGAAGCACAGTAAATAGAGTGGCTTTCGAACCCTTCAGGCACAAACGAGGCAAAAGCAGCAGTAATCCTCATTCAGGGCATGGAGCCCCTGACATTTATGCTAGCGGTATAGGGCTACAAAAATGAGTAAAAATGCCTGCATATCTGTGGTTGAAATCCACATTTATAACTTTTCCTTCAAGGTTGTGCACTGCATTTTCATTATTCTGATCTTTTTGTCATTGTTTACTTGTTTTAAATCTCCTATTATTATATCATCCAGAGAATTAATTTTAACATCTTATAAACCATTTACCAGAGCTAATATGTATCTGTTATTAAGTATCAAATATTGCCAATGGGGATTATGTTTCTTACCTAATGACTACATATATGAACCTTTTTTTTATTTCTTAGAAATATGTAAAGTATAATTAAAAAAAAAATGAAACTATTAGGTTACATAGTCCTTTCTCCGAGCTGAATATTTCCCTAAAGAAAGTCTCCCTGTTTTTTTGTCAGCCTGGGGGGAATGGCCAGGCGAAGGCGTGGCTGCGTATTCCCGGGGAAGCTACACTATTAGAATCCAAGCTCAGAGTCGTCGTCGAGTCCTGCGGCAGCAGGATAGGGTTTGCCCATCATGCAATAAAAAAGAACATAGACGACCAATAAACAATAGCACATAAAGAGATTTTATTAAATATTCTACTAAACTATATTGACTTTTTGCTTTGATTTTAGAAAATTTTCGTTATTCAAAAAATAGGAAGGCATCTTAGCGTCTTCTTCAGGAAAGGTGGCACTCACAGGAAAATAGAGCTAACTTCGGAATGAAAGTTTCCACTTAAATGTGTCAGTCTATATTGTTGAGAAAGTCCTCAGGCTAACAGAAAGCTGAAAACAATAGAAAGATCCCTTAACAGGGAAATAGGTAAATAATTTGATGTACTTCCATATAATACAACACAGCAAAAATGAATAAATTAGAGTCACTCATATACATGAGTGAAAAAAATAGAGGTTCCAGGAAAATATATAAAGTATGACCATTTGTGTGAAGATAAAAACATATATAGCAGTGAACAGTGTTATATATGGATGTTGTTATATATTAGGCTGATACTGAATATGAACTTGTGTAGAAGGGCACCACTGCAGGAAGGATGAGGGCATCGGAGCTGTATTGGTAAGGTGGTGAGGTGGTGGGGACATGGTCTTACTCTCAAAGCAATTCTGTAGTCAGAGAGAGAAAGAGGGAGAAATATTCTCAGTAAGCAGCTCTCAGTGAACAATATGAGGGAAAATATTAGAAAGAGCACTTATGAAGTGGAGGCACTAAGAAGACAACATTGAAAATGTCCAAGACGTGAACAAAAATTAGATGATCCCACTTATGTAAAATTAGTCGATAGTTGCATATATGTTCGTAAGAGGAACATGACAGAGAGATGCCAAGATCTTAACAGTGGCCGTCTCAGCGTGCAAAGATTTCAAACTGACTTACACACTACTCCTTATGTTTCTGTGCAATTTTCAAATGTTTTACAGCGCCGTTGTATGTGGTCAGCAAAATACAGAGCATTATAGAGAAATGAAAGAGAGAGCTGTGATAGCTAGAAGGGAGATTAAGTATAGACTAGACCTTGAAGTCAGGCAAATGCAAGTTTCTCTCTCCTTTAGGGTGATAAACAACCAGTCAGTATTCCCACCGAGTTCACTCATCACATTCAAATTCCAGGTCTGAAAGATCAATCTATGGACTTACTTAATGAGGCCCCTACCCTAGCTTTTTCCAGGATGTGCTTATGTCTTTGACAGGCATGGAAGCCATTGTTTTTAGCTGGAAGGGTTGGGGCTTGGAGAAAGGGAGAATTCTAAATTCTAAGTTAGGAATAGATTTTAGGAGGATAGGAGGTAGGTTACATGGGAGGAGGGACTGAAAGTTCTAAGTGGGGTTAGGAATTAGCAGGATAATGTGAGGCTCTCTCCCTCCCTCATACAAAGGGGTCTGTCCCACACAGGGCCTTGAATGCAAGTGAGCCTTGGGTCACCCCACAGAGGACCAGAACCTGGGGATGCTTTTTTTCATGAAGAATTGAGATGAGCACAGAAGCAGAACTGTCGTTGCCCAGATGATGAAGTATGGGATACATTAGAGAGGAAGCTATTTTCCCTACCTCTACCTGGACTCTGGAGAGTCTTTGTCACCACAAGGTCGAGATTTCATGAGCATCTGGAGTCAGCATCTGGCAGGGTCAGTGACCTTCTCCAGAAGGGCAGAAGAGAGGTAAAGCTGGGCCAGATGGCTCCCCGGGGAGCCAGAGCAGAAGCGCAAGTAAAGTGTAAGGGAGGCTTGGGTCTCCTGTCAACAGGCCAAGGTGTGAGCGATCGCTTGGAGAAATCCTACAAATTACCGGAAGACTTGGGGATGCTAATTTCTGATAATGGGAAGATTGAACGTTTGCCCATGACAAGCGAACACATCTCATTGTGTAAGATCATAGTGAGAAGTAGGAATATGGGTTACACTTATTTTGTTAAATTTGTAACTATAATCTTAGCAGTGCATTTTCATATTGTGGAGGATTACTTTTTAGAAAGTAGCAATTTCTAAGTTGCTTTAATATTTTTTTTTAATTATGGAACGAGTGAGAGAGCAATAGAATGTGAGGGACAAGAGATGGATTTAAAGAAAAGAGACAGAGGGAAAGAAAGATCTTCAGTTAGACACAGAAGCAGAGGGCAGGGGGAAGAGAGACAGAGACCCATAATGGCTTGTCAATCTGTTTTTATAGAAGTAAACAGTCCTTAATAGTAAAAACACAGAGGTGAAACTTTAGAGCTGAAAGAAGCCTTAGATTTCATAAATCACCAAAACCTCACTATACTGATTAGGAAACACAGTCTGGAGATTTTCTTAGAAGAAGTCAGAATGTACAGATTTCTGTGGAATGCCGTGTATTAACGCGAGGCTTAGTATTTGCATTGTTGGGATTTTCTGAACTGAGTTTTCAGCAAATTAGTAGCAAATGAATCATCCATAATTACCCGTGTTGGATTAAAAGAGAGTGTTTTTCTACTTAAAAGGTAGGCCGGGGTCAATTTTATGGCAACATTATTTATGTTTATGCATAAAGACATCTGGTGGCCTGAAGTTTCCATTCCCATTTCCATGCCTTTTATGTTTTCACAAGTTTGTACAAGTTGAACAGAAATGTCTGTTTCCTGCTAAATGCATTAGGAACTGATACAAGGGTGAGAAGAAAGGAAGCAATGGAAAAGGTAATGTATGAGAATTTAAAAGAATGTAGAATAAAAACCAGACTGTGGAAAACACGGGCGAAAGGAATTAGCGTCTTCAGAGGGGGAAGCTAAGGCACAGAACCTTAGGTCAGGTGTGTGTCCTACTTGGGAACGTTTGCCTCTCAGGTGGCTGTGCAAAGCCCTCGTATCGTAATTTTAATTTGCATTCATGTTATGCATCAGTGGCGCTTACTTTGCTGAGAAAGTCCCATTCATGTCCTTGCCAATTGTGACATTGTCTTGTTTTAATTCATTCTGTAAGAACTCTGTGTGCTTTTCATACCAAACCTTTGTGAGTTTTGTGTTTAGCAAACACATTCTTCCTATTTGAAGCTTCCCATCCACTTTTTAATGTTTTCTTTTGATGACCAGAAGTTCTTTATTTTAATGGAGCGTTATCATCAGTCTTTCTTTTATGGTTAGTTCTTTTATATATTTTTTAATGTTCTATCCTGAGGTAATTAAGATATTCCTTATATGTTCATTTGAAAGCTTGTAGTTTAACCTGAAAAATTTAGTTCTTTAATCTACTCTAAAGTTATGCATGTGAGGTAGAAATGCAATTTCCATTATTTTGTACCTAACGAAATGTGCTAGCACCATTTATAAACAGTCCCTCCTTTTACCACTGAGCTCAAGCCCCATTCCATCAATTATTAAATTTATATGTGTGGGGTTCATTTCTGGAGTTTCTGTTCTGCTTCCTTGGCCTATTTGTCTGTCTCCAGACAAATCTTAAACTATCTTAATTACCTTTGCTCTACAATAAGATTTGAGATATCCAACAATATGCCCCGCCTTGCTTCGGCCTTTATTATGTATATTTCAATATCAGCTTGTTAAATTATATAAAAAATTCTTTTGGATTTTTTTTTTATTGGAATTGCACTGAATCTGTAGATAAATTTGGGGAGAATGGACATTTTTATTATATTGAATCCTGAAAGTCTGGTTTTAGTTTCTGATAGGAAAGACATTGTTTTCTTAGGACAATCAGTATACTTGTTTTAAATATTAAAAGTAGTTTATATTTGAAACAGATCTTAATGAACCTGAATTTAAAACAGGGTTAGTATTTATAATAATCTGAAGCTCTTTGCCAATACTGGAGGCAATTTACAGAACTGAGGCACATCCTATACAACACTTGTTACCTGAGACACTTACTCTGTAAAATTTACTGAGTTATAAGAAAAGAAAATCAGCTTTTGTAGCTTTAAGGAACTTAATTTATCTGTTTTGAGTTTATTGATACTAAAATAATATAAAAGCATTTCTCTAGGCTGCTGGAAGTTTGTCATTTGAGTTTAGTTATAATTTCTGTATGGAATTCCTTTTTGTTCAAAAGCTAAATTTTGTTCACAGATAAATGCATTTTGAGTAACAATCTCCTCGAGAGAGTCTCTTATTTATACATTTCCTTCTCACAGTGAAATTAACAAGCAACTGAGCTTAAAAGGGTCAAAACTATAGAAGCCTTTTTTTTTTTTCTTTTTCTTGAAATGTGGGCTCAAAATCTCTTACAGATTGCAAACCAGCCCAAAATTCTTATTTTATTGTGCATGTGTTTACCTAAGTGAAGCTTCCTATTCTCTCTCTTGGGGGCTGTGGTCCAGTGAGTATGTCAACCAGGCTCCATGTTCAGCTTTGCAGGGGGCCTGGGCAGCTGGCTGGGTTGGCTGCTCTGAAGGGGACCCTTCCCAGGTGAATGCGGGAAAGGAAATATAATTGGGTAAAGAGTTCAGAAGTCAGCCCACATTGCAAGGGCTCAGGAATGGACAGAGAAGCTGTGAGAGGCCTTTAGTTTTGTCTTGAGGGGAAAGTACCCACTTCTGTTAGTGAAATGGAGCCCAGTAAAACTCCAGTGTTCTGGTTCTCAGTGAGGAAGAGAAAGGATGGGGAGAGAGTGAGAACGGGCAGAACTTCTCGACCCCAAAACCACCTGATCAGAACCCTCCACCTTAGAACACGCTAAGCCTCTCTTCCTTGCGCACCTGAAATTACCAGCTATGTCCACACCCTGGTGGCCTGATAATATTTGCTGGCCTGTATTTGTGTCAATACCTCTCATGGCTACTTGTATGGCAGACAGTGCTTTCATTATCATTGTCATTTGCTATGTGTCTTATCTTCTCTAGTAGACTGAACATTCTCCATGAACACGGTTCATGCCTCATCCATGGGCTTCTTTCCCTGCACATGAAACACTGCCACGTCTTGTCAGGAGTCATGGTCAAAAGGCACACTGGTCTCAAATCCACATGCATATCTGAACTAATGCATTCTAAGGAAATGCAATAATGGCAACAAAAATATGGTTGAAAATAACACTGCCATTCTAAGAGAAAAGGCAGGTCCGAGGGTTTAGCTCTCAGACTGTCCTTTGACTTAGTGTATGTGAAACCTACAGACAGAGTAAGGCTGCAGACAAAAACAAATTTAAAAAACAAAACAGGGTAAACAAAACTGAGGTGCACATAAGCATGTCTTCATGGTGTGAAGGGTATAAGACAGTTGTCATGGCCCTGGCTGGTGTGGCTCGTCCTGTACACCCAGAGGCAGCCAGTTCGATTCCCGGTCAGCGCACATGCCCAGGTTTTGGGGTCAGTTCCCGGTATGGGGCGTTCAGGAGGCAACCAATAGATGTTTCTCTCTCACATCAATGTTTCTCTCTTTCTCTGCCCTCCTCCATCTCTCTCTCCCCCCTCCCTCTCCCTCTCTTTTCCTCTTTCTCAAAAAATCAATAAAAACATTAAATTAAAAAAAAGACATCTCCCATGGAACACAAGGTGCTTCAGTGAGTCCAGGGCTCCTGAGAATGCAGCACAATTTCATCCAGCACATTCGGAGCCCTGGCGCTCCAATGAGGGAGGCGCACCGGTGGTCAGGGGGACCACCATCACCTGGGGCGGTACCTGGAGAGTGTGAGGTGACCCCATTCTTGGCACTGAGGTCAGACCCATCACCAGTTTTAGATGCCAGCTGAACTTATGGGGTGCTTTGTGTTTCCTGGCTCAGAAACTGCCTCCGTCATTGGAAGAAACTGAGAAAAATTGCTCATGAGGGAGGAAACAGGCTGGAGGCGTAGGTAACAGCTGCGCCCGCCGCCTCCCGCAACCACATAAGAATCACATTTAAATACAGAACCACCGTCACTCGGAGCCTCCTGAGATCGGGCTGCACAGAAGCCCCACAACCAGGGAGCTGAGGAAACACCAAGACCGGTAAGAGGGGCGGAGACGCGGGCGGATCGGGGCTGGATCCCGGGGACGCGGCCGCGGGCCCACACCCGGTGCCGCCGGTAAACCCGGGAGGACATCTCAGCGGAGGCAGTTTCCTGGGGGAGGGAGGGGTCCCAGCCCCACAGCAGGCCCCCTGCCAAAGTCTCTAGGGCTGGGAAGAGACGTCCCCACAACTCCGGGCTGTGAACCCAGTGGGGACTGTCCCTGAGGGTCGCGGAGGCAGCGGGAGCCCCAGCAGCTCCTCTAAAGGGCCCGGCACGGACTCACTCGGACGCTCCCTCTGAGCCCAGCGCCAGGAGCAGCCGGAAAGGACCCGGGACACTTGGGGAGGAACTAACCTGCCTGAGATCCGGGCGAGAGGCGGAGGGCGGCTTCCTCCAGGCAGAAGGGCTGGCGGAGGCCATGGCTCCATTAGCGAGTCCTCCCCGCACAGCCGGCAGGCAGGCGCCATGTTTGAATCGCCAGCACCTGACTCGCACCTTTGGCCCCGCCCCGTGATTCCCGGAGGCCCCGCCCCTCCCACCTGCAGCTCATCCAGGCCATTTCCAGGGGCTTTTCTGTGCAAGTGGGTTCTTGAGCCTTATGCTTAGGACTTTCCTAAAATCTCTCAAACAAGCAGCAGCGGGCCCCATGCAGCTCGATAGGTGGCCCCAGGCCTGGCACTAGCGGCAGCTGCATTGGCTCATAGCTGGGCCTCTCCTGGGCACCTCCAAGCCCAGCACAAGGAGCAGCCAACTATGGTTTGCTGTGTAGCTCATGCTGGGTGGCCCTGGGCAAGGCACTGGCACAGGCTGACTTTACACCTCCAGGGAGGCCCCAGGGACAGTGCACCTCGTGGTCAGACTCCACCACGCTGGATTACAACCCTACCACATCCACAAGTGACACACTCAAGGGGCGCACTTGGTGAACACCAAAGCCCCACTGAAGTAAATCCTGCTCCATAGGGGTGTCTCCAGCACAGCAGCTCTCTGGCTGTAGTTGCAGCTGGTCCTCACAGCCAATTGGCCTGGGGGTCAATTCCTCCCAGTGTTGCCAACAGCAACCAAGGCTCAGCTACAACAGGACATTGCACACAGCTCACACAGGGGAGCACCTAGAAGGCCCAGCTCAGGTGACTGGGGAGGCTGAGCCACTGGACCCTATAGGACACCTACTACACAAAGCCACTCTACAATTTCCAGGACACATAGCAGCTCTACCTAACACATAGAAACAAACACCAGGAAGCAGCCAAAATGCAGAGGCAAAGAAACATGACACAAAGGAAAGAAAAGAAGAATTCTCTAGAAGAGGAACTAAATGAAATAGATCCAAGCAAGCTAACAGACACAGAGTTCAGAATTTTGTTTATAAGGATGCTCAACCATATTAGTAAGAGTATTAAGAAAACAAGTGAGAACATCGATGACCAATTTGAAAAGAAGGCTACACGAACTGAAATGAAGAATAATTTACAGAGAATCAATAGTAGAGTAGAAGACACTGAGAATCAAATCAGCAATTTGGAACATGAAGAAACAAAAAACACCCAACCAGAAGAACAAAAAGAAAAAAGAATCCAGAAATATGAAGGTAATATAAGGAGCCTCTGGGACACTTCAAGCGGCCCAACATTTGTATTATTGGGATGCCAGAAGGAGAAGAAAGAGAGTAAGAAATTGAAAACCTATTTGAAAAAATAATTATAGGAAACTTCCCCTATCTGGGGAAAGAAATCGACTTACAAGTCCAGGAAGCACAGAGGGTCCCAAACAAGAAGAACCCAAAGAGGCCCACATCAAGACACATCATAATTAAAATGCCAAAGGTTAAAGACAAAGAGAGAATCTTAAAAGCAGCAAGAGAAAAGCAGTTAGTTACCTACAAGGAAGCACCCATACAGCTGTCAGCTGATTTCTCAACAGAAACTTTGCAAGCCAGAGGGAGTGACAAGAAATATTCAAAGTGATGAAAAACATGGAACTACAACCAAGATTGCTCTACCCAGCAAAGCTATCATTTAGAACTGAAGGTCAGATAAAGAGTTTCACAGATAAGGAAAAGCTAAAGGTCATCACCACCAGGCCAGCACTACAGGAAAAGTTGAAGGGTCTTCTCTAAGAAGAAGCTAATGAACAAAAGAATCTGACAAACTAAATAGATCCAGAGACATTGACGCAGGCAATAGATGATCATATGTCAGAGGAAAGAGGGAAGGGGGTGGAGGGTGGGAAGAGACTAACCAGAGAAGTTATATGCATATAAGTATAACCCATGGACACAGTCAATAACGGGGTGAAGGCCTGGGGAGGGGGTTGGAAGCGAGGTGGATGGGGTCAGTTGGGGGGGAAAATGGGACACCTGTAATACTTTCAACTATAAAGATAAAAAAAAAAAAATGCTCATGAGCTTATTTGAAACATTTGTACTTAGGTGGGGGAAAGTGTGAAGAGGGCCATCTCAGGGCTGGAAACCCATGGTCGCAAAAGGAGACGAACAGGAAACGCTGTCAATGAGATCCTAATACAGGATATAGCCAGAGGGAAACTCGCTTTACTTTCACATATTGGAGGCACACAGAAACATTTGTTGATGAAAAGCCAATTTTCAAAATTTTATTCCCAAAGGGAACCAATTCAGAATTCTTGGAAAACTATTGACAAACATAGAGATACAGAGAAAATGGAGTGTTAATTTTTCCCCCAGCATGTGTCCTCTACCTTTTTGGAGTGTCCTCATCAATTTTGGATTGGATTTTTAAAATTAGATTTATAGAGGCTCATTTTTTTCCTTCCTGACTCTATCACTACAATGTATCCAACAAATATGAAGCTCGGCTTATGACTAGATGGATTCACCAACTAGATTCTCTGTCTGGCCTAGCCAGCTCTGAGCCTTTATCTTGCATGCAGTTGAGCTTCTTCTATTAAATATCATTATTTACTAAAGTAGGAAACATAAAATTCTAACCAATCTTAAATTATTTGCCATAAACAAAGTGTACCTCTTCTCACACTTCAAGTCTTAGCAATTCTAGGTACCCGGCTGGTCATAAAACTTCTTGAGAGCTTATGAATTTTGCCTACATAAAATAAGCGAGAGTTCACAGCAACTTAGTGCTATTTCATGGGCTTCTGAGACGGACCTGAAAGATGAGTTCGGTCTGCCTGACTGATACCCCCATCTAGCACTGGTATATTCTATTTACCTCATCTCAGACGAAGGACTGGTCCCTGCCCTTCCCCCTTTCTTGCTTATTGCATGGGTCATCTCTTTCCTTTCATTTGAGAACAAAAGTGGAAAATCTAAAAACGCAACCAAAATAAATAAAATTAAGCATGTCCCTAAATCATAGTCCTTTCTCTATTTTTTGTTTTTATCACATTCAGCAGACTTTTTATTTTCTGGATCGCAAGCTACCATATCATTTACACTAATTAAGGGTTTAGGCCTTTCATATGCTATACTTCCAAAATTAAGATTATGAAACAGCCAGCCTAGTAGATTCATAACACGTATTTCAACTTGCTTCTCATTGGGCCTTTGCATTTTTCCCTCCGTCCTGTTGTAAAATTCAATCAAACAGGACTAGTTGTAGAAGTTATGTTTGGGGATTTCCTTTGTTCTTTCATTCTACTTCAGGACCCCACCCGATATATCTATTTTTCGTATTTCCTTCATTGAATAGAAAGACTAGCAACTTCCTTGTAGTTCAGCAAATATTCATAGTACTTTTAAAAGGTTAAAGCATAGCAAGATAGAATTATCAATTATAGGTAGGTGCGTAGGATGTGACTACACAGCTCATCTCAAGCAATGAGTTTGGCTTTAACATTCCATCGATTGCTAAAACAGAAAATACGATTTGGGGCTCTTTAGTTGTAGAAAAGCAATTACATAATGAGCCACTATTACTTCTTAAAAAAACATTTTCTATTACAAATCAAAGGCACAAAAACAACATATGGCAGCATAATTAGTATTTTAACAAAATGTACTTTTCAAAGTCAAAAGTTGATACTGCTTTTTTTAAGATGATAATGAAGTGGCTCTTAGCCCCAGTATAAAACCCTCTTCAGGTGGTCTGTGACTTCACAAATGTTTTAAAACATCAGTATTCTCTGCAGAAGTCTAATCCTTAAAAACTGCAAGTTGGAAAGGCATACCCAACACCTTAATGGTCAAACTTTAGGACAAATAAAAATATTAGGGTAAGCATACTGTAGAACAAATCCATCAATAGGTGTTTTTAATCCATATGTTCTATATTCACAGCTGTTTTTAAAAGCTAAAAAAAATACAAGTTTTTATTAATAAAATACTATAAGGCAGATATTTATCTTTCTCACAGGGAGACGTAAAATAAGAAATAAAAATATTTATGACTTCAGTCTAGTATGGAGCTAAATCTGCCACTTGGTCTCAAAAATCAAGAGATATTTAATATTATAATCTTGTTGTTTATTTTCTCTTAATTTCTTGCATAGTTCTATTTTAAAAAGTGAAATAATCTGAGTCCAGCATTTCCTCCTTACCCATGTAGAACTCCAGTGTGTATATCCATTCCAACTATTTGTGAATGCAGGTACAAATGCATTATTTGTCTTCATATGACTTGTTTTTCTAGGGTAACTCTGGGCAAAATTGGGAGTTAGGCTGTCTTTGGTATTTTATGTTTCAACCATTAACTAGTTTTAACCTGGATCCCTGGAAACCATCATGCTGGTCCCTTGCTATTGTTCTTCTGACCTTCCCAGGGAAGCCTGCCCCCTCCCCCACTCCAGCCTCACCCCAGAGCTTACCCAGTGTTGATGGAGACTGGGAAATTGTTTCTGCCCTTGAAATACCAGGCTCTTTATTCCACTATTTTTCAAAATAAACTTTGGGTGGCTCTACCATTTCTCAGTATTTACTTACCTGTTCTGGGATGGTTTCCAGACCTGGCACATTCCTAACTCTCTGGAGACCAAACATTCTGGTATTTCCAGGACTGGCCCAAGATAATTATTCATAGTGTCCCTTCCACATTCAGAAATATCCATTTGGACAATAATTTATGTGGCCACCTTAGCTATAGATCAACATTTATATTCAACTTTTACCAAAGAGCAAGTGGGTTGAGGCGTGAAAAGAGAACACTGGCCTTAGTGATTGGAATATTTAGCTGCTCTTTGAGAAAGCAGATTAGTTGGGGATTTGGGGACTTGAACTGAAATGGAAAGAGTTGAAGAGTGAGTGAAATGCAAGGAAAGTACCATAGCTGGGGGGGGGGGGGGGGGAAGGCAGGACCTTTGGCAACTAATCAAAGAACTTCACACTCAACATTTCCAAAATAAAACTTATTTCCTCCCCATAATATCCTACCAGCAACTCAGAAAAACTTTTCTTTGCTGAATCTCCTCTCTGTGTTGGTCAAGCCCCTCCCTATCTTCCCAAGCTCTGTGCTAGAGCCTACAGCATCATTTCATTTTCTTCCGCATACAATTAGTCTTCCATTTCTGTTTGTTCGACTCTGTCATGAGATCCGAATCAAAGATTCTCATCAGGTTTGCCACCGCTTGCATTACTGTCACAACCTTCTAACCAGTCAGCTCCTCTTCCCTTCTAGTAATTCATCTTCCGCGCTATTGACTGACCGTTATTTCCTGGGAAAATATTTATCATGTCTCAGCCCGCTTGAAGACTCTTGTGTGCTTTCTACTGCCAGTAAGAAAAGATCAAACTGCTTAATAGGGCTTAGATCTTTCCAAATTTGTCCCAACGTACCTTTCTGATTGCAGTCCTTGCCCTTCTTCTCACGAGACTGAAACCCAGGCCATGCTGAAGCTGCTAGTTTCTAAAGACACAGGTCCTGTGTCCTCTCCATTTCTCTGCTATTTCCTTTGCCTGAATATCGTCTTCTTCATTCTCACCGCCACCCTCTTCTGTATGCCTCCTGTAATCCTTCAAAGCCCAACTCAAATGCCATCTTCTCTCTGAAGCCTTCTCCAACTCTGTTTAGGCAGATCTTTCTGTTACTTTGCTTTTGTCCTATTGTACTTTTAAAATCTTTATTCCATTACTTAAAGAGTAGGCCCTACTTGGTATGCGACTATCTTACTTTTGAGGATCAGTGGCTAAGTTTTATTTGTCTCTGTACTGACCAATCCTAATATGTAATTGTGCTCAGTATGCATGTGTTGATGAAGAACCTTCTCATAAATTCCATCCCTGCAAGTTCTCTGTACCTATTGTCTACCTCTCATCGGAAACAAGTATTTAATTTTTATTTTATGTAGACTCCGGTTCACTTCAGTTTTCTTATTGTCTTTTTGTTTCTCAAACCTAAGAATTAGCAAAGTCCCAAGATAACCCACGTTGGGGAAATATAACATTATAAATTAATTTTGATATTTTAGGTGATCACTTAGGACTACAATGATAATAGTCAACAGCACCTACTGTGGGTACTGTAATTTTATGGCAATACACAATCATAAGGTAGTCATCTAGATGATTCAGAAAATGCTCATCTTAATTTTCAAAATAGTTAATAAAAATTAAAATACAAAATTAAAAAAGAGTCTTGCAGGAAACCCCTGGGCCCCCTAATAGATCCCCTGGTGCCATTTCGAGAACCACTGCACCATGGAAAACTCACTTCTACTTGTGTGCATTGCCAGCTAATTATTCAGAGGACACAAGGAGGGTCATGGAGTGATTATGGGCATACTTGCCCACAGAGGAGACTTATAACCCCCTCACAGTCAGATCTCACGGGCAAAGAGCTTGATTATGGATTAGGACTATACTGGGAGAGAAACTGAATGGACAGAGAACTGAACTGGCTCTGGATAGGGGCTGAGCACATGTCCACCTTCATCCATTTATCAGAGACATAATGCACTATAGGCTCCAAAAGTCTGCCTGGAGCAGCCTGCCAGGTGTTTTTGTATTTTTCTGCTCAATCAGAAATTTCAACAATCTATTTATTGCTTGAGATAGGAACATTGTCTCTAGAAATTCTCTGTAAAAATACCCATGTGTCAGAGGGAAAAGGAAACAAACCAGACCAAGCATTCTGTTTAAGTTTCTGCAGTAATTTGTTGGTATAGATTAACACTTCCTTTTAGCCAACTGTGATCTTCAGAGGTATGAGGAATTGAGTCTATGACACATAACAACAACAAATATAACATTTGTTAAAAGCTTGGGTGCCATGGAATGTTCTATTTATTTACATATATGAAATTATTTAGTCCATAAAATAAGTTTTGCTCTAGCCTGGCGGGCCTGGCTCAGAGGTTGACCCAGGAGATCGAGCTTCAATTCCCTGTCAGTGGGCTCGATCCCCAGCAGGGGGCGTGCAAAAGGCAGCTGATCAATGACTCTCTCATCATTGATGTTTCTATCTCTCTCTCTCTCCCTCTCCCTTCCTCTCTCTGAAATCAATAAAAATTTGAGAGAGAAAAAAAGTTCAGTTCTACTATAGCTCTCATTTTAGAGACGGGGAAACTGCCACATACCACATCTATTGATTTTGCCTGTATATTCATCCAGTCCTCTTCATAATAAAACCTTTGGTCATGTGCAGGATTAAAGATAAAAACCGTTTGACTCATAAGTTAGAAGTAAATTCTGGGGATATTTCTGAGTATACATTCTGAGTATTTTTTATTCAATTTTACCAAAATGAACAATTATGCAATGCACATTTTTTAAGCTCAAATTTATAGGTACTGGGTTAGGGGTTAAGAATAGACAAGTGTAATATAAATAATAATAAAAATAAATGTGAAAGCACCTGGCATAAAGAAAGCGCGCAATCTTCAAGGAGAATTATTTCATGAATAAGACTTTCAGAAGTACCATGCCACTCTCCAAGATTCCAATTGGCTCTTTCTAATCCCATCGAAGAATTTAACAAGCAAAAGCAATTTCACTGCAAAACACATTCTTTCAATAAACAAAAACTCTATTTATTGATTGCCTTTTGATAAAATTGAGCCAAGAAGGTTGCATTGTATCTAGATAAGGCTTTCATTTGTCCACTCAAAACATTTTGTTGCGCACCTACTCTGCTGGGCACTGTGAAGGGCTTTTAGACAGCACTGAAGAAGACAGAAATGGTTCTGAGTCTCATGAAGCTCACTGCCTGACATGCTGTTTGGTGGGCTACCACTAAGTGAAAAAACCATCTGCTATAAATCAACAAAGCCATTCAAATTCCAGCTGTAGGGTGGCACACCTCCAGTGATTTACTGTGCAGAAATCCCCCTTGCTGTGCATGTTCCTGCAAAGTCTCATTAGGACCTTTAAACTAAAAATATCTGATCCAGCTAAAAATCTGGAAAAGGAAACTCTATTATTCGAGAAATTCATTTTTAGCAGCCGAGTGCCTCAGGAAGCTAGCAATGCCCTGTGGAGCTTTATGCCTCTGGTCCGCTCATTTGAAACCAGCAGAGGTTGGAACAGCGCTTAGTTATTAACATCTAATGGCTGTTTGGAGACTTCTCAAGTGTGCTGGACTCCTCCTCCGAATCTTAGGAAATGGAAAGATCCTTATTTGAATTTAATTAACTCAGAGGAGACTCGGCCTAAAGGGTAACGATTGAGTGCCTTAGTACCGAATGTTCCTACATCTCTCCTCGAATGCTATGGTGGGTTTATCAGACGGCTGATTTCTGGGAGTATGTGGAATAGAATCCCCGCCCCCACCCCACCTCCACCCCCACCCCACCTCCACCCCCACCCCACCCCACCTTCATCTCCACCCCACCCCACCCCCACCCCACCCCCAACCCCACCTCACCCCACCCCACCCCACCGAAAAGAAGCCAAGGGCAGGAAGCGGCTGTCTCCCCTGCTCTCCTCTGGGCCATGGTCACGTTCTCACCTCGGCCCCCACCCGTCCCCCACATTACCCCTTTGCAGAAAGATCCCTTGTGGCCCAGGGAAAAGCTCTGTAAAACTCAGAGAAGGGAATGGCCGCATGAAACATTCAATCTTTGCTTTTTCTTGGAGGCAACCTCTCCATCTGTCTTTCTCTCTTAAATGTGTATACACAAATGTCATTTTGCTAATTTAATTTTGTTAAAAAACTTCAATTACCTTTTTCTCTCTACCCAAATTCATAACTAGACTGAAGAGATGTTATATGAACACACAATGTGGTTTTGTCGATGCCGTGAAAACCTGTAAAAGTATTCAGGCATTCTCAGTGATTCTCAAATGTTTATTTCAGACATGCTACATGTTGGGCATTGTTAGGTACTGTAGGCAAACAGGGTGTCTGGATTAAGACAATGTCAGTGAGACCACAGAAGGGAGAAAGTCTTCAAGGATAGTTTGGAGATAGAATCAACGTTGGATGGTTGACAAGGGCTAGGGTGGGGATGTGGTAGATATTGATGTGCGGGGGTGGTGATTAAAATTATCTCAAAATTTCTACCAAAGGTGTTTGTGACTATTGCTGGTGCCATTTAAACCAAGTTAGAAGATGAAGGAGAACCAAGGGGCAAGCAGCTTTAGGGGAGAGAAAACAATAACAATAGTGGGAAGATAAGGAAGGCACGGAGTTTGGTTTGAGATACACTGAATTTGAAGTGACTCATCCATGGAGTCCTCTGAGATTCAAAGGAGAGACTATGAGTTTCTTTAATCTTGATAAAGAACAGAGCTGCAGCTATCCTCATTAGATGCACATGTCAGGTACTATTTATTTATTTTTGTTCTGAATCTTGTTCCCAAAGGATTTTTGGAAACCTACAAAGCCATGCAGAATAAAGCAAGATAAAATGAAGATGACGACATCAGGGCTGAGCTGGACATTTCTTGCCTATGAAATAAATCTCTCCCCCAAGTCAAAGCCACCCGTTTCTGCTGTTTATACAGCCTTAGAGCTTCCTGGATCCCATCCTATCCAAAGTCTGGTTGTCTGACGTTTTCTTCATTTCTGTGAGCTAATCTGGACCTTTTCAACAATTTTTTTTTTTTTTTTTTAAATCAACCAGAGTGGGGTTTTCTGATTTTCAACAAAAGAACCCTAACCTGACTTGAAGAAGGTTCCTAGAAGGGAGGTATCATGAATCACAGAACCTCTCCCGTGTCACCAGCTGAGCTGGAGTAACCTGGAAACCCTGTGACAGGGCAGCAAAGTGGCCGGGTGCCGTCCATGTCTCGTGCCTTGGCAATCAGTCAACGTACTTTCTCGGCTGCAGATTAGTCAAAAAATAACAGGATTTTGGAATATGTTGACTAATTCTCAAAGGTTCTATGAAAAGAGAACAAGCTTTACTTTAGTTAAAAAATTTGATCTTGTAAAATCACAAAGCAAAGCAAAAAGAAAAGTAAAAATATTTTGTTCTTGTTTCCTTGTGTCCCTTGAATAGCCCTTTCCTGGCCTGTGGCCGGAAACCGGTGGCAGCTGAGCGACTGGAGTCTCGGAGCACATACAGCTAGGCTAGGTGGGCTGGGCGAGGCGCCACCCGCAAAGCAAGAAGGGAAGAAGCTGAACGAAGGATAAGATGGGACCTCAGGGAAGCACCCAAGCACCTCCTGGGAAAGGCCTTTCTCATAAAAAGCCAAGACTAAAATGAAGCCTGAGGACAGGAGCCACGAAGCTTTGGCCTCCTTGCCTGACTCTGACGCTTCACCATCCTGCTAGAGGCCCGGGTGAGCCCAGCACTGGCTAAGGCGGGCGGCCCAGCCGGAGAATCCCATCCAGTGCCACCTCCGATGTGACAGTGGAGGCGACTGGATAGAGAAGAGCCTCCCAGAGAGCAGCACTGGAGAGGACAGGCTGGCTACCCAAGAAGCTCATGTTGCTGGAAGGGCTCCGATTCTTACTGGCTATGGACCCGTTAACATTCTGCTGCTTCCTTTGGCTCCTTTTCAAACAAGGGGGAGGAACTTGTGGTGTCTTGTTTTGTAAATAGTTTTTATTGAGTTTATTGGGGCGACATTGGTTGATAAAGCTATATAGATTTCAGGGTACAATTCTATAACACATCATCTGTATATTGTGTCGTGTTCACCACCCCAAGTCAAGTCTCCTCCCACCGCCCTTTATCCCCCTTTTACCCTCTCCTACCTCCCCCAGCCCCCTTCCCGCTGGCAATCACCCCACCGTTGTCTGTGTCCATGAGTCTTTCTTTTTTTCTTTGCTTAATCCCTTCACCCTTCTCACTCAGCCCCCAACCCGTCCCCTCGGACAACTGTCAATCTGTTCTCTGTATCCACGAGTCTGTCTCCACTTTGTTTGTTTCGCAAATATTTTATTTCCACAACTGGGTATTATATGGATTGGGGATGGTTAAATATATTTAAATATATCATTTAACCATAGGTTGCTTCACTGGTAAAAGCTAATCTGGACTTGACCTAGAGAAATTCCTATCATCCAAAGATCCTGACCCTGGATGTGGAGGCAGTAATTGGGCAGGATTTTATGATTCCCTTCCTTGAAAAGGAAGGGAGTGCGTTCTAGATGTATAATTATTATGCGTATTCAATTCGGTGTGGACTTTTTTGAAATTGCATGTTTGAAAAGAAGAATCGATGTGCATGTTGGAGTGAGATGAGTGGACTCCGTAACATCAGTTGTTTTTGCCTCTCCTATCAGTCAGCTTAGGCTAAGAATGACTTTGGTAACAAACCCAGTATTCAGTGGCTTACAACAACAACAGCTTATTTCTAGCTCACATTACATGCCCCTAAGCGTTAGCTCTGCCTCTTCTCTCCGTCTGCTTCACTCCAGGACCCAGACTGATGAAGCTGCTTTTGTCTGGGACATTGCAGTGGGATGAGAGGACATGGCAGAGCATGCCCAGTTCTTAAGGCTTCCACTTAGAAAGGACACATATCACTTCTTCTCAGGTGTCACTTGCCAAAGCAAGTCACAAGCCAATGCTGACAACAGGGTGGGGATGGATAATCTTTCTAAGAGAAAAAGGCATCGTGTCAGTACTGAACTTTCTTCCCTCTCTTTTTCCCCCCTTCTTTTTTCTGATAATAGCCACCCACTTTTGGAGAATAATTCCTAGCCAACTCAGTAATGTGGATTTGTCAGAGTTGACCCATGTCCAGAGAGGCCACGAGCGCTCGATTTAGCTAACCAGAGCTTTCCATTCCTCTGGCCAAAGCAAGTCCGATGAAATTCAACTTCTGGATGAAGAAATTCTTTTTATGTTGGAGTTGCTAAGCTGATGGACTGTAATCCTGGAGCTGCAAGGAGCCATCAAGACGGAGAGAGAACCTGCCTAAGGATGAAATCATCAAAGTAAACAAACTGAGGGACTGTGCAGGTAAAGTGAGGCTGGATGTCACCATTTGAGTCCCTGTACCCACCCATGCCAGAGGCCAAGGTCTAAACCTGGAACATCTAAATACGTAAGTCTCTATTTTTTTTTCCCCCCTTAAGCCAATTTAAGTTTCTGTTACTTGTAATTTAAAGATTTCTTACTTATAAAAGGGGAAAGTTAGTGCCTAAAATACATGCCATGTAAGTGTTTCTGCATACTTTGCTGTAGGTGGGACACAAGCTCCCTGGCTATCGACTCAAAGAGAAAAGAAATTGCCCAGTATGTGTTAAAAATAATGAAACATTGGCAGTTCCATGTGGTCCAACTCATTGCAACTCACAGTACTTCATAATGAAAACAAACCATTTGCCTGGCAATCAGCTTTTCTTTCTTTTTTAAAATTTTTATTGAATTGATTGGGGAGACATTGGTTAATAAATTATATAGGTTCCAATCACAGCTTTTCTGAGACTAAATTTCTACATGGGGGCACTGATAGAACTTGCTACACAAGGTGTTGTCCACAAATCAGCAACATTGACATCACTGGGAATTTGCTACAAATGCAAAATCTTAGGTCCCACCCACACCTACTAAATCAGAACATTCACTTTAACGAAGTCCCCAGGTGCTGATAGTAAATATCTTCAAGAGCATCCATATAGTAAATAAAGTAAGATATTTATAAGATTGTAGAATATTTCTCATTGTAACTTGGTGGCATAATGTCAAGCAATTCTAGGAAGGGTGAAAAAATATCGTAGGAGAAGGTCTTTAGAAATAGGTCAGATGATATGATTCAGGAATATATTACTAATGTGTTCCCAAAGACCAATGCAACTGATAAATATCAACTAACTAGTAACCCCCCTAGTTTCCTCGATACCATAATGATTTTTTTTTCTTTCCCGCTGTTGCTTTTCCTGACTTTTGTTAGGGACTTAACTTCATTGATTCAAGTAAAATACGGGGTCACCTTATGGCACGATTTACTCCCAGTTCAAATCCACTCCCATCTGGGCTGTAGTTGACTTATGTTCACAGCCTTTAAATACAGGCCTGGGTCCTATGGCTGGTGGTGACTCCAAGGGCGGCGGGAATGGTGATAACTGGCGGCCCCAGCTGTCAGCCTGTCCACCCGTCTGGGGGAGTTCGGCCTGGACAGTGCTGGGAGCTGGGGGCTGGCTCTCGCCCTGCGTGCTCCCCCAGGCCAGCCGGCAGGCATTTCACAGCCCGGTGTTTGCCCTCCTTCTGCTTCCGTTTTTCCTCCCATCACCACGAGAAAAGGACTTTTACATTCCAAGTTAAAGAAGAGTCCAGGCAGGTGACCAAGTCAATCTCATATTGTGTTCCAATTTGCTTGTCACCGGGCTCTATTACGGTTCTGTTTCAGTGCAGAGGGAATGAGGTCACTGAGCGGGACACTGGTCAGAGGGGGCAGTTGACTGTGTCGAGGCTGAGCTCCCAGGGCCCAGGAGCAGTGCTGAGCATTAGTGCGTCGGGTTATACGCTGCAAGGGTCCTGCCCTCCCGTCGGGCAGGGCTGGGCTATGCTGCTGGCCCGCGGAGCGCGGCCTGTGAGCCCAGCTACCCGGGCTCACACGGGGTCCCCGGGCACGGCGCTGCAAACAGGCATAAAGCATCTGCTGAAAATCGTTCAGAAAACAATTAAAAATTGCAAAATCACCCTGCTTCAGCTCCTGGGATAAATCTGCAGTGGGGGAAATCTTTAAACACAGACTTAAGCTTCTAATTAGTGAAGGTAACGTCTGGGTCTATTTTACCCAGCATAGGTAAACATTCTGAGCTCTTTCATTTGGAACCAACACGATGATATATTTTTTTTCCCTTTTCTGTTGTTGCTGCTTCTGACTTTTGTTAGGGAATTAGCTTCAATATCTCTGCCATTTGAAGAGAAGATGGCGCTAGAGAACTTTTTTTCTTCTGCATTAGAATTCATTTCTCTGGTTGGTTGGGACTAAATTATAGAATGAAAAATTGAGAGTGCAGGTCTATTTTCCTCACCATTAATATGAATGAGCATTCTGTACCAATAGGACAACTAAAAATCATAGGGCCCAAATGCCAGGAGCTTGAGCAGCGTATGTCTAATCAATTGCTTTAATTTTCTAGCCCTGTCTGCACTCTTGGAAGCTAAATCAGGCGTTGGGTTGGTGTTGGCTCAAAAGTGTGCCAGGAGCAATGTCGATGAGCATGGTGGCCAAAGGTGGACAATATTTGGGGTGATGTTGGCTTAATATTCTTAAAACTCACAACAAATCACTTTGTCTTTACTTATGTAATGAAGTAAAATGTTTCTGTATGATTTAGTTTTAGCCAACGTTTCTTCCAAACAACTGTAAATTCCATTCCTGAGGGACTGGTCTCAGAAACCTCTATGAATATTCTGAACTACTTAATATAGCCATTTTGACAAGCTCATTTAAAGAAACAAGATACTTGAGGCAATAAGAGAAGAGAAGAAATATATAAAATAAGAGAGGCACATAAGAAAGGCTTTATAATTTATTGAAATATAAATGCAGTAAGCTTATGTTTTAGAGGCCAGATATATATGGATTTTAATAACATTTCTTCTTTCTTTCCTCTCAAGAAGTTTGGTTATTTCTTTTTTCTTCTAGAGAATACCAATAAAGTAGTATAAAATAAATAATTTGAAATGACCAATAATCAATGTTCTGGGGCATAGCCTTAAATTTAAAGGAACAACTATTCTGTCCTAGCTGGGTAGCTCGTGTTGGTTGGAGTGTCGTTCTGATATGCCAAGGCTGCAGGTTCGATCCCTGGTTGGGGCACATACTGGAGGCAACCAATGAATTCATAAAGAATGAAATAACAAATTGACCTCTCTCTCTCTCCCCACTCAAGTCAATAAAAATAAAAAATTTAAATAAAGAAACAACTATTTTGATTCAACCAACCTATTAAAAGCAACAAACATGAGTCATTATGTATTCCCATACTCCCCCCATTAAAAACGCTATCTTGTTTTCGAACAAAGGATGCTGTATTAATCTTCTGCGTGTGTTTTTAATTGAGCACTTACTATGTGCCATACTTCTGCTACATGTATTTCTTCCATTGTCTCAGTTAAGTTTTATGCCATCTTTTAGGTATTACTTTTCCTTTGAGGGGAGAAGGTCTTGAGGAAAATTTTTACTGGGCAGGCAATCATGACTGTATTATGTAATTTTCTAGATGGGAAAAGTAAAGAAAGGTTCTCACAGCAGCAGATCAAGAACATGAAACACAAAGAGATTCCAAGTGGGGAAGTAGGGATTTGAATGGAGGACTCCGGTACTGAAATCTTTTATCTCTGCGAAGAATCTCTTTGTACCTTGAGCACAAAGGATTGTGCTTATTCCCCTTTAGTGGTCTAATGCTAATGTATCACCTGGCAAGTGTTCAGTAAATGCTGTGAATTTTACCTTTTAAACATATTTCCTTACTATTCCCTCTGCTTCTTTCTTTCTCTTTTTTAAAAAATATATCTTTATTGATTTCAGAGAGAGGAAGGGAGAGGGAGAGAGAGAGAGAAACATCAATGATAAGAGTCACTGATCGGCTGCCTCCTGCATGCCTCCTGCTGGAGATCAAGCCCGGAGCCCGAAGCCTGGGCCTGTGCCCTGACCGGGAATCGAACCTTGATCTCCTGGATCCTAGGTCGATGCTCAACCACTGAGCTATGTGGCCTGGCCCCTCTGCTTCTTTCAAACTCCACTTCTTAAACCTTAGGTCATTTCCTCATTCGGGAAATTGCCATAATCTCTGAAGTAGTTTTCCAACCTCTTACTTTCTATCTTCAATCAATCCCACAGATGAGTCATCCCCTGCCTACTTCTTCAATACCTCCTCAGGTTGCCATACCTGCTTCATGATGAACCCATGAAGCTACTTAGTGTTCTCTGTACGATCAATGCAAATTCTCTGACAATGCTTCTCCATGACAATACCCCTTGTTCTCTTTGCTGAAATGACCTTGTCTACCTGAAAAAAAATCTGACATCTTTCAGGACTCATTTCAAAGCTTTCTCCTGGGAATTATTATGAATCCACCCAGAATCGGTGGCTCTTTTCTTTGTGCTAACACTGGGTCTTGAATAAGAACAGTTACAGAGGCTGCTACACTGTGTTATAATGATTTGGCCTTATGTCTGGTTTCTCTACTAAGCTGGAAGCACCTGGGGGCAAGGACATCTCATTTAGAATTTGCATCCTTAGAGTACATGCATTTGGGTTCAATAGATGTTATTAAATGAGTTATTATTGAACAAATGAATGGCTAGTTCCATGGTTGAGCACTAAGACACTAGCAAGCACCAAAAGGACATAATTTTCCTTATTAGAAGTCATCATCTGTGACAAAGAAGCTTATTTATAGGCAGAGCATGAATTCACAAAACTCTGAGTCTCTTGGCTTGCTGGTGATGGCAGTGCAACATCAAGTCTCTTGGGAAATTGTGAGCAGGGTGACATCAGCCACTTACACCACCTAGAAATTCACATAAATTACCACCAAAATCAACATGAAAACCTTGAGTGAGAGCATTGCTCAGCCGAATGGTGTGAGAATGGTCAAGAGAATAGAGTTCACATGGAAAAAAAATCTAAAACTAATGGCCTGAGTGACAGCACTTCTAAGATATGATTATTTCAGAAGGATAGTTCTTACTGCCGGCAAATTGAATAATTTTAGAATCAACATATCAAAGTTGGTTAAAACATTATTTCTTGTTGCTTCCAACTTCCCATTTTTGGAAAGATGTTGATCTTTCAACTTGAAAATTCCCAGTGATGGGAATCCCATTGTTTTTGATACAGCCATTTAATTTTGGATTGTTCCTTTTGAGCTGAAATGTGTAATTTTTTTGATTGATTCTGCTTTTTTCTAAGCTGCACCCAATTATTTGTTTGTTTTTATATAAAAATTTTTCATGTATTTGAACATAGCTATTATTTTCCCAAAGCTTCGTTTCCCAAGATTAGAAATACTCATTTTATGTGATAATTTCTTATGTGATGTAGATTTAAAGCCTCTCAGTTGTCTGTGGTCATAGTCCAATGGATACGCTCCAATGTGGTACTCAAAAGTGAGTAATTGAGACACTGCAGAAATAGCCCACGCACTGGAGCACATAAGCAGACATTCCTCACTTATGTGTATAATATACATCTTCATTATAATCAAATATTGCATTAGAGTCAATGGCTAGACAGACTAAAATACTGTATGCCAGGAATTGTTCTTGGGGCTGGGATAGAAAGGTTGGTAAAACAGATTTTTTGCTTCAAGAAGCCCACAGCCTAACACAAACTAAAAAATATCCTCTTAATAAATTGATATTATGTAAGTTCTATTTTTGAAGTGTAAGCAAAGTATGATCATGAAATAACTCAATATTAGGTTTTTAGACAAAAATCTGTGCTAGTTTAAGTTGATATTTATCAAAAATCACTCTAATTCCAAGCTTGGGCTGTGGATTTTTAAAAACCTCAATGTTAGATTTTATGCATATCTTTCCTAATTTTATCTTGTTGATTTTGTTGCAACGCCAGAATATCAAGGTCTTTTAAATCTTTGTTCTGTCACCAAGTATGTTAGTTTTCCTTTCTAAGCATTGTGTCACCTCTAAGTCTGAGAGGAACAGAGAAATTGGCTGCTCTTTACATGAACAAAATGGCTTGTGTTCTGTTTTCCCAGCAGAAATATGTGTTTGGGAATTTGGTTAATGGGAAGTGGTAAGGCATATATTTAGAAAGACATTTATTCCACCCTAGACAAATATAGACACTTGGAATTTTATCCACTGTGACTCATAGAAAGTGCAGAGGTTTCTCATCCTGTAGCTGCCACGTGGTGTTAGCTGTTGGCATGTGGTGAAGTCAGACACTGAGAAACAGACAAAAGCATGGCAATGGTTGATCTTTCCCCCCCAAATATGTTTTCATTGATTTCAGAGAGAAGAAGGGAGAGGGATAGAAATATAGAAACATCGATGATGAGAGAGTCATTGATCGGCTGCCTCCTGCACACCCCTTGCTGGGGATGGAGCCCGAAACCCGGGCATGTGCCCTGACCGGCAATCGACCCATGAACTCTTGGTTCATGGGTCGATGCTTAACCACTGAGCCACGCCAGCCAGGCTGATTTTTTTAAACACTAATTTCTTACCACGAAAAGCCACATTGCAATTTGAAAGGTTACCTTAATTCCAGGCACCCAATGTAGCCTATAATGTGCATGTAATAATTGAACTTTCTTTACATATCTGCTTGAATGGCAGCTTGCTGGAAAGGGCTCACCTGACTACCCTGTGTAAACAGCAGAGTCTCTGCTTCTGCGCCTCCTCTGTTCCTGGCCCTGCTCCATTGTTTCCCATGGTGCCCCTCACTATTTGTCATATCACATGTCACTTTTTTATTGTCAGGCTCTCCCCAACCCCTGTGCACATGCACTGGACTATAAGCTGTATGGGAGCCAAGGCTTTGGTTTATTTATTGCAGTGTCCTCATTGCTTTGAACAGCAGCTGGCCTTAGCCCATGTTCTATTGGTATGCGCTCAATAAATGTTTGTTGAAGAAATG
Source organism: Miniopterus natalensis (assembly GCF_054644295.1). Classification (NCBI taxonomy): domain Eukaryota; kingdom Metazoa; phylum Chordata; class Mammalia; order Chiroptera; family Miniopteridae; genus Miniopterus; species Miniopterus natalensis. The sequence goes on along the minus strand of NC_142082.1, from coordinate 9,283,086 downwards.
AATGAATCTGAAGAAAATACATTTTTCATGTACTTAGCTGGGAAAAGATCTGTGCTCACTGCAGCGCTACTTCCAATAGCCATAATATGAAAGCAACCTAGGTGTTCATCGATAGATGAGCAGATGAAGGAGAGGTGGACACACACACACACACACACACACACACACACACACAGAGGAATATTACTTAGCCACGAAAAAGGATGCCCTCTTGCCATTTGCAACAACGTGGATAGACCTCGAGGGTATTACGCTGAGTGAATAAGTCAGAGAAAGACAATACTGTATCATTTCACTTATATGTGGAATCTAAAGAACTAAACAAATGGCCGAACAAAACAAACAGCCTCATAGATGCAGAAAAGCTGAAAGTTGACAGAGGGTCGGTCAGTGGGGGTCTGGACAAAAGGGGAAGGGGAGTAAGAGGTACAAACTTACAGTTACAACATCAATAAGCCACGTGGGCTGTGCAGCACAGCCTAAGGAATACACTCAGTGATATCACAATAACTGCTGTGAAGGATGGACACCGGGCTTCTCGTGCTAACCACTTTGAAGGTATGTAAGTGTCAAGTCACTATGTTGTACACCAGAAACTTACACAATATTGTGTGTCAACTATACTTTAATTAAAAAGAGCTTTACATTCCAGAATGAAAATTAAAAAAAAAAAATGATCGATAAAAACAACTGAAAAATTCCTTCCTACAAAAATAAGATTAATTATACAGGGAATTTTTAGTTTATTTAAATAAAAGAACTTCGTATGTATGGTTAGTGTCTGCTGCTGCTGTTTAGTGCTGTGTAAAAAACAGTTTATAAAAGAGTAATAATATATACCCGTTAGCAGATGCCAAGTAGCGGGCTGTGTGCTTAACATATATTTTGTCGTCGGCGTCATGATATTCCCGTAAAGTAGGTGCTTACTGTGCATGTCATTCAGCGGCTCCGAGGCCCTCGGTCGCTTGTCAATGAGCCACCGCTCAAAGGGCCAGAGCCCTGAGCTGCATCTGATAAAACTCCTCCTCCTTGCCACCTCTACTCACAGGTAATAAGCAAAGAAATGAGTGTCTTTTCCTCTGCCTAGTCCAGTCGCCACGCAAGCTGGGGATTTTATATGCAGGCGATGCTTCTGTGCTGTTGCTGGTTGAAGTTCTGCAGTGAGTGTAACCGCATAATCAAGGTGGCTACACTTAGAAAGGTGACCGTCCAAATGACACCTGCATATTTTCTACTCCCTGCTTTCCTTGCAAATCAAATTTGCCAAGCAAATCAGGTAAAGCCGTGTTTCTGAAGCCGTCAGCATTCTTTCCATCTGAGACAGTTGTATGTTTTCTATAACATTCATCACCTCTCAGCAAAGATTTTATAAGTCAAATGGGAAAGCTATGCGAAGAAAAGTCTGCATTCTCTCTTGCTGGCAGTTTTGTTGGGTAAGATAAACTACAAAGCTTGCTCTTCGAACCCTGTCTGAATCCTGAAACTCTCGCAGAAGCAATTCTCACCCAGGGGTGACCGGGAGGAAGTAAAGGGATTGCCCATTAAGCAGATAAATATTGCTGGGAAGGGACGGGGCATAGGGAAGCACTGTGACATGCATCCTTTGCAGAGCTATTCTGTCAGCTTCGCCTGTGCCAAAATGCCCAGTGTCAGCAATGACTTTGGCTATCAGAGCCTTTGGAAACCATTAGAGAGAGAGATCCTCCAGGTTTTGCAGCTCTAGTGCACAGCGCAATGATTGATCTCACTTTCATACACTCCGCTGACATGTATGTGACTTGCCCTCACGTTGAGGCCACATCTTTCTTACTTGGAAAACACTCTTTCCTTCCACCTCCAAGCACCCTGCGTTTCCTGCCAGCACCGCTTGCCCCGAGAAAGCAAATGGACAAGAAGGGAGTGGGAAGAGTTTGGCACTCAGCAAAGGCCTCGCCAAGGTGCAATCCCTGACACAGTTTTCCAGCACTGCCCCGGGAGGTCCCTGTCGCATCAGCAGCTCTGTGACGGAGGAGTGACTTCCCGGACCAGCTGCTGCACGGCCCTCATCTTTCAGCGGACTTGAAAGCACCTGACTTAGGAAGGCTTGGGGTTCCTCCCAGGGGGCATCTCAAGCCCTGATCTTAATTATCATGGGAAGCAGACAGAGGCTGCTCCCCAAGAGCCCTGGTCTGGGCCAGTGCATTTGAAGAGTTTTTAACCAGAGGTGTTGAGCTTGTTAACATATAGATAAGGCATCATAAGCAAAAATAAGAGCAACTCCCTTATAAGGCTTCATCCTCATATCTCATCATGGTTTGGAAGCGGTTCATTCAGGAAAAGGGTGGTTACCATGGCAGGCCCATTCGGCTCCTCTTCGTCTAAGCAGAGGGTACGGAGAAAGATGCCCAGAAACCCTACTTCCTAAACAGGCATGCCATCTTGGAGGTTGTGTGGTAGGACAGGATCTTGCCTCAGGATCCCCAGACTTGATCACTAGACAGAGCCGTCCCAGGGCGCCAGGTTTCTCCCACACAAGGTCCGTGCAGAAGATTCAATCGTAGTCCCTTTCCCTGAACACTGGTTTCCCTCCTTCCCCGCAAGATTAAAAAATCATGACAACAGATCTAGCAAACAGACTATTTAAATATGATAACTCTAAAACTGTATAAATAAAATAAAAACACTATTAACTATTTACTCCGCGTGGGACATTGCATTACATTTCCAGGAGTGATACTGATGTGGAAGAAATACAATGCTGTCTCCTTCAAAATCTTGAAGTTTTTGTGGAGAAGGCAGACATTGAAACGAGAATTGCCCAGTGACCTCTCCTCACGTCTTTTCTCATCTACATCTGCGAAAGCTGTCCCCGAGCCCTCGATTTCCTCTGTACAACGGGAGCCCTTTGTCCTGGCAAAGATTATCCATGCTCTGCCCCCGCCTGCCTCTGTGACAGCATGTTTCCCTTATCTCGCCTGGCATCCTGCACTCCAGCACCAAGTCTGTCCACACTGTCCTCAGCGTTACACAGTGTTTTCAACTCTGTTGCCCCTTCATCTAGGATGTCTTTCCTTCATTTATATTGAATACACTTCACATTTTTAAAGGACTCAATGCCAGCCTTCTTCTTGAAGTATTTTCTGAGTTTCTCACGTAGACTTCGACATTCATTCATTCTTCAAATCCCCTTGGAATCATTACTTCTATCAGGGTTGAAAAAAACTTACTGCAAGTTATCATCTCTATCCTAGAATCTGTGCTTCTTGAGAATAAATAGTTTCGATTGTCTCCTGTTTCCTTAGCACAGGTCCCTGTGCCGACCACCCCAGAGCCCTTAAAAATGTTGTTAAGTAGATTAAGCATAAAAGAATGTAATGCTGCTGCAAAATATTTAACAAAGCAGAAAAAGGAATGCTACCATGGAAGTGCAAGGCAGGTTAAATCCAGTTGGTAATGTGTCGGCAACGAGCGAAGCTTGGTTGGTGGAGGTGGACCGGCAGTGCCCCGAAGACCAGGTAGGATTCAGGAGGACAAGTTTTTAGGATGAAGGTTCAACAGGAAGGAAAGCTGAGCGTCTGGAACATCCAACTGAAGAAGGCCCGCAAACTAAGACAGGAAAACATACCGAGGCTGTTTACAGCGAGCTAAGGTGACTACAAAAAGATTGTGGTCTTTATTTAGAAGACAACTGGGAGCTATTGATAGCTCATGAGAAAGAGAGTTGAACACTATAGTACTTGCTTTAAAAATATAATGATGGCAAGAATGTGCAGGATAGTTTAAAATTCAGTGTCTTAGAAAGCCAGGAAAGAAAGTTTGTTTTTCAAGAAGAATGCTGCTGCTGCGAGATTGGGTGAGAACCAAGAAAGGCCACTGTGGGCATAGGAAAAGTAGGAGGGGAAGAAGGGCAGTGAAGAAATGACCAGGGAGAAGCAGAAGGGACCGAAGGGACTGAGACGGCAAGCAGTGCTCGAGAGCTGGCCTTGGAAGCTGGTGTAGATCCGTTCCCCTAAGAAGGGGGAGGGGAAACGGTGGAAGACACACGCCTCTCCGAGGAAAGGCCGGCTAGCAGAGATTTAATATTAATAATTCAAATCAAATTATATATTTTCATTTAGGGCAAGGCCAGGTTTTGTGATAATTGTAAAGAGAGCTAGGGAAGTGGTTTGAGCTTGATTAGAGTGGGGAAGGCCCAGAAAAGTGCTGTGGGAAATAAGAGAAGGAACCAGTTAGTCAGCAATGAAGAGCTGACCAGACCACTGAGGCCTTGCCTGGGACAACACAGCAAGAGATTTTGTGGACGCAACCACCATGGTTCCAGGATCCACCGCTGGCTAACAAACCCACCCAAATTCAGGGGCTTAAATCAATGACCATTGTATTATTTTCATGATCTCTGGATATTCTGCTCCACGTGGCATTGGCTGGAGTCACTTGGTTTATTCAGCTGGTGCCCAGGGGAATCTGGATTCTGCTGAAGTCTGGCAACTTGGCAGGGATGGCGGTCACTCTTGCACACTTGGGTCCTTCTTTGTGTACTCTTGGGACCTTTTACAGGGACATTCCACCAGATTATTGAGACTTCTAAGGCTCAGGAAACAGCCAGACTCTGCAGACAGAGCCACCTCCACAACTATCTATTGGTCAATGCAGACAGAGCCTGCCCAGTTTCAAGGGGGGGGACCTGCCCCTCACTTCTTGTTGGAAGGAGTGTCAGAGCATTTCTGGCTAGCTTTTGTTTTTTTTATAGCATTAATCACTCTCTGACATGTTTATTTTCTGTTTTCTGGCATTCTCTACTGGAATGTAAGTCACATAGAGCAGAGAGTTTTGTCTGTTTTGTCCCAAGTGTCTGATATGTAATAGACACTTAATAAATATTTGTCACATGAATGATGGGAGTGTGCACAGAGGAGACTGAATGACATGAGCATGAAGTGCCCAGGGTTTCAATCTTCTGGGAAGATATGAAAGAATGACAATAGCCCTGGCCAGTGTGGCTCAGCAGCCAGAGCGTTGGCCTGCACACCAAAGGGTCACAGGTTCCATTCCTGGTCATGGGCACATACTTGGGTTGCAGGTTCTATCCCCAGCCCTGGTCGGGGTGCACGCAGTGTGGGAGGCAACCAAGCAAAGTGTCTCTCTCACATCGAAGTTTCTCTCTCCCTCTTTCTCTCTCTCCCCTCTCATCCTTCCACTGTCTCTAAAAAAAAAAAAAAATCAATGGAAAAAATATCCTCGGGTAAGGATTACCCCCCCTGCCAAAAAATAATAGCAAGAGACTAGATGGTAATGATTCCCTGCACATACATGAGGGTCACAGCAGTTCCCGTCGGCAAAGTGGTTCCCTACAGCTGTGGCTCTCGCCCCGAGGGGGAAGCATATCAGCATCTTCAGGTCATGTGCTCCAGAGTGCTAGTGGACATATTTATGTTGTTTCCAATTGGAAGCCCTGTTTCAATTAAATTTCCTGCATTGATGAGTTACTAATCAACTGTAGAGTTGGGAAGGGTGTTCATCCACACTTCATAGCATGGCCTGGAGGGTCAACAAATCCTTCCTAAACTCTGTGGGCAAATGCATCACCTTGGAGATGCTCTCCTGGATCTCATCAGTCTCTCAAAGGGAGAGCTGACCCTAAAATATTAAAAAGCACTGCCAGAATAAACTGTATTTGGACTTATGCCTTTTAAATATGAAAGCTAAGTTTTTCAAACACTATAAGGAAAATAATTGTGTGGAATAGGAAAAAAGGCACTTCTTACATTCACTAAGGCAACATATATAGCAAGCGAATTGATGCAATAATCTGTAATGATCCCCAGGAGTTGTTCAGTTTGACTCGGTTAGCGGCATATGAACCTGCGGGGATTTACAAGGAAAGTTATTCCAGCTACAAAGAGAAGCCACAGCATCATGTCAAACAGTCACTTAAAAAGAAGAAGAAAAAAAGAAAGTATTTTTGGAGACTTAGGCTATAAAAAGGTATGTTTCCCAATTAGTGCTTAAAAGCCTGTGATTATAATGTGACATTTCTTTTAAAAGTCCCCTAAGTATATGTTAACAATTGAACTTGAACTAAAATTATAACTCCATTATTTGAAAATACTTTCATATAATTTTTTCCTTCGCCTCTATTTCATTACTTACTAAAAATAGGAAGTTTTTTTAAGTTTATGGTTGTCAAACTTTAACAACATACCGACATAATGAGAATATATATGGTGAAGTATTTTAAAAATTGAACAGTCTGTATATTGAGGAGGCTATAAAGATATCAGGTAGATTATATCTAGAAACATAAAACCTATAGATAAGGTGATACAGGTTTACGATGGTGCAGGAATATTCAAACGCAGAGGATTTTTTAAAATTTTGCTTGTTTTCTTATTTTTATGAGTAACTACCAAAAGGATATCACTACTAGAACATCTAGCCATGACCTAAATTTCAGGCAGTCTAAAGCTCAACGCTCCTCTCAGCTCCACCAGATTCCCTTCTCAGTGCCTGCATTTATGTCAAATGAACAACCATTGCCTGGGGTCACCCTTGACTTCTTTCCAATCACGTAGATCTGGTATCATCATCTCAGCCTTAAACTCAGATTTTAGAATCTTCTGGGTCATGTAGGCCAGGTAAGAAAGACACAAATACTGAACAGACTAAAGTGTCAGATTTGCACACTCTACATTCTGGTTCATTCTCTGTCCCCCAATATGGCTCAAATCCCATTAAGTTTCCCCCCCTCCGCCTTTATCTTTATCTCGTCCTCTTGATGCTAAACTACTTTATTTTTTTGTCAAATGCTGCCCAGGGACAAACGTCTGTAGAACAGTTTATCTTCTCTTCAAGCATCAGGAATGGCTTCCCAGTGCCCAATGAATCAACTCTGCCTCCTCTGTCTCTCATACCAAAGCCTAAGTTACGTGACCAGTTAGACAAGGGTTCGTGAAAATGGGGATGCAATCTGTGATTGAGTAGCTTATAATTAAAGACCCAACAAAAGTATATAGGGAGACTTTTTTTTTTTTTTCTGGTGCAACTTAGTATCCAGGATCCAGGAGTCAGCTATGGCAAGATATAATATTCTCAAAATGTATGCAGATTGAGTCTGAGACTGAGACATGGCACAGACATAAAGGATGTATTGTACTTTCCGGGTCACAGGAACGGTGTCCAGGTTTAGGTTGCTCTGGATCTAAACATACCTGCTGTGTGCACAAGTGGTAGAGAGACTTGAGAGTGAAGCAGAATCCTGGCCCCAGCTGGACATTTGTATAAGAGTAAAAATTGCAGAAAGAAAGTTTGCAAATTCTATGGCCCACCTTTTTTATCAGTCACCAACATATGCTTTCTCACCTAACTGGAAGAGGCTCTTTCCTTGGTCCCCAAAATATTAAGCTTAGCTTGTAATCTGTATCTCTGCTAATGTTGTAGCCCTTCCTTGGAGATATTCCTTCATCTCTTCTCTACCTACCCAAGTCCTTTTGTTCTACTTTGCATTTTATTTCAAATGCTGCTGAGATGGAATTGAGTTCCAATTCCAATTTATTCATAAAGCTATCTCTAACTCCTTCATGTCACATTGACCTCTCTCTCCCAAAACTTCTGCACTGATGGTGAGTAATGGCCACATCACGTGCTGGATTTCATAAATGAAGAGTAGGGAGCATGTCTTTAGCTTGTTTTCTGTCTTATATGCAGCTTAGCATAGTGCTAAAAATAAGTTAACTTTGGATGATTGTCTAAATCAAAGATCAACTTTTCCAAGAAATTATTAAGGGGAATATATTTTATTGCAGAGGGAAAGGGAGAGGGGAAGAGAGAGAGGGAGAGAGAGAGATTACAATCATAGAAGCACAGCATTTATGATTTGAGAATAATGTTAGATATCATTTTAATTATTGGAGAAAATAATATACAGAATAATTAAGTAATTTGCACAAAACTAAGCAATAAACTAGTGACAGATGCAAAGCTAGAACTCAGGACTCTAGGTCCATTCCAATGGTCTTTGTTAAACTGGACTATAGTAGATAGTACCTTCATGAAATGCAAAATTAAATGAAAATACCTTAATTATGCTTGTCAGTTGAAATTATATTCAGGCATATCCCCTTTTGAGCTACAAAATAAATAGTTTGAATGTGACTGAGGCTGACAGCATTGGTTGGCCACCCAATATCTATTTGGATATTGGACAATCTCCACGTAATCCAGACACAGAATAAAGTTGTGCAATTCTGAAACTGTTAACTTAATAACTTTATAGACAATTCATTATAGAATTGGGTCTAATTTTTGCTCTGGCTCTTGAACTTGACTTTACATTTTACTGGTAATTATTTCAGGTATACCAGCCTCAAAAAACAAACAAAAATGTTACATTCCACAGCCCTTTTTTTAATTTTAATTTTTAAGTATATCTTTATTGATTTCTTAGAGAGGAAGGGAGAGGGAGAGAGAAATAGAAACATCAATGATGAGAGGGTCATTGATTGGCTGCCTCCTGCACGCCCCCTAGAGGGGATCGAGCCCACACCCTGGGCATGTGCCCTGACCAGGAATCGAACTGCGATCTCCTGGATCCTAGGTCGATGCTGAGCCACGCCCGGCCGGGCATAGTCCACAGCTTTCAATGCTTTACCACCAGCTTCACTTAAGTGGAATAACTTCTAAACTTGCTTTTCTCTTACAAAAGCATCATTTAAGTTCAGGTTCCAAATGACATAAAGCCCTAAATCTTTCAGGAAATTTGTGATTTCTGATCCTGGTTCTCTAGGGATCCTTGTCTCCACTGTCCCTTCAGAAAACGAAGGCAGGCATGGAAAGAGAAAAGGGGTATTCCTGGATAAGAAGATTAAATATACGTTATAGTAAAACAAGATAATTGAATATCCACATCCTTTAAATTGCCACTAATTAGAACAGCCTTTCAAAAGGTAATTATAAATCTAGTTGTATCTGTCCAACTGAGAAAGGTGGTATTTTGAAGTCAGTTGTAAACACACTTTAAGCTATAAAATATCTTGCACTCTCTCATTAACTCTAGGTAATGGAGACAAAATTTTTTCTGTATTATTTGCCACAGTAAAATGGAGAACTTTTGTCATGACTGTAGGGATAACAGATTTAGATTCTTTATCTAATGGTCAGTGTTTTGGGTGAGAATTAAGTTAAAAAGCTCCCAAATTTGTAGTTTCAGAAGAAAACTTCTAGACGACTTAAAGACTATGAACCAAACCTGAGGCAGCTTTGAATGCATTGACAATGTGGTGAAGAGAGTGCTGGGAATAAGAGATAAGTAGTTCATTTAATTAAGAAAATATTAAGTTTGTACACTCAGAAGTGAGATTCTTCGCTCACATGACAATTTTATTTTTGATTTTTTGAGGAACTCCACACTGTGTTCACAGTGACTATGCCAACTTACACTGACTCCAACAGTGCACCGGGCTCCCTTTTCCCTACATCATCACCCAAATGGTTATTTCTAACAGGGGTACAGCGATACCTCATGTGGCTTAGACTTGCGTTTCCCCGAAGAAAAGTGATGAGCACCTTTCCATGTACCTGTTGGCCATTCGTATGTCTTCTTTAGAGAAATATGAATTCAAGCACTCTGCCCGTTTTTATCGGATTTTTATTTTTTTGCTATTAATTTGTATAGGGGAGTGAAAACAGAATTTTGAAGAAATATCTGCACCTCCACTGCAGCATTATTCACATAGCCAAGATATGGGGAAAAAAAAGTGTCTATCAATGGATGAAAGAGTAGAGAAGTGGTATAGACACACAAGGGAATATTATTCAGCCGTGAGGAAGAAGGAAACCTGCCACTTGAGACAACATAGATGGGCCTTGAGGGCATGCGGCTAAGCAGAACGAGGGAAGGGTGAATGTTGTGCGATATCACCCGCACAGGGAACCCAGAAAAGTCGAACACATACAAGCAGAGGAGAGTGGTGGCTAGCAGAGCTGGGAGAGAGGGAAATGGGGAGAAACTGGCCAAAGGGTACAAAGTTTCAGTTATAAAATAAGTAAGTTCTGGGGATCCAATGTCCATTATGGTGGTTATAGTTAATAATACTGTCCTATGTACTTGGAAGCTACTAAGAGAGTATATAGTAAATGTTTGCACCACACAAACACACAGAATGGTAATTATATGACATAAAGGAGGTGTTAGCTAACTCTATAATAGTAATTATTTTGCTATAAATAAGTGTGCCAAATTAACACATTGAATGAGTATTTATACATTGTATAAATGTATACCTTAAACTAACACAATGTTATTATGTCAATTATATCTCAATAAAACTGGAAAAAAATAAAGAAATATTTATTGGACATCTTGTAGTCTGAATGAAATATGTTCAATGCTAGAATAAAGGTCAAGTGTTTTGAGACTTTTTTTTTTTTTTAAAATAAAGGAAATTTACTGTGCCTTTAGGATAGAGGGTTTCAAGTGAAGGCTCCATAGGGGAGAAAACCACTGAGGGAGTGCGCTTTTTTGATGGAGAAATTAAAGAAGAGCATTTGAGTATGAAGCAGCGCCATGTGAGAGAACCTCAGCACCTCGGGGAACATAGGGCCACCGAGCCAGGACCAAAGGAGACGAGAGTGAAAGGGGAGGGAGAGGAAGTAGATGAGGCTGGAAAATTAATAAATCAGGGTCAGGTAATTTAAGCCTGTAGGCCAGCTAATGAGAGAGCTAAAAGTCAGCCACCAAGAGGTTGGGATGGAATCCATGATAATGAATGATGTCTTCAAGGAAGAAAGTGAATATTAAAATAAAAGAGCTAAGAGTAGAGAAAGACTAGCCCACTTCCTTTCATAGAGCCAGGCAGAATTGCCTCCATTAAGTGCTAATTTCACCCGTCTTCACCTATGACATGAAGATTATTGATGCACCATTAGTAGGTCCCAGGTTTAGTGGTTTTTCCAGCAGTGGGGATGGATTTGCATTAAATGTCAAGGCTTGTTGTCACCTATTCAAGAAGGCTGGGAGTTATTAAGAGTCTGTAGGCCTGGGTTTAGACAAAGAGGAACTCTGGAAGCAGGCAAAATTGTTCTTTAATTCCCACCAAATTTGTTACTGGAGGGGTGGGGGAGAGGGGAGAGAGAGAGAGAGAGAGACTGAGAAGAGAGAGGGCACAAAAGAAGTAACTTTCCCTTTGGATTACAAATCTGTATCCATTTCAAGGAAAATGTAACCTATTTCTGATTAAAATAGTTACAACTCAGTCAACCTTGATTTGGCAAGAAATATTAGAACACTAGTGCCTTACAGCTTTTCTTTTCTGAACTCCTTAAATCTCTTTCGTGTGCAGGAAGAATCCATGGCTTGCCAGCTCTGAATCTTGGGAGAGTTGAGTTTTGTTCCTGGGGTTGGAATGACAAGCAAACTACCTTCTGCTCCTGCCAGAGAGAGAAGAGTCCTGTCTGTGCCTGTGCATGTAAGGCAGTTACGAGTGAGCAGTGATTTCTGACGACACAGGTGACACAACCTGAGCCAATTCCCCTCTTCTTGAGATGTGCGTCGGAGGGAGACCCTGAACATGGAGAGTTTGCTAAAATCATAATGAGCAAAGCCCTGTAAACAGCTACTTTGATTCTTTTAGACTGGCTGGTTGCCTACGGGGTGACCTTGGGCAGTTTCAGAAGTAAAGAAAAAGACAGTTGAGCCAAAAGGTGGTGGAGGGGAGGGGAAGCCAAGGGAAGTGGTTATTCATTACTCAAGGGAAGCTGTGCACACCCTTCAGTGACCAAGAACTGGTTGCACATGTTTATGTTTAACTTAAATATTCAGGAGTGGAACAATTGCTTATAATAATATAGGTGACAATTTATTTTCTATTGAAGACTTTCACAATGTAATGTGATTTTCACCCACATTAATGAAAGTGGCAACCTATCCATTCTAAAAATGGGAATACAAATATTTTTGCCCAGCCCCAGTCAGGTGGCTCAGTTGGTTGGAGCACCATCCAGTGCAATGAAAAGGTTGTGGGTTCAGTTTCCAGTCAGGGCACATACCTAGGTTGGGGCTTTGATCCTGGTATGGGAGGCAACCAATGGATTTCTCTCTCTCGCATCGATATTTCTCTCCCCACTTCTCTTTAAAGTCAATAAACATATCCTCTCAGGTGAGGATAATATATATATTGGCCCATATTCATCCTTAAATGAATTTATTAAAGAAGCTCTTGATATCCCCTAGATATTCATGTCAGGGACACTGATTTTAATTTGTCTTTTTGAAGCCTTTTCAGAACACTCATTAGAAAGACAGCACTACAAGAATTCATCTGTCAAGGGTTTTATGCATGGCAGGTTTCTTGAAAAGGACTTAAGTACTGCACAATTCTTAAAAGCATTTACCACCAGATGATTGCAATTTGCTTACATTTGAAATAAAAAGTATGTGCATTTGATTCAAATTTAAAATAATGTTTAAATCTTCCACTTGCCAAGACATACGTCAGAAATGTAGTCTGTAGAAGAAAGAAAAATGTCATTTTCAAGTGCAATGTTTATCATTTTGGCGGGCGGGAAGCATATTTAATTTAATAAAAATAAAAATACCTGTGCTGTGTAGACAGTGCTGATTATTCCCATTATCTGCTCAGTAGTAGAAAGAGAATCATGGTGGGAAATGGATGAGAGAGTTGCAGTTTCCAGAAAATTGACAGTTCTGCTGCATCTTAGCAGATGAACTTTAAACGAGAAGTTTTGTTGCTTGCTTTGAGGTTTTTAAAAGTAGATGCATTGGAAATAATGCTATGGCGTGAAGGCTCCATATTGCATCCTGTGCCTCTTCCCATTTGCGGCCACGGCCCTAATTAAGATTCTCGTTCTTTCTTTCTTTTTTATTGAATTTATTGGGGTAACATTGGTTAATAAAGTTATACAGGTTTCAGGTGTACAGTTCTGTGATGCATCATCTGTGCCCTGTATTGTGTGTTCACCACCCCAAGTCAAGTCTCCTTCCATCACCACTTATCCCCCTTTACCCCTTTCTGCCTCCCCCCACCCCCTTTCCCTCTGGTGATCACCAGACTACCATCTGTGTCTATGAGTTTTGTTTTTCTGTTTCTTAAGGGGCACTGCAAACTCCCGTTCTGCAAGCCATGTCTTCCTAAAGCACTTAACATGACTGTGTTGTCCAGCCTCACTCTCTCACGTCTAGTCTGTTGTGGATGGAATTGTGTTCCTCAAAATGCTGAAGTCCTAAATCCTAGTACCTGTGAATGTTGCCTCATTTGGAAACAGGTTGTTTGCAGATGCCCAAGTTAAGAAAAAGTCATCAGGGTGAGTCCTGATCCAATGTGATCGTGTCTTTATAAAAATCGGAAATTTGGACATAGAAACAGAGGCTGTCACACAGAGAAAATAGTATATGAAGGTTGGCATAATGGTGCCACAAGTCAAGGAACTACAAGAAGAGAGGAGAAAGGTCTGGAACAGAACCTTGCCTCTCACCTTCAGATGAGCACCGGCTTCTCCACACCCTGATTTAGGACTTCTAGCCTACAGGACTGTGACGATAAATTTGTTTTTTAAGCCACTTAGTTTATGGTACTTTGTTATGGCAGCCCTGGCAAACTAATACAAAGCACCCAATTTATTCTAGTTTGCTGGCACTATTTACTTTCTGTAGCTCTGTGTGATTTTATCACTTCCCCAGTGACGACGGGGCTGCATTACCACTTGTGTCTAGAGAGTGTCAAAGATTAGGTACTCATGATTATCTGTTGAACATGATAAATGATCAAATTAATTACCTACCACGTTGAGAAAAATTACCTCATTCAGAACATTAAGAAAATATACCATCTGTCTTCAACCTGCTTCTCCAGTCTTCATTCCCATCCTCTTACGTGTACCACACGTTACAATCAAACTTGGCTCTTAGCTGCACTTTCAAAACACTGAGCTTATGCACCGCACCAGAATATTCTTGTGAGCCATGTGCCAGGCTCCATGGTGTTCACTTTGTACCGTTCTCTTAGCCCCTGCCAGCCTCTCCCTCAGAGTTCAGCTGGTCACAAACCTACACACATCATCTGATGCCCATTCCCCCACCCACCTCGAGGATTCCCTCAGGCTTCATCTCCTCTCTGAATCCCCAGCCGCTTCTGTGACTGGTTTTACATCACTTCTCCTCTATTCTTCCTTGAAATGTGGGTATCTGAGTAGTTTTTTATTGACAATTAAATGGTCAATTATTTGAGGGCTGGGTTTATATTTTATTTAGATGAGTTCCTCAGTTAACATGAGTGAAGGTAATGCACAGAGTAGATGCTCAATGCATATTTGGAATTAAATAAAATTTTGAAATTAATGAGACGTACCTAAATGTGATGCTAGATCAATCTTTGCTAACTTTGCAGGAAAAGGGAGATGAGACGATAGAGGCAGAAGTTGGAGGGACGAGAGACAGACAATGGCAGCCTCTAAAAACCAGGAAAGGCAAGAAAAGGGATTCTTCTCTGGAGCCTCTGGAAGGAATGCAGCCCATCCTCCACTTGGACTTTAGGCCTATGAAACTCACTGCAGAGTTATGGCCTCCAGAATTATCATAAAATTAATGTGTGTTGTCTTAAGCCACCAATTTTGTGGTGATTTGTTATAGCAGCAATAGGGAATGCACACAGAACTAGAAGTATTACAATTGGATACACCGGCATTTTCTACGTAGCATCATGAAATACTACAGGGAAAGGGTATGGTGGCCGAACACTTTGGCAAATGTGACATATTTCTCTTGGAGAGTCACACAAGCCCTACCTGAAGATTCAGAATTCAGATCAGCATCTTAGGCTCTGAAAAGATTTAAAGTAAAGAATCCTTTGCACCCAAGTCCTGGCAAAAAATATTTGACCATATAATATTTGGTCCCCCCACTCTCTATACATATGTACATACAGACCACACGTGGCCTATTAACATCCCAGAAAAATGCATTTGGGAAATTCTAGTGCAAGCTCATTAGATCATTAGACGAGTGGTGCTCACTGCTGCAGGTCCACAGAGGTATTTCCTCAGGACATTTCAAATACTACAATCTAAAGTAGAAGTTCCTAGTTCTCAAATTTGAGCTTCTCTGGATTCGTGTCACATTCATTGTAAGCATACTACCAAAGGGTAATGAAGAGCTGGTGACATTCTCAGTAATGAAAGTATTTTGACATTCAAAACCTCAGCACTTCAGAAACTTAGGAATTTTAAGTAGTCACATTTTAATTTGTCGCGTTTTAGTCACAGACTCAAGGATTTCTTCTTTGATTTAGCTACTTATTTAGGGAGCTTCATAGATCCTCATAAAATGATTTCTTAGCCGTGTCTTCCTTTGGATTTTCTAGTGCACGGACGAATGAAGATTAGCTGGGAAGGAACGTGTCCCCAAGGGAGGGAAACTAAATGCTCTAGATTTTATATTTAGCCTCATGAGGTCCTTTAGGACACTTGGGATGGATTGTCCCATTTTTTCCAAAGCAGAATTTTCTGATTCTAAATCATCACAAACCACATTACAAAGGCAGAATTCTTGGATCATCTAGTAAGGCTGCTATCCTATTTTTCTTCAGACCTGTTAGCAGGAGATGTATTTTCTGAAATCCATAGTTCCTCTATTATATCATTATTGATTAATTCATTCAATTGATATTTATTTATTTATTTATTTTTAGTTTCTAAATTTATCTTTATTGTTGAAAGTATTACAGGTGTCCCATTTCCCCCCCCCAATTGACCCCCTCCACCTCGCTCCTACCCCCACCCCAGGCCTTCACCCCATCATTGTCTGTGTCCATGGGTTATGCATATATGCATATAACTTCTTTGGTTAATCTCTTCCCACCCTCCACCCCCCTTCCCTCTTCCCTCTTCAATATGATCGTCTGTTACATGCATCAATGTCTCTGGATCTATTTAGTTTGTCAGATTCCTTTGTTCATTAACTTCTTCTTAGAGAAGACCCTTCAACATTTCCTGTAGTGCTGGCCTGGTGGTGATGAACTCCTTTAGCTTTTCCTTGTCTGAGAAGCTCTTAACTGACCTTCAATTCTAAATGATAGCTTTGCTGGGTAGAGTAATCTTGTTGTAGTTCCATGTTTTTCATCACTTTGAATATTTCTTGCCACTCCCTTCTGGCCTGCAAGGTTTCTGTTGAGAAATCAGCTGACAGTTTTATGGCTGCTCCCTTGTAGGTAACTAACGGCTTTTCTCTTGCTCCTTTTAAGATTCTCTCTTTGTCTTTAACCTTTGGCATTTTAATTATGATGTGCCTTGCTGTGAGCCCCTTTGGGTTCCTCTTGTTTGGGACCCTCTGTGCTTCCTGGACTTGTAAGTCTATTTCTTTCCCCAGGTAGGAGAAGTTTTCTATAATTATTTTTTCAAATAGGTTTTCAATTTCTTGCTCTCTTTCCTCTCCTTATGGCATCCTAATAATACAAATGTTGGGCCTCTTAAAGTTGTCCCAGAGGCTCCTTAGGCTATCTTCATATTTCTGGATTCTTTTTTCTTTTTGCTCTTCTGGTTGGGTGTTTTTTGTTTCTTCATGTTCCAAATTGCTGATTTGATTCTCACTGTCTTCTACTTTATTGTTGAGTCCCTATAAGTTATTCTTCATTTCAGTTTGTGTATCATCGATTTTCTCAATTATTTTCATCATACTCTAATATCCTTGAAAATCCTTATAACCATTATTCTGAACTCTGTATCTATTAGCTTGGATCTATTTCATTTAGTTTCTTTTCTAGAGATTTCTTCTGTTCTCTCCTTTGTGACATGTTTCTTTGCCTCCACATTTTGGCTGCTTCCTGGTATTTGTTTCTATGTATTAGGTAGAGCTGCTATGTTTCCTGGAATTGGTAGAGTGGCTTTGTGTAGTAGGTTTCCTGTAGGGTCCAGTGGCTCAGCCTCCCCAGTCACCTGAGCTGGGCCTTCTAGATGCTCCCCTGTGTAGGCTGTGTGCACTGTCCTGTTGTAGTTGGGCCTTGGTTGCTGTTGTTGACACTAGGAGGAATTGACCCCCAGGCCAGTCGGCTTTGAGGACCAGCTGCAACTACAGCCAGAGAGCTGCTGTGCTGGAGACACCCCTATGGAGCAGGATTTACTTCAGTGGAACTTTGGTGTTCACCAAGTGCGCCCCTTGAGTGTGTCACTCGTGGATGTGGTAGGGTTGGAATCTAGCGTGGCTGAGTCTGACCACCAGGTGCACTGTCTCTGGGGCCTCCCTGGAGGTGCAAAGTCAGCCTGTGCCAGTGCCTTGCCCAGGGCCACCCAGCATGAGCTACTCAACAAACCGTAGTTGGCTGCTCCTTGTACTGGGCTTGGCGGTGCCCAGGAGAGGCCAAGCTATGAGCCAATGCAGCTGCCGCTAGTGCCAGGCCTGGGCCACTTATCAAGCCGTATGGGGCAGCTGCTGCTTGTTTGAGAGATTTTAGGAAAGTCCTAAGCATGAGGCTCGAGAGGCCACGTGCACAGAAAAGCCCCTGGAAATGGCCTGGATGAGCCGCAGGTGGGGAGGGGCGGGGCCTCCGGGAGTCACGGGGCGGGGCCAGAGGTGAGAGTCAGGTGCTGGCGATTCAAACATGGCGCCTGCCTGCCGGCTGCGTGCGGGGAGGACTCGCCACAGGAGCCATGGCCTCCGCCAGCCCTTCTGCCGGGAGGAAGCCGCCCCTCCGCCTCTCGCCCCGACTTCAGGCAGGTTAGTTCCCCCCCGAGTGTCCCGGGTCCTTTCAGGCCGCTGCCCGGCGCTGGGCTCAGAGGGCGCGTCCGGGTGAGTCCGTGCCGGGCCCTTTAACCGTGACCCTCAGCCACAGTCCCCGCTGGTTTCACAGGCTGGTGTTGTGGGGGCGTCTCTTCCCAGCTCTGGAGCCCTGGGCTGGGACCCGTCGCTCCTCCGGGAAACCCCCACCACGGAGATTCCCTCCCGGGTTTACCCCGAGGCACCGGGGGTGGGCCCGCGGCCGCGTCTCAGGGATTCAGCCCCGACCCGCCCGCGTCTCCGCCCCTCCTACCGTCTCTGTGCTGCTTCAGGTCCCTGGTTGAGGGGCTTCCGTTCAGCCGGATCTCTGGAGGCTCTGAGTGATGGTGGTTCTGTATTTTAGTTGTCACTTTGATGCGGCCGCGGGAGGCGGCGGGGGCAGCTGCTCCCTACGCCGCCATCTTGTTTCCTCTCAATTGATATTTATTGATTACTTATTGTCTGCAAGTTGCTAGGGCCACAGTGGTTCGGAATTAAAAAAAACCCAACACACCATTACGCTTGCTTTCATAAATTTTGCAGTTTAATGGAGTGAAGGGCAGATATTAATTTAAATCAAATGAGTAAGTTATTGAGCAAGCCGTAGACTAAACTGCTACTGGTAATGTAATTACAGCAGCTTTCATTCAAGTACGAGCTTGTCTCCAGAAGTCAGATCATACTCAGGATCAAAGCCCAGCAGCTTTCTGCCAGAGAACATTTATTCAGAGGTATAACCTTGCTTATTTCAAAACAGGGGAACTCCTTAGATTTCCTACCATAAAATTCATCAGGTCTGCTCACATTTTTCAGAATTTATGTTTGGAGCACTCACTCACCGTGGACGCAGGAAAGGAGCAAACGTAACAAGGCACACTGCACACTTCCGGGGAGTCACCAAAAGGCAAAATGCAGGCTGTTGGCTGTAATTACCCGAGCGGAGATTAGGCTGAGGAGAGTGAGGCAACAGCAAGGGTACAAAATATAAGGGATTACCAAAAATCTCAGGAATCAAGATAAATATTGCAATGTCACATTTAAAAAATCAAAATTAGTGCAAAACCACATGATGAACACAATGCAAATATTTTAAGTCCAGACGGAATCATTGTCATAGATAGTTCCTTTTGCCTGGGAGTCCACGGTGGCCCAGCAGAGCCCGGATCATTACCCTTCGGGAGGCCCGCCTTGCTGGCTGCTACCTGCTTGTCCAATCAGGTTCCGTCTCCACCCTTCTCCAGCCTGTTTTATATCTCAGGGAGCTGATCTTTAGAGACTTGCATCAGTGGTCTCTCTCGCTCTCTGCCTTCCGATTAGGCTCAGTCAGTGGAACATTGGATAGATTATGAAAGGACATAAGGATAATGAGATTGGGATATTTATTCCCCGTTTCCTTTCCCACTGAGTAATGGCAACTGCTAAGCTTCTCTACCAAAAGCCACAACTCCTCTTTAGCATCCCTTCACAGCTACAATTCCTTAGCTTTTCTTCTTGAACCCAGGAGTGGTGATGGTCTTCTGCGGGTGCCAGGAGGCTTCAGCATCCCTCCTCGGTTCCCATAGCGCTTCCCCACCTCTGTAAGTAGACTCTTTATTAAATTATCCTTCAATATTCTGTCGGAATGGGCCACATGTTCCCTGCTGGGACGCCACAGCCTTGGACTAAGCCAAGACACACCATGACGAGGCAGGGTCTTAATGTACCTTCTGTGACTGAGAACACAGTACGATTAGACCTTGCGCCCAAAGCAGTGCCTCTTATGGTTCCTCAAGTGTTGGTCTGGCCAGTTTGTCCTCACTGGATATGCCCCAGTTCAAATTTGGCAACTTGCTTGTTTCATGTATGGTGAGCAATTTTTGATGTTTGTTAAGACTAGTCAAAATACTTGCATAATTAATGACATTGAGCAAGTTTTGCAAACATATATTGAATTTAGGGGATATGGAGCATGTATTTCATAACTCAGGTGTCCTATCAGAATTTCTCTAAATTACTAGGCTCCCGTGAACAAAAGCTGTTTGTTTTTTAAACCAAACCAGTGAGGGTATTAGATCTATGATGTGATTCTCTACTGGGCCCTGGGCTGAGCTGAACCCAGAGGAATGACTCAATGACTGCATCAGTTCTCATCTTGCAAACCTTGTTTTTGTCACATTAATACCAATGGAAACATTGTTCAAAGCAGCTTGTGTGGACTGACATAAAATATTGGTCTAACAGCACAGTTCTTTCTAATGAGGATCATAAAATTTGGTTAACTTCATTTCTTCGTATATCAGGTATGTGGCAATAATTCAGACATTATTACACTAATTTTACTTGCTTCCTAAATTTTAGTGACTGTTTCAACTTTTAATTTTTTCCCTTTTTACTGAATTCATTGGAGTGACACTGGTTAACAAAATTACAGTTTTCAGGTGTACAATTCCACAACACATCATCAGTACACTGTATTCAACTTTAAATTTTTAAGTATGCATTTACAATTGTAATTATTTATCATAAGTAAATAGGCTATTTTATTGTAATGGACTAGTAACATGAAAAGGAGTAATAGAAAGTATTTAGATATATTTGTAAAAAATATTAATTTGCATCAAAATATAAGGGAAAATTGATAAGAGTAATAACCTACATTTATTCTTTATGATAAAAGTTAATATACGCTTGCTTGTTTCAAGGCAGGGACATTGTAACAACAATGTAAGATTTACTTTTAATTGAATGATTTGGCTTCCAATTAATATAAAGCTCTTTGAGATACTCAGGACAGTGCTATATAAATGGAAATTAGTAGAAAATCTATATGTCCTGACTGCAAAATATATTCTACTTATTCGTATCTAACAACATTTCCCTCCCCCCCTTCTCATCTAATACAGGTCATAATATATTTGTGTTTACACTGGGGAGGAGAGGCAAATATAACTTACTGAGATCTTTCTTATATTCCTCATCGCTTTTAACTATTGGAAATTTCAGAGTTTCATGAAAGACACCAATGTTGACATTAATTTCTAGGTATCGTGCAAACATCCTTTATAAAATCTAATGTTTTGGGTCTTCTAATTTTGTCACAATTGTATCTTCTTCCATTTATATTATTGCTTGAGTTTTGCCAATTTATAATGTAAATTCACACTAAGTTTGCGCCCTGAGCTTTTAAAAGTATTTGGACAACTCAAATTTAAAATTCCTGTCCAATAAAACCAGTTTAGAGGGCACAGGCAAAAGGGAGCAGATTAGATTTTTTCTGCTCAGACCCATCAGTCAGGATGCAACGAAATCAATCCAGTTCCGGCAGCCACAGAAGCACTGGGCTACACGCAAACATATTTTCAGTGTGTTCCCAAGCTTTCATTGGAAATGGCAAAAGGGGTTTAATTAAATGTGGATTGAGACTCCCGTCCACCAAATCAAACCCACACAGTGATAGATGTAAGTAGCTTTCTAGCTCTGAGACTACACACTGAATCCAGCTATGTTTCCCAGCTGCCGGACATGAAATAAATAAGCAAATCCTGACACTTGCCATTTACTCGATGCCTCGCTTTGTAGAGATTGAAATGGCAAACCAGTGGAAGGAAAACATAGCTGACTGTGTCATGGCTGAGGGGCCTCCATCTATCCTGGCCCCTCTCTGCGTTCCCTGGAGATTCGCAAACACTGAGCACGTGCTCAGCCTCCCAGGAGCAGCGTAGCAGACAGGCTCCTGGCTGGCACTTCACTGCCCATATATTTTAAATGTAAATTAGAACACCTCCTGAAATGGATTGAAAAGAAAATTCGTAAGATCAATTTCACAGGCCAAAGGAGAGCAAACTAATAATAGGGATATTCAAACAATAGAGCACATAAAATAGCAAGGATGTCAGGCAATTTGCCCCCAAGATACATACTCCGGGTGACCTGCAGTCCATTTGCGTGTGCCGCCGAACTGCTGTTGTGGTGTTATGTTTTTTCCTTCAGTGGTTTTAGGGCTCCGCTAGCGTTCAGACCTGTGTGGTCTATCGAAAGGCGTCTATTATGTGCCTTCATTTAAAAATTTTTATTAGCAAAACATCAGTGTTATAAGCAATCACCTCAATGGCATGCACTTATTGCAATCATTGGCAAACCCTGTGGATCAGCGCCCCCAGCTCTACGGCAGGAGTTCCTGGGTGTGCCTCTGCAGGGACCCACGTGTTTCTGTCTTTTATCCCCTCTGATCATGTTCCCTGACATCCATTTGTTAAAAATCAGACAGAAGGGGTAGATTTAGTGATTCTGTGCGTACATCTTGGAGTTATATGCATCTGGGTTTGAATCCTGATTGTACCATTTCCAACCTCATGTTTGGACAAGTGACTTAATACCACTAAAGCTTTCTCACTTGTAAATGAGACATGATGATAATGGTACCTAAACCACTGGGCTACTGTGCAGATAAAATTAAATCTTATGTGTAGGTAGTCCAGTGCTGTGAAGTAGCTGTGTTCATAGGGAGCTTCAGAAGTTGTTTTTCTTTCTGCATTTCTTTGCTTCCAGACAACCCTCCACACTGTTCATTTTCCTGTCCAGCTTTCTTTCCCATCTGCACCTCGTGGTCCACAGGACAAAGGACCAGGGTCCTCCATGTCTATACTTAGTCCTCCTTGCCAGCATCAGGTCTCATCAGTGCCCTCACAGACGCCCTGGGCCTCCCCTGGATTCACACCTTTGCACACGCTGCTCTTTCCAATGCATGGAGAAGTTTCTGGTTCCCATTTTAGGACTAAACGTAATGGTCACCTCCTCTTCACATTAGGTTTCTCCTTTCTCTTTAGTCCTACTGACCCCTACAGCACTGCTCTCCTTATAGGTAATTATTGCCCACATGTCCGTGCATCCCACCAGAGGACACCAACCAGAGACCAGCCACAGGTATCTCTGGATTTTTGTTCTTTTAATTTTTCTGCTCTTGTCCTACTGCACTGGCAACCTCAGGAGTTCAGTACATGTTTGGTGAATAGTGGCCTGGGCACCTGTAAAAATGAAGTGGGAAATAGCCAGATTAGTCAATTAAATTCAACACCATAGAGCTTGGTGACTATAGTTAACAACACTGCGTTTTATATTTGAAAGTTGCTGAACGAGTAGATCTTAAAAGTTCTCACTATCACAAAAAAGAAAACTGTAGCTATCTGTGGTAATGGATGTTAACCAGACTTGTTGTGATGATCATTTTGACATAGATGCATGTATCAAATCGTGCTATAACACCTGAAAGTAACATAATGTTATATGTCAATTATATCTCAAAAAACACCTTTTTTCCACCTCACCCCCCCCAAATTCAACATATATCCACATACCATGCGTGAATAAGACATTCCTGCCTTCTAGATACTACAGTTCTTAGAGGAGAGATGAACATGTAAACAGATAATTGCGATAAAAAGTGCAGTGAAAAGGGCTGTTATGGGAGTTCAGGGAAGGATCACTTATTTCAGTATAGAATAGTTAAAAAGGCATTCTAAAAGAATCAGAACCTGTGTTCAAGAGAACATCTCTAGAGTATTATCATTATTATCTTCACACATTAAAGTATAGCAATTTCCAAACATCTGATCAATTAGGATGTCCATGAATTTCTCTGTTTAGCATAAGCAACTATATAAAGATTATTAGTCTTAAGTAGCAATTTTAAATAATTCATATCAACATATTCTTAGCATTAAAATTACATTGACCAGAACTACGTTGTTGATAATCCAGAAGGTACTTTAGAAAGCTGCAGTGACTCAAGGTCGCTGTAACATTAACTCCCAATAAATAAAGAAAATGGTTATTTGAACATTTGTTTTTTTGTTTTGTTTTTTAAAAAATATATCTTTATTGATTTCAGAGAGAGGAAGGAGGAGGGAGAGAGAGAGATAGGAACATCAGTGATGAGAGAGTCATTGATGCCTCCTGCATGCCCCCAACTGGGGATCGAGCCTGCAACCTGGGCCTGTGCCCTGACCGGGAATCCAACTGTGATCTCCTGGATCATAGGTCGATGCTCAACTGCTGAGCCATGCTTGGCCAGGCTGAACATTTGTTGAATATATTCAAGTAAATATTTGCTGAAGCATCTAGAATTTTGCCACCCAACAGATAGGGCTACTTAGTTGATACTCAAAAGGGCAGTTGCTATTATAAATAATATAATAACATACTTATACTTACTCCCTCTGTCCCTTCCTTTTCTCCAAATTTAAGGATATAGCTCTACAGGACTAGATACATGGGCATGAGGAATTTTCTGCAAAATTAGAAATGACCACTTCGTTAACTTTTTTCAAATCCTTTCAAAATTTTTGGTTAACACAGAATTAAGTGACTGAAAGATTTCAAATTAAGCACTCAGGTGGTGAGCAAACTAAAGTAAATAGCCATATTATAAATCACATCAGTCTTTGTTCTTGTAACTCTGGCTGGGTTAACAACTCTGGGAGAACTCTTTCCTACCGAAACGTCATTCAGACACAGAGAAGACAATCCCTAACCATTTTTCTTAGCATTTTTTTCTGTCGACCAAATCCATGCAACAGATTTTCACAATTTATCTTACCCTGGGAATTATATTTTTTTCCTAAAAATTTCAGAGCAGATTACACAGAAAATCTTAGTTTACAACCCCATTACTAAATATCCATAGAAATATTGAGAAATATATTAAATATTAAGTTTAAACAGCACTAACACTATCTTTTGTACTTGGGGATGTATGGGTTATAGATTATACACATTTTATTTTGGGATGTATGTATTAACCATATGTGTTATGGATAAAGTTCTTCACCAAAATGAGAATGAGGTATGTGAAAAATAAATGAAGGAAATTACTGGTTAATATCCGCAAACTCGCTTTCCTTCACCTGCCTTTGAGGGGCTGGCGTTGCTGTGCCTTCCTGCTGCACAGTAAGTGCGACATCCTCACGAGCAAGCTTCGAGAGTCGTCAGGAACAGGAATTACATATGCGATTACGCACCCCGGGACAACATTTACTGTCACACAAAATGGATTTTATTTCACTGCGTTGCTGCCACCCCTTCCAAAACCAACAGCAGCCAGGCGCAAGGCGCCCGCTTCGGCTGCTCTGGCCCGGGCGCCCTGGCAGACGTGGCCTCGGTGGCCCTCCAGGCACTGCATGGCTTCCAGAAGCAGCCGTGGACGCAAAGACGCTTCAGCTCAGAATCCCAAAGGCTGCTTCCAAAAAGATCCCTTTTATAGTACGCGGTAGCCTCGCTAAGATAGCAGCACTCGTCTTATCCTTTCATTCTCATGAAAATGAAGACAATAATTGAAAAGTACACAGTAACGGGCTTAGATTCTATCTTAAGCTGCTTCTGGAGAGGGGAAGGGAAAGAAAGCTCTGTGTGTGTGTGTGTGTGTGTGTGTGTGTGTGTGTGTGTGCATGCAGTTTTAAAAAAATCCAATAACAAAAATAATTTAAGTTTTGTAAAATATTCTGTGTAAGCAGTGTATTCCCATAGTTTAAAAATCAAAACGACACATGAAGAATACCTAAGGAGAAATAAGCACATTTTTGAGTTTCTATTGTTTTTGTATTTGTATTTGTGTCAATGGGTAACAGTTTATGCATTACTCACTTCCAAGGTTAGGTCAGAGCCAGCTCTAAGTTTCAGGCTTGTCTTTAAAAATAAAAGCTTTTGAATGAGATGAGAATATTTTCAACCAAAGGTGAAAGAGAGTTTAAATCCACTGCTCTAAGGTCTTCAAGGAATGTTAAAGCCACAAATCAAAAAATGATAGTTTCATGTTCATATAGCAAAATACCATTGGTTTCATGCATAAAAGGCAAGCACACACACATAGTTTATACTTCAGCATAATAGCTGCTATCTTTAAATCCAAAGAACATTCAAATCCAATCACTAAAACTATTATTTAGAGATTTATTATTGAGATTATTCTTGGACTCATAATACTGTATTATTCTGAGTGACTTGTTCTGTTAACAGTTTTTCCTTCTTAAGTTAATAAATTCCTTCTCTTCTATGGCTGTTGTAAAAGCAGGGCAGAGCTGATGGCGTTAAGGGTTTGCAAAAGACTTTAGTCTGTTGTAGCAATGAATACCTTTTCTAGGTAATTTTAAGGCTATCATAGGTCATTTCCTTAATATTCCCTTTGATTGCCTGAACCACTTGTTATCTCTGTAGAGTAAGTGAATTAATACCAAGGATATTCACATAATTCTAGGAGAGACTTGGCGACATCCATGCATGAACAGAGACCTGCAAATGAGAAAAGGACCTTTGGAATCCCTGTCACTTTTACAGATAATTCAAACAAGTGGAAAGTCATCCATGCTTGCACAGCTGAGCCAGGATTTGATTTCAGGATTGTTGATTTTGACCGGTCGTCTTGGTCCTGAGAGACACTGCTTTATCAATGACAGCAACGAAAACACACCTGTGCAATGCAAGTGTATTGTGCACAGAAAGAGATGAAGAGTAGGTTATCTTTCGTGAGGATAGAAAATATAAACTGGGAGGGTGTCAGACTTAGCAGAAAGCTAACGTAGAGTGGTAGTAGGTGGTCTGATGACGTTAGATTCCCAGCCAGGAGGTTTTATGGAAGGGAGAGGGGAAATCATCTAGAACTAGCAGAGAGGAACAAGAGGGTCCCACCTTGAGGCCTTTAGTGTGACATTTGAAGGAGAAAAACAGCCCCCACTCAGAAGGGCTTCAGGAGGAGCAGAGAGCCAAAATTCAGTCCAACCAGGGAGCCAATAAACTCTTCTGCCAGCTCCATTTAGCAAAGTCTCCAAAAGAATTTTAAATTGGCCTAGCCTGGGTCACATGGCCACCTCTGGCCAATTATTGTGTCCAGGAGGGCAGGGTATAGAAACTGGCAACGTTCACCATCATTGCATTCCTCTTGAAACAGTTAAACATTAAAACCATTACAAAGAAAGGAAAGAGAGAGTAAAATTAAAGCAGGCCAACCTAACGAGACACAAAAGAGCTTCTTTCCAAGAAAGATTTAAAATAATATAGTCCATAGTACTATATCAAATGTAAAAATATTTGCTACCTCAAACTGGTAACAATACATCATTATGTTGCTTGGGAGTTTGGGGACAGGAAAGAAAGAATTGAGCCACCCTACCGAGAATATTAAAAACCCTGAGTCTAAAATCCATCAATCCTAAGTGTTCCTTGAATTTCTCTTATTACTCTTTTCTAAGTGACCCACTGCTGTACTATTTTACTTTTAAATTGGTAGAGTTCATCACTGTAGACATATTCTGGCTCTTTTTTAATTATGGAAATAGTAAGTTCAGAGGAAGTAGTTTTATAAAGTAGTCAGTTGGGCTTGTTCCAAATCTGCACCACTTAAGAGAAGCAGAGTTCAGATTCGATCAGTGGATATCTGGGAAACAAAATGAATGGCCAGGGTAGGTGATTATCACCCTCCCTAAAGAACCGAGGTTCTAATTCCGCTTCATAATTGTTCACCTTCCCTGTTCCCTGGGATACACACTCTGAGCTTTTAATGATCAGCTTCTAGGTAGGAGAGGGGCAAATTGGAAGAGAGAGGAAATCGAAGTGGCTGTCTACTCATGCAACTCACAATTTAAATACCCAGACTGAACAGGACAGAGATGGGAAAGAGGAAAAGTTAGCCAAACATGTCAGCTCCTTGACCTGGAACGGAACTCTCATCCAAGGCAAGGAATTAAGCACAGGAATCCCTTCACGTATTTTTAAAGGTGCCTTTTCACCACAAGCCTTAAATTTGAGTCTAATCTTAATTCTAACTCAATTTACTAATTTGGAGCAAGCCACTTGCCACCTTTGAGCCAAATTAGAAACTGATGTAAAATATTAATTATTACTATGATTATGACACTTTATGTGATAGTAAGATAGATGTGTAAATATTATATGTGTATATATACACATGCATATACATGTTATATGCATATGATATGAGCTGGAGATGTTTTATTTTATTTAGGGTCTACCCATTGCTTATAACCGTGTAGCCTTGGGCAACATGCTTGGCCTCTCTGAAGTCATGTTTCCTCATTTGTACCTTTGCAGAGTTGTTTTGAAGGTTACATACAATTTTACATACTTTCTGTCACCTGTAGGTGCTTAAAATTAGAAATTGTTAGTATATTTATTCTCACCTGCTTCTATATTCCTCGGCATGAAATGTTATCCCACGTTTTGCAGATCTGTAATTATATAAACCTCTCATTCTCCATTTTTACTTCTAAAAGCAAAAGAGGAAGGAAGCCATACGCATTTCTACTATTGAGCTCTGGATCACGATCTCTGGATGGCTAGCCCTGGGTGCCATAGAGAGTGTGAATGCACTGGGAAAATTGTGGCTCAGAAGTAGAAGTGAGTCATTTCAAGTACTTCTCAGAAAAGTGTGCTAGGAGATGAATGGTTATGCTTCAGTAGCAGTAGATCACGAGGCTTGAGGGAGCAATGCTACTGCAGCCTCAGTGATTTTTCTAAGCATATCTGGACCTCCTGTAGACTGTGCAAAAGACCATCTTTGACTCTGTTACCACCATTTGTGGCAGAAAAATGTGGAAGGATCCTGTGACCTCATACTAGGTTCTTTTAAAATTCAATTATATAGGCAGAAATACAGAGATTGGGTTGGTAAGCAACTTCCAAGTGCATGATTATGCATTTAAGTAAAGAATAGATAAAATAAATATAAATATTATTATATAATTAAAGAATTTTATCCTAACTTTAATATACCATTATGTTCATACTTTAATGTAATTTCCATTGCATTTTTGTGTAACTTTTTTAGCATCTTTATTGTTACATAATTGACACACCATAAAATTAACCATTTGAAGTTTACAATTCAATAATTTGTAGTGTACTCACAAAGTGGTACAAACTTCACCCAATCTACTTTTGAAACATTTTTATCATCCCCCAAATAAACCCCATTTCATTAGCATTCAGTCCATAATCCTTTTTCTCCCTCTTCCCCCAGCCTTAAGCACTAGGCTAATATACTCTCTGCATCTTCTAAATATTTTATGTAAATGTAACTATTAGGTCAAAAATAAGCACCATTTTGGAGTGATTACTACATTGAGCCAAGCTGCTGTCTAGGGGATAAGGCCACTGCCCACCGCATGGAAAGTGTATGCCAGTGCCCATTGTCTGAGCTCTTTCTAAGACTCGATTTCATCAATTTTTAAAATATTTCCTAATTGAGTAATAGAAACTATGTTTTATTTTAAAGAAAAACTCTATTTGTTTCAGTGCAAGTAGTTTCTATAGAGGTTCACGACTGGGTTGCACTTTTTGGTGTATATACATGTTATTCATCATTCTATTGCTGAAAAATGGTCTTTAGCTGATAACTTTTAGGCCACTTGAAACCATCAGCAGGTCATTTAGGTAGCCCTCATGGGTAGAACAGAAAAAATGAATAGATGTCTTTAATAAGAGAAGGGGATATTAATTTTCCATGAAAAGTACTTGAATTGACCTTCAAGACGTTTATCAAGTAGTTTATAGAGACTAACAATTCCTTAATTTTTTTGTTCTTTACTATCCTTGGAAAAGCACTAAATTAGACATACTTAAAAGCGTAAAGTTCCTAAGGCATTTTTACTCTGGATTGGGGAGAGGCTGCTGATAAAATTATTAATTAGCAGCTTATCAAAATATCTATGTCGTTATGTATTGTAAATTGCCCATGGGCCAAATGTAAATTATTCATAAATTAACATAGGGAAAGCAAAAGCTAGATCAGCAAGTTGAAGGTCATATTTACCTGATGGACTAAAAATGCAAATCAACCCATAATGATTAAAAATGAATATAAATATGTATAAGTCTTTCTGAACAAAAAAGTACACACTATAATGCACCTTAATTAGCTTAATAAAACTTCCAAATTTTTATGAAATTGTTAAAGGTCAGTCACAATTCTTCTTTGAGAGACAAAGATTTTTCTAGTGAAACCTAAGCAATGCTGCTTCAGTAAAAAGAATTTCAGATAGCTGTGAAACATAGCACAGGGCAAATAAAGAAAAATAAGGGTCATTGTCTTAACCTCTCACTCCGATGGGGGGAAAAATTGTTCTATTTGTATCATTTCTAAATACAATTACAATATTCAAAAATTTCATGTCAGACACAGCGCACCATAAATGACACTGGGGAAACCTCACCATCAGTAGCAAACAGAACGAAGATGTTGCTCCGGTTTGGGGATGCTAACTTACAGCTGCTTGGCAAGCTACTGAATATGTGCAATATAGATGGTCTGGCACTCTGAGTAACTTTGTTTCTGTTTTCATTCCAAATTAATTTTATTTGTTATTATTTTTAAATATATCTTTATTGATTTCAGAGAGAGGAAAGGAGAGAGAGAGAGAGAAACATCAATGATGAGAGAGTCATTGATCGGCTGCCTCCTGCAAGCTCCCGACTGAGGATCGAGCCCGTAACATGGGCACGTGCCCTGACTGGGAATCGAACTTCGTCAATCTCCTGAATCCTAGGTCGATGCTCAATAGCTCAGCCACCCCTGGCTGGGCAATTTTATTCTTACATGATTAAAAACATCTGTGTGCTACGGTTGAGTATTAGGTTTTCTACCAATTGTAAGAACTTTATTATCAAGCATGTCAGATCATTTCAAGTTATTAAATATTGATTAGAGATATATATATCTCCATATATATATATATATATATATATATATATGGAGATATATGCTTTAGTCCTTGCAACAATATATAAGGAAGCTATTTTCATGAAACTCAATCTATAGATGAGGCAAGTGGAGCTTAGAGGGGTTGATGATTTCACCAAGATCCTACACCTAGTGACAAGTGTTATCGAACTAGGCAAGCTACTGAATCCCACAGCCTGTATTTTTGTTTGGTTTGGTTTTAAATTGTTGACACTATTACAGATGTCCCCCATTTTCCCCCCTTTACCCACCTCAACCCAACGCCTGCCCCTTCTCCCTGTGGCCATCGCCACACTGTTGTCTGTGTCCAAGGGCTATGTGTATACATTCTTTGGTAAATCCCTTCACCTTCTTTCATCCAGTCTCCCTCACCCCTCCCCTCTGATCTCCAGCTTGTGGTTTTTAACATAAGGAAAGAGCATGGTCTTCTTCAAGGTCAACCCGTTGACTAGAGTGCCACATATTCTTACAACAAAATTCAATGTATTTTGTAAATTGCTCTGTTTGTAGAGTAAAGAAATAACCTGGTCTCCCTCAGAAGCTTTCTTTCTACTACTTTGCATTCTGATCATATTTTCTTTATATTGCACAATCAACTTTGGTCTGGTGTCCTTCAGAGAAAGAGAGAAAGGATTTAGGCTAAAATTTTCAAATAATTTTAATTGAATGTGAAGGGAAATGAGCAAAACGGTGGGAAAGTAAGATACAAGGCAACCATGTGAACATAAGGCTTCTATCGTAGTAGACAATGTTCCAAGATTTCAATAATCTGTTGATAAAATCGTATTTCTAAGGGAACAAGTCTCTGCACCTGAATGTTTTTCCAAGTTTTACTGAGCATTCACAGTGTCAAAGCAATTTGCTTGTCCCTCTTATTTTTATTGAAAAGAGTTTATTCAGTCACCAGGAAATGTTCTCAGCCTTATGATAGCTAAGACTTAGAGAAGTTTGTGAAACATTTTGAGAAAAGGAAGGTTCTGTAGAGAAAAAGCAGAAGAGGAAGAGATCATGGGATTTGAGGATATTCCAAAGTAATCAAGCCTGATATCCAAGAAACACAGACAAAAAGTGGGCGTCCAGAGAAACCAGTCTTTCCAGAGAGACACTTGGCCCAGGATCATTGCAAAGGTCAGATGGGGAGAACACATCACTTCTAAGGACTCTTGTGGTGTGCAACAGAGATACGCTGTTCAGCGATTCCCGGGTCTTCTATCCATATGCTTCTCTGGATCATAGATTCACCATGTGCTATGGCTGACACATCTGCAGGACTCCTAACACAGGCCTCTTTTATGGATGGTAGACAAGTTTATAGACAAAAGGACAAATAGCACACCTGGAGATAGCATCTTATAGCCCTAGCAATCTTTCTGGAAAATTCAAATCTATAAAAACCCTTTCACAACTTACCAACAAAACCAAACCAACAATATTGCATCCAAATGGTTATAGGGCTCACATAGTAAAACTGTGGCACATATAACCCAGTAAAAGTGTTTGGATTTGCCTTGTCCTCATTAGCTTTTGTTTTGGAAAAGATTTATCTAGTGTTTGTGGAAAAAAAAGGCAGTAAATAAGTGAATTTTGTAGTTTTGTTCTCTCCCTAATAATGTCTAAAGATTGCCTTTGCCTTTCCAAGTGATTTATTGGTCCATTAAAAATCTTTTTATTTTTGTTGTTAATTTTAGGAATTGTAATTTATTTAAACTGTAATATTTATCATAAAAGCTCAAATAACAAAACTTCATGGAGAAGTCAAAATATCATGACTATAAAAATGTATACTAAATAGTTCAGAGAAGCACATTTTGCAAAATCTATTGCACTATGTGGTGGCAGGTTCTGGTTGGAAATTCCTCCCCTCTGTTTGATGGCAGCTAGAAAGAAGTGTGGGGAAAGGACTCTGATGAAAACTGAGTGAGGATAGTGCCCAGGGCCATTCAGTCATTAGTGACAGTCTTCAGTTGGCAAAATGGAAAGCTGCTATTGATTTTTATGAAATTTGAGACAGTTGCCAGGATTTAAGAAAATGCAACATTAAAAGAAATGTTGGCTAAGTGCTCTTACTCAACAGGTAGGGAGTGATCATGGTCTAGACCACAGCGTTTGTTCCTTAAATCCCACAACTAAGGGAATGTTTGTAACAGGGTAAAATTAACGCACTCTGTACTTATGTTAATAGTGCTCAACTAGAGCCCTGAGAAGCACCATCGGTAACCCCAGCATTGACCTTTGCAAACAATCCTCACAGTAATCATTTTGTGTATGGGCTCTGAAGTCACAAGAGCAGAATTTCAATTCGGGCTCCACTCCTCAGTAATTGAGTGGCTCTGGACATCAATTAACCTCCCTGTGCCTCCGTTACTTCACCTGTGGGGATAATTATAGTATCTACCTCATCTTTATGTGCAGGGATAATAGTAATATCTGCCTCACAGCGTTGAGACTTAAGATAATAACTGTAAAGCATTTAGAACGGTCTATACTTAGCAAGGTCTTCATATTACTATCAATACCTTTTTAATACCGTAAATTTAACAATAAGCAAACTGAAGCTCAGAAAGCCTACGTACATGCTACTAATTATGTCCCCAGAGAGTGACAGGGCAGGGAGTGAAATCCAGATCCACCTGAATACCAAGCACATATTAGAGGCCTGCAGGTAGGCCAAAGTGAAAGAAGGGAAGCAGGTAGGCCATTGGTTTAGTTTGATGATGCCACGTGGGGAGAGGAGGGCAGGTTGTGGAAGAACAGTGAGTTTAAATCCTGCAGGCTCGCCCGGCTGGGCGTGGCTCAGTGGTTGAGCGTCAACCTAGGATTCAGGGGATTGGGGTTCGATTCCTGGTCAGGGCACATGCCTGGGTTGCGGGCTGCAGCCCATCAATGACTCTCTCATCATTGATGTTTCTATCTCTCCCTCTCCATCTCCTTTCCTCTCTCTGAAATCAATAAAGATATATTTAAAAAAAAAAAAAAAAGATCCTGCAGGCTCATCTGAGTTGGCAACTTAGTCTAGGATATGACTGTGGGAATGACTTAAGAAAATGAAATAAAAGTGGCTACATTTTGAAGCTATCCAAAATTTTATCCTATCTGGGGGTATGCAATATAGGATTATAAATAAAGCTCTTAATATTCTGCATCTTAATTTTCTAATTTTGAAATGAAAAGGACAGACAAAAGTCATCCTTAGCCCCTTTTCACATTTAAATCTTTGACTCAGTTATACACAACTAGCAGTAGGTTTTTGTCTGATCTAAACTTCTGTCTTTCACATTTTAAATGAACCTTGACTGCCTTATTCACGAGTAAATATTTATTGAGCTCTTACTAAGCAATGACAACTATTATATGAGCTGAAGAGATAAATGAGGGTTAATCCTGGGCTCAGGAAAGCCAGGTTCCAGTAGGAAGAGTAGGGCAAAGGCACAAAACATTCAACACAAGATAGAAAGGAATTATTTCTCTTTATACATATAAGTGCAAATGCTACTGAAATTCCAACCACAGTAGATGTGGGGTTTGAGCCGGGTCTAGAATTTGTGCAGAAAAAGAGGAGGAAGGGGAATATTTCGATCAAGTTCAGAGAACATGAAATCCGTGGAGCAAAACGTCTTTGCTGATGTGTAGAGGATGTTAATGGAGAAGTAGAAGACAAGGTTCAACTTCTCCATAGGTACCAGCTAGATAGCCAGGGGCTTTGGGTTCAGGGTAGGTCATTGACAGTAGCCTGGGGGCAATAGGGAGCCACTGAAAGTTTTAAACAGAAGATCAGATCAGAGCTGTATTTTAGAAGTATCTGGCAGCAGATGATTTGGCAAGGAAAAGAAACTGAAGGAAAGTCAGCTGGTAAGGAATTGACATAATTTATTTATTTTTATTTGTTTATCTATTGAATTTATTGGGGTGACATTGATTGGTTAATAAAATTACATAGGTTTCAGGTGTGCATCATCTGTACACAGTATTGTGTGTTCACCACCAGGTCAAGTCTCCTTCCATCACCATTTATCCCCCCCACACCCTCTTCTAACTGCCCCACCCCCTTTCCCTCAGGTAATCACCATACTATTGTCTGTATCTATGAGTTTTTGTGTTTTTTTCTTAATCCTTTTACCATTTTCAGCAAGCCCTCTCCCCTCTGACAGCTGTCAGTCTCTTGTCTGTATCTATGAGTCTGTTTCTATTTTGTTTGTTTATTTTGTTCATTAGGTTCCACATATCAGTGAAGCCGTATGGTACTTACTCTGGCTGGCTTATTTCACTACATAATACTCTCTAGGTCTATCCAGACAGTCACAAAGGGTAAGATTTCCTTCTTTTTTTACAACCAAGTAGTATTCCCTGGTGTAAATGTCCCACAGCTTTTTTATCCACTCATCTGCTGATGGGCACTTGGACTGTTTCCAGATCTTGGCCATTGTAAATAATGCTGCAATGAACATAGGGGAGCATGTATTCTTTCGAATTAGTGTTTCTGATTTCTTCATATATATTCCCAGAAGTGGAATCACTGGGTCACAGGACAGCTCCATTTTTAATTTTTTGAGGTAACTCCATACAGTTTTCCACAGTGGCTGCACCAGTCTGCATTCCCACCAGCAGTGCACGAGGCTTCCCTTTCTCCAGAGCCTCACCAGCACTTGTTGTTTGTTGATTTATTGATAACAGCCATTCTGACAGGTATGATGTGATATCTCATTTTGATTTTAATTTGTATTTCTTTGATGATTAGTGATGTTGAGCATCTTTTCATATATCTATTGACATCTGTATGTCCACTTTGGAGAAGTGTCTATTCAGGTCTTTTAATTGGGTTGTTTGGTTTTTAATGTTGAGTTTTATAACTTCTTTATAAATTTTGAATATTAACCCCTTATCAGATGTATCATTGGCAAATATGTTCTTCCATTCAGTGGGTTTTCTTTCCATTTTGTTGGTGGTTTCCTTTGCTGTGCAACAATTTTTGAGTTTGATGTTGTCTCATCTGTTTATTTTTTCTTTTGTTTTCTTTTCCCAAGGAAATATATCAGAAAAATATTGCTACATGAAATCTTCAACAAAATATTAGCAAACCAGATCCAGCAATACATTAAAAAGATCATACACCATGACCAAGTGGGATTTACTCCCGGGAATTGTCATAATTTTTAATCTACGTCATTGATTGAACTCATATGCGTCTGTGCTTGGTGAAACAGGTTCAGCCTTTGCTAGCCCCTTAATGTGCCTGTGAATGAATAAGTAATCGTTTAACACTGGGGAAAAAATGGAAAATGCTCTGCTAACTCATAAAATCCAATAGCCTTTATCTGACAGGGATTAAGGTAATCCTGACAAAAATATAATAGCATTACAGAAAGCAGATTAAAGAAAAGGAGTGTTTTTGGCCACACAAACAAAAATACAATCTAATATATTAAAATGTCCATGTTATTTGCAGAATAGTCCTGCTTAATATTTTATTTTCACTCATTTCCATATATGCAATCAAAATTCCAATGTATTTTACATCCAAGCTTGTGCTGTGAAATATGGTAGTCTGGTCAAACAATATTGTAATTACACAGCCTCGAAAAATTTACACAAAGTCTCTTAAAGAAAGAGTTTCCTCCACAATCTGTTTGTTGTATGGTCAGTTGGAGAGTCCTTACATACAATTTCTCCCCTGCTTCAGTTCAGTTTGGGAGGGTGAAGAGTCCAAATTAAATAAAATTGGATGAAGTGAGTCACTTCAGCATTAGCACAAGTCTTCACTGATGGCTTTATAGGAGCTTGGTAAATATAAAGGTCTCCTCTCTTTAAACAGTTTATCTGACATTATTAATATGAGTAAAATATTCTTTCCTATTTATCCTGGAAGAGCTGGGCAAATGACAGCTTGTAAACTTATACTAAAGCTTGCCAAATTATCATCTCTTATATAGCTGATTGCTATTGAATTTTTTTCTCTGCCTAGGTGTCTTAGTAGTTTTCTATTCTTTTATAAGTAACTTTCTGGAAAGTGAGAGAGATATGCGCCCATCCTCTACCTGAGAACCAAAGAGAACATTGCCTGTCTTACAGAAATGACTCTCCCACACCATCTTTACCTGCCCCTTTATCCTGAGGCACAGCCCTTAAGCAAAGAAAGGGAAGATTACCTATGTGGTTAATGATGAGTTGTCTTGTGAACACCTAGGAAAATATGCTTCCTGGTTGAACAACTTGCCAGTTTTGCTTCTCCTTGTCTCATATTGAGACCTGGAAGAACTCTAATAAAAACAGAGGAAGGCTATGTCCTATTACTTGATTCAATTAATTCTTGCAAAACTTATTTGAAAAAGTTAGTATATGGGAGTCATAAAATATGGTATTTATATACCTTGATATTCTTTCCACTTATATAATTGGTAATTTAAAAATATATATGTTTTTATTGATTTTAGAGAGAGGAAGAGAGAGGCAGAAAGAGAGAGAAACATCAGTGATGAAAGTCATTGATTAGCTGCCTGCTGCATTCCCCCTACTGGGGACTGAGCCTGCAGCCGGGACATGTGCCCCAATGGGGAATCAAACTGTGATCTCCTGGATCATAGGTTGATGCTAAACCACTGAGCCATGCCGGGTAGGTGATAATTAGTCATTTTTGATAGGAGGACAGACCCATTTTTGAATACAGGTTCCCAGATTTTGGGTATCCAAAAATTTTATTTTAATTACAAAGATGCATTTAATCTCTCTTAATTCATTAAAAATAAAGTCATATTATCTACAAAAGTCCTTTACAAATCATTGTAAAACACATTGTTTTAATTCCAGCCTTAACTTTTACAAATATACTTGCTAAATGAATTAGTTCAGATATTAGATAGAACTGCATTTGAAATCTCATTTAATACTCCAAAAAAAGCTAAACTAAAAAATCAAACTGCCAGGTACTTCAAGTAAAAGTTTGTAGAACCAGATTTTATGCACGCTTGGGGAGATGGGCACCAACACCATTTAAACTGAAATTTGCAAACACAATAGTTTCAAGAATGGTGCTCTAGCAACAGCCCATACATTCAAGATGATGAGCCCTACACTTTGGCTGATAAGCTGGTTTGATTAGAGCAGCATTTGAGAAAACATTCACCTTGATAGCATAATGCATCTGACATCTTCACACAACGCTATACAAGGGTTTTCCACAACTTAAAAATGGGTCAGAATTCTAGGCAAGCTCATGGAAGAATTGAGAAAAAAAAAAAAACTAGTATAGTTTTTAAAAAAATCCCATTTAATTGGGCCCCCATCAGTTGTTTGTTTTTATATATAGTATTATGCTTTTCCTGAAAATTAGGGGAAAACACTTCATATTCCAAAATTTCAAGATATGAAAAACTATCTACATAGCTGTTTCTCCTTCCTTCCTTCCTTCCTTCCTTCCTTCCTTCCTTCCTTCCTTCCTTCCTTCCTTCCTTCCTTCCTTCCTTCCTTCCTTCCTTCCTTCCTTCCTTCACCATTGTAATTAGCTAGTTATTAATATTAATAATAGGAAGAGAGCAAAGAGGAGGCCAGACATTATAAGCATGGTCATTTGGGCAGCTTCACCAGGAAGCTAAAGCTTCACGCTCCCCAGGGAACCACCGGTTCATCCCCTGCAGATCACTGGGGGAAGAGATCAAACAAAGGGGGAGATAGGTATATGCACAGTGAAGTCAGTGTGACATAGGAAAGGTGCTTGCCTGTCAGTCTAGCCTGGGGAAAAGATCATTGGTTACGAGGATGGAGCCACTGCAAGCATACCAATCCTGGAAAGTTAAAATCCTCACACAGAAAGCTCCTTCTCCCCTTGTTCCCTCTTGCTCATGACCTGCACTAGCCTGTGTGCTTGCCTGTTCTCTCTCCACAGTCATGTGCCCTTAAGCAGTGACGTGTCACATGACCATGTGGCCCCTACAAGCTATGGACTGCGTCTGGGAACACAAGCTAAGCTAGCCAAATGCTGGGCTGGACTGGACTTTAATATGGAACAGAAATTCTGGGCAGTGGCCTTATTTCTGGCTCTGCTGAAGACAAGATTAGACTTCTTCCATAGCAAAAGGGACAGAGATGGGACCTTGGAGAGGAACCCCCCCTAATTTTACATCATCAATAAAGCTTTCCACAAAATCTCATCCTCCCATGGGGGCCTCAGGAAATTATTTTCCTTGAGGCACCCTAAGAAGTGCACTTCCACTGATAACATTTCCTTTCTAAAAATAGTGCACATTATGATGTTCATTAGTGTCCTAACTGGTCTCTCCTACTTCCACTCTTATCCTCCAACACCCTGTTCACAGCATGGTAGTCAGAGTAATTCTTACTAAAAACAAGTGAGACCACAGCACTGCTCTGCTCTGGCCTTCCAGTGTCTTCCTGACTTACCACGGGTGTAAACCAAAGTCCCTAAACACGTTCAAGGCAGGTCAAGAATTTTATCTTCCAGCGTGTCACTGCCCTGAATTCATTTTCTTCTGCTCCTCCCTCCCTCTGTTCTACCTACCAGACTCTGTGCTCTTTTTGAACACATTGGGTACTCTCCTGTCTCAGGATTTCTACTTCCTCATTACATTCATTTTTGTGTGTGTCCAAATGTTACCCTTTTGTTGAGATCTTTGGTTAACTATCCTACTTAGTATTATAAACCCCAGCATTTTCTGTGCCCCTTTCCCACTTCTATACTTTTCTCCTTAGTACCCATTACCTTCTAAGAGTATATATATTTTACTCATTTATGCTGTGTCATAATGTTTAGTGTCTACCTGAATAAAATGTCTGTTTTGTTCCACTGCTGAATTTTCAGAGCCTAGACCAGACCAGTGCCCAGCACAGAGTAATACTTTACAAGTTATTGGATGAATCACTGAAAGAATGAATAAAGATCTCCATAAAAATACTGAAATATAAAGGCGTAATGTGTGTGGGTC
Source organism: Miniopterus natalensis (assembly GCF_054644295.1). NCBI lineage: Eukaryota > Metazoa > Chordata > Mammalia > Chiroptera > Miniopteridae > Miniopterus > Miniopterus natalensis. The sequence goes on along the minus strand of NC_142082.1, from coordinate 9,243,692 downwards.
GGAACGTGACTGTGCTTGTGAAAGCATTTGTGAAACTGTAGGCAGTTTGAAGATCTGATATTTATACTTAATGTGTAAGATAGAAAGAAAAATAAATTTACAAGATAAAATAGGGTTTTACTTTGACAATTTAAACTTGTTATTTAATCATAAGGAAGATTTAAAAATGCTAAAACGTGTCATCTAGTGATAGCACAAAGGAAAATGTGTTCGTGTACATGTACATCTAAATGACATATATGCACTTTACACCTGCATATATGCCTATCCACATCTGTATATTATAATCTTAGGAAGTATATTCTCAGGTTCTATTCAGTAAAAAAAAAAACCACAGTACTCTCTGTCCTTGTAGTAGGTTTATAGTCTGCCAAACCAATTTCATCTAAGTCAGTTACAATTAAGAGACAAAGAACAGCTACAAATGGACTGTATCAAGTAGTTCTTCAACTTAAAAGCTTGACTGGGAGGGAATTACATCAACCTGTTCTTAAGGTCTTGAGAGGCTTAAGAGTTCAGGTTGATTAAATTACACAGCTGAAAGAAACATTTTCAAATCATGCTTGCTCTATGACTTTCTATGAGAAATGCAGAGACAAAAAGTAAACAACCAAAGACTTAACTTGGCATAGAACAATGTCACATGCCTGCTAGGTTAGTAGACATGGAAAAATTCTACCCATTGTGGCTATTTATAAGACATATTCTGGTTTTCTGTTCTACATTTTTGCCATAATGACTCCTACTCATTTGGCGGGACAGATGCATCAAGTGTAATTTTAAGATCAACATGAAGGGGAAGCATTTTCACTCATAAAACAACCCAACTGTGTCTATGTCTGTCATATTAATACATCACTAGGGTTTGATGTAGAAAAGCTGTACTTTTCTTTCCATGTCTATTGTGTATGATGCTAACAAAGCTCAAAATTCACAATTTATCTAATGTCATGAGTTTTTTTAAGGCCCAAACCATGTCTTCTAACTCCAGCCACACTATAACATAGCTTTGTTAATTGCTCATAATCTTCAGTTGTTCTATACCATGATCTTTAGAAAACTACTAAACTAATAGATAATTATCAGCTATATCACATTCTTAATTTACTTTGTTTGGTAACCTGTCCAGAAACACTCTTCAAAAAGCATTTCTCCAGGCAGACATGTGAACAAATGAAGCTGCAGGATAAATCTCTAGTAGGTTTAACACCCAAGAAAATGGCATTCCATTGAAAACTTCATGTTTTGCATGTTCAATTCCGAGTTGCTTCCACAGGCACAGAAAACAACGTCTATTTAATTCAATATGAGGAAGCTAGTCTAGCTCATTCAAGTTTTCTGTCAGTGGTAATAATGGAAAAAGATTCTAATGAATTGAAGATATTTCAATTCGTTTGTGTGAGCTTCTAAAGCTTTATGAGAGATTATTGGAGGAAAAATCTTGAAAATGGGTCAACAAATTCAGTGGTTTCTTTTGAAAGATGTTACAGATTTCTAAAAAATGAGTTCTATTGCATCACTGGATCTGTTTCTATTCCTGGAGTTGGCCCCATGGAGGCTGCCCTGGATGCTCGAAGGAGAAAATTAGATTACATACTTTCCTCACCCTCCCTCTCTTGACTAGGAGAGCATCTTTATTAGCCATGCTAAACCAGTTATTCCCTAGGCTGCCATTTCCTACACCCATGGCTAGCTCCTTGCTAAGTAAATGCATCAAGGACAACAAATTTCAAACAATTTTTAACTCAAGTTATTTTCTATAAGTCTCAGTTATACAGAACTGAGTTGGGGGAGTGGGTGAAAAAAACGAATGTTCCTCTTTCTAAGACCTTTTGCCTACCAGCATCATGAAAAAGCATAGAGCTTTAATGATCAGATGCTCAGCTGTTCCCCTGGACATTTTCTAGCCCTCAGCTGGACCTCCTCTCTTTCTCACTGCGCCTTTTCCACCTCAGTCCTCTCCTCCTATGCACCAGATATGTCATTGCATTTCTCAGGGTTCATGGAGTCGCAAATAAACTCTTGTATATTGTAAATCGTTGCTTCTTCTCTCACTGATTGTAAGTCAGAATTATCCCACCTTCTCATTCTATCTGTAAGTGGTTTTATTTCTGAGTGTGGAGAGACAAGAACATTCTAGTACTCCTCCCATCTCAACTTGGAATTCATTTAAATTTACTCTTACTTCCATTTATCACATCCATCAAGAGGCAGCTAAACATTTACTTTATCTAAAAGCACTCCTATTTGTCATCCTCAAATTACTTTATATTCCATTATCACTTCTCTGCTCTACTTCAATATTTTCAATATTTTTACAAATACTGCATTTCCCTCTCCAGAGGTGAAATCAAGAGACTTTATTCTCTCATTTTGAAATTTACATTTAGAACCATAAAGTATTAGACCCACAGTTCACCTTAGAGATCATCCAGTTCAATGGCCTCATTGTGCTGATGAACAAATGGAATCATTTTACAGCCTCCCACGAACATATAACACAGTGTACACAGTAAATAGGCCACAATGCTTGTTGAATAAAGGCAGTTCAGCCGCTCATTTCGCTGCTCTCATTACCTTTACGTGGTTGGCAGCGCCGTAGAAGGGACCACTTCCATGTGACACAGTAGGAGATGCTAAACAAATGGAAAGGTAGTGAAGCGGTCACAGTGCGAGACAGATGACATTGACGCAGGCAACTCCGTTAAACCTACACACGTGGAGGGGGGCTTGGGGTCGGTGCGACATGCCAGCAATGAGGTGGTTACTAAAGAGGGAATTTCTGGCGGGGATGCAGGCTGCAGAGCCTGCCCATCCTCTGCAAATGAGTAGAGGCCGATTCAATGGAACGAGTGAGATGTCAGCAGCTGAGCGATAGTCCTGAGGCCCCAGGAGCTGGAGCGCTCGCTCACTCTGCTGGGCGCCCTGCTAATCGCCGGGAAGTGGAGGATCCGTTTTCCTGGGAGGATGTGTTCTAAATGATATTTACATTCCTAATTAGTTCTGTTCTTTCCTATAACATGATTCTTCCAGGACAGCTCTTCTCATTGTTGAATCTTTAACATGCACTCATGGTTGTTAGAGAAGCCATCTTTATTTAAAGTTATGGGCCTCATGTTGGAAGCATTTAATTTAAATATCTAAATGAAAAATGCAGTTCGTTTTTCTCTGACTTAAGAGGGAATATGCTTAAAGCCACGCTCAGGAGATGGCAATAATTGCCCAAATCTATTTAATCAGTTTCTTCCCCGGGAGAGGTAAATGTTAAAGTTCAAAAACGTGAAGAAATGCAGAACCAAAGTAGGAAGCTATTTCAAACAAAGGGCAATGAATACATACAGGTAATATGTCTAAGTAGAGAGTAAGTGACTGAGTAAACACAAATATCTAGAAAGTGAGGTTGACATTTAAGACGCAAAGTAAATGCTATACACTACAGAAACGGCTCCTTTTTAAAAAAGTGTAATACAGATTAATGAAAAAATCAGTCACCGTGTGAAGGCATTTAAGGAAACAAAAAGTCTTGTTTCCCACGTTTCACTTGAACTCACTAGAAATAACATTTGTTATTAGTGTCTACAGATTCCTTCTCGAAAGTTCTCACCTGTACCACACACCTCTACATCTATTTCCACATCTGTCTTTCTCTCTGCCTACATACCTATCATCTGTCTAAACTAGGAGCACAAATCTACTATCATGCTTCTCTGTCTGTGGGTATATGGAGTTCAAACAAAACTGAAATTATTACTCCATTCTGCAACTTTCCCTTTTGTTTTAAAAGTCAAGAATGTATCTTGACATCTTTTTAAATCAGCAATCATATTCTATCTCCCTTTTTCCCCATTGCAAAATATTCCATTATATGCGTGTATAATTTTAAAAATTTAATCACAACTTTACTGCTAGACATTTAGATTACTTTAAGGGTATTGCAATGAACTTCCCTGAGCATATATTTCCGTGAATGATTCAGAGCATTTCAAAAGCTCCTAAGAGGAGAAGTGAGCATACAGTTAGGGAAGAAATGAGTAAACAGAGTTTTAACCAGATGCAATATTGAATGCAGTCAGACACCGCACCACACTGCATAGTAATACGCACATCTGAAAATCCTCACCATGTTGAAATTACTTTTAAAGCTAAAAAATCTGGTAAAATTAAAAAAAATATTTTAAATCCACTTAACACTGACTATATAATTCAAATCATCATTTTAGATGTTACTAAGTTGTTATATTTAATTTTGAATGAGGACATCGATAGAGAATAAAGTAGCATCTTTGTCTTAGCAAAATTTTTCTTTTTCTTTTTTTTAAATCAGAGTCAGCAGTGAGTGTGACCAGGAACCCAGCTTTGTACTAAATCATTCCTACTTAATTGTTTGTCAGAGCTTCCCAATCTACCAGTGAATCTTTTCCTCGAGCTTTACAGTTCCTGCAGACTTTAGGACAGGAAACTAATTCTTGTTTGGAAAAGCTAATTTACGATACCTCCAAAATCCATTTAGAGTCCACTCCAAATCTCTAAGCCAGGATAAAGCGAATAATCTCTCTACAAAAATGACATGAAGGTGATGGCTGAATTTTTGTAGAATTTGTGAAAAATGTCTTATTAAAAATGTTTAATAGTGAATTACAGCTATTTCAGTTATGTGCAAAATGATGCGGGTCAAAACGGAGAGAGAGAAAATCTATTATTATTTTTTTATTTTGTTTTAGATCTTTAAGAGAATCCCTAAAAGTCTTTAGTCCTGAGAGAATGATACCCTCGTGGCAGGCACATGGTGCTGAGGTGAGTATCCCTTTGTGGTAACTGTACCCCTTGGCCTTGCCCAGATAAGGAGGGGTTTGAGCAGGGAAAAGGAATTGAGAAAATGTGAAAGAGGCCCTTCAGACACACAAGAAATCATTCACACAAGGCCAGGCAAGAGCTTTACTAGCACTAGAAAGAGAGCTAAAGATTGGAAAGAGCTTTGCTTCATTACTGAGGTTGGTATATGGGTCTAGACCAGTGCTTTCCGATCTGCAATTTGCACATGAATCACCAACGGATCTTACTAAAATGCAGATTTTGATTCAGTGGTTCTCAGTTTCTAACCAACACCCAGGCAATGCCAATGCTACCTTAATACTTTGAGACCAAGGCAGTCCAGGTATTAATGGGATTATTAATTGTAGAAATGGGTGGACAAGTTGGTTGAAACTGGCAATAGATAGCAGGGGTGAACAATTTCATTTCCTTAGAGCAGCCATTGCATGCGCATGGCTTCAAAGGACTACAAACACAGCTCTATGAATGCAATTAAATATTTAGCAATTTCTGTTAATGTTGGAATGTTAATTTTCATTGCTGACGAAACATTTTTGGCAAGCTTCGTGTTAGAAAATGAATTATGGATGGGCATCCAGTTCTCAGAAAGCTATTTTGGTCTAGAGTTAAAGATTCCACTTTATTAGACTCTGGAGGATGGATGGGAAGTGAACTGAAGGGAACCAAGGAGAAAGGGGGCAAGGGAACGGAGAGACTAGAAGGCAGTGACCCCAAAATATCAATAACCCACTAATGGAGCATAACAGAAATGTTAGTAGCTCTTCATGGGTAAAGATTAATAACTTGTTAGCAAACAGATGTCTGCTACATCTGCATTCACAGATTAACTTAATTAAATTAAAAATAATTTGTTTATTTTTCTCAAGTATAATGCCAAATTACTGATTTAATGAAATCTTTCATTTTTATAGCAGTTTCTCACCTCCTTTCAGTAAAGCAATATATATTTTTAAGTATAGTGTTTCAAACAAGAAATATGGCAGAAAGCATGTCACATAGAGGTATATTTCCTTCATATTTGTGTCTCATAATGTTCTAGCTAAATGTGTCATGCAAACAGTGTTTAAACATTCATTAATGTAGACCTAAATTTAAATGGTCAATTTATTCCAAATCTTTAAACCAGATGTTTAAATAAATACAGCCTACATGTTACAGTCATATTAAAGCAAATTATAATTAGAAGAATGAAAATCATTAGAAATAATAGGGAATTGCTTAAGTTTTGAAGATAGGGAAAAATCAAACTTTTAAGTATGTAATATAAACATATTTCCTGAGTATTCACAGTTTTAAATGTGAAACAAAAACACACATATAAGACAAAATGGAATAAAATATTTAATTATAGGATCAAGACTTGTATGATTTTATTTTCATTTTCTATTTATCAATACCATCATTTCCAAGATGCATAGCAAGACTTGGTATTGTATAACTGTTGAAAAAGCATATTTTTTAACCTAAGTAATGCTCAAGGAGTTTCACAAATTATTGCATTTGTTGAAGAGAGTACAAAAGTAAAGAAATGTATTGACTTCAAATGTCTTTTTTTCAAAACTTTCTCATTTTATATTTATTTTTTATTCAGGTACATTTTACAATTAGCTTTCATGTTTTGACCAAAGAATGGCATGTCCTTCAGCCTAACCCCTGCTATTTTTACACATGATTGTACTCTGGGCTTTCCATATGTAATCACATTTTAAAAATTAGATTGAATGCCTTCAACTCGGGTCAAAGTGTTGAGAGAGGAGCACCAGGTAATCTGACTTTGAAGCAGTGCTGCTTTTCTTGCTTTCTGCCCTATCTCTAAATCAGTTTTTGTTCTCAGACTCTTCTGGTAACATAATTAAAATCGCTTACGCCATTTCTAACCACATTTAGCTCCTTTGAGAAGTTAAAATATTAAAGCTGGGAAGTGTACCAAAAGCAATTTAATTTTTCCCCCATTTTCTAACTGGATGGGAAGCAGTCAGTCAACAACATTTATTGGGTTCTCACTCGGTGCTGTGAGCAGTGCAGTAGGTTTTATGCAAAAGTGTTGAAACGCCCTGGGGAATGTATCCGGTCTAGAAAAGATGTGCCTCTCCAGCTTACTCCTGCTCCCACAGGGGAAGGAGTCCTTTTGATGTCAGTAAAAATTCAGGGGAGATGATAGGTGAGAAACTGCCCCAGAACCAACAGCTAATAACAAACTTTAAATAAGTCATTTCAAGCACTCAGTAATGATAAGGTTGAATAGTAAAAAAAGAAAAGTACAGAATAAAAACAAATTTGCTTTCTCCATCTGGAAAGGAAGTCAAGGAAGAAATAAAGACATAGGAACTATGTCAATTCATGCAAATTTTTGCTGAGGATTTTATCTATCTATCATCTACCTACCTATCTAGCTACTATCTGTCATTTATCTTTGATTCAAAAATCAGAACTTAAATAAAATGTTAACTTCCTTCTACCCTTTGAGGTTTATCTCAATATGGTTACAACAATAGTAATAAAATTCTAGTCTGCAGTGCCAGAGAAGGGACAGAACAAGATTGCATGGCTGTGTCACCACCAAATGTTCCTATCTGAGTCATCGTGTTGGCTTGACAAAGAAAGAGAATGTTTATTTTCTTTTTGAGCATTTTTCCCGTAAAAATTTCCATAGCTGCATTTGATTCCATTTATTTCATTCAGTTAAAAACCAAAAAATAAAAATAAACTAAACAATGCAATATGTCTTGATTTAAAAGCCACATGTAAAAAGTCATTTGCACTATACCAGTCCATACCAGAAATGTACAAAGAAAAAACATTATAAATACACGACATATCCTTTATAACTAGCATATTGGCTTCTTTGACCTCATAAATTGCATCGCTGCAACATTAGAGAGCAGATGTCATAATCCATTATTTCCCATCTTTCAAATCTAGGGCCACTTCTAAATTTGTCACCCCATCAACATTCCAAGTGTATGATTAGTAAGTGATTAAAGCTACAGTAGCAACAAATGAAGTTCATGGTAGTGGTGTCAACTATGCCATGATCATCGACATTTTTAGATTGACATATAAAAAGGTGCATCAACAAAATTATCATTTTAAAGAAGTTGGCCCTGGCCGGTGTGGCTCAGTTGGATGAGCATCGTCCCATGCACCCAAAGGTTGCGCTGGATCCCTGGACAGGGCACATGCCCAGGTTGCAGGCTTGATCCCCAGTAGGGACCGTGAAGGCAGCCAATCAATGTATCTCTTTCTTTCTAAAATCAATAAAAACATATATATTAAAAAAGGGAGGGGTCTCCTGTAATCTCTCTCTTAAAAAAAAAAGTTGTATTCTGATAGGCATGAAGTCTATACAATTAGTCAGAGACGTCACCTTCTCTGATGTGATGAGCACTCATCATAGGCAATATTTATTGCCAATGCCACTGGGAAAAAACATCAGGGCAAAAAATACAGATAATTTCAAGCTCTGCTGAATTACTTTGCAGGTTTGTCTACTTGCTCTAAGCATAATATATAAAGACAATATTTGAGGAATCCGTCTCTGCGCTGTTTTTCTTTGTTACTTGAATTTGTACTGTGGTATCTGTGAAAGGAGCGACCCGTAAATATATCTTTCTTCATTTAACACCTGATTGAGGAATTCTGCTTCTGGGCCACTTTATGCTGTTCATCTCGCTTATCCTTCTCTGTCCCTGCTCTTATTTCCCCCTTTGTGAATATGTATTGATAGGAAATTTCCTTTTCCCAGGTTAGAGATGAGCAAGGGTTAACGTGAAAAGTTACAATGAGATTCTGCTTAATTTAGTTCCCTGCTTTGTCAAGGAATGAGAGAAGACCCCAAAGTAGATTTCCCTTAAAAAAAAAAATATGATGAACAAAGCCATTTTGATTTATTATTTTCCTTCAAAGGACAGGTGACATTTCCTGCAGCGGTGACTTTAGTTCATAATCCCCTTTTGGCAAGGCAGAGAGAATTACAAGTGGGAAGGCTTCCCCAGTCAGATGCTCCGTGAGAATGAAATGCTGTACAGCGCTTCACTTCAGCCAAGCCAGCAAAATCCTTCCATCGCCAATTTTTCTTTTATATTTTGAAGTTGGCCTCTCAGCACAGATTTGATTCACACCATTTAAAAAGAAATCTGGCATCTGCAAAGCAGAAAATTCAGGCTGTGTTGTCATAGTATCAGTATTTCCATTTTTATGCCTGGAGACTATCTAGATTTTGAAAGACAGCTACAGTTTCTAATTCTATGGTAAAAGTAAAGACTAATTTCATTCTATGTGTACACATGATTTTTATATTTACTGAGGATAAAAGCACCACATTTATACATAGCATATTAAACATTTTTATAAGTTATTTAATTCCATGAAAAATATATATTTGTGCTAAGAGGTGATGACCAATGGCAGCAATTTTCAACAGGTGTCCTGCATAAATCTGTAAAGCATGTAATACCTGACGATTTAGTCAGAGGCACTAACCTCTTTTCCCTTAGATTGTCAAATAAAAAATGACAACAGCCAACACAACAACAGCTATCTGATGTGCATGAATCAAAATTATACCTTGGGGGGGGGGGTCAGATCTGCAAAAATTAAATTTTCGCTGTAGAATTTTAGTCATTAGTTTATGTGTGCCATGAGATGAAAAAGGTTGGAAATCGCTGCCCTACGGCAACAATTGATTTTGAGAGACATAGCTTAAATGAGAATTTGAATTGAATATCAATATGCCATTTTGTTATCACTTTATCATAACAGTTCCATCATTATTTGCTTAAAAATCAACTAAACAATCGATGGGATTTGCCCGGAAGACACGTAGCGTCTCGTAAATGAAGCCTGATAATTCTGCCCATGCTCCTTGCACACGCACGCTGCTCTGCTCATCAAGAAGGGGAGCTTTTGCTCCCGCCCTTGAATCTGGTAACTGCTTTGACCGAGGGGAGGAAGGGGAAGAGATGCTCTGGGACTTCTGAGCCCGGGCCGCGGAGTGTGATGACTCCCACTTCCTCCGTCTCAGAACCTGGAGCTGCTGTGTGCGAATCCAAACTATCCCGTGTGTGTGTGCGTGCGCGTGTGTGTGTGTGTGTGTGTGAAGGGGGGGGGGGAATGTATCGTGGTATCCTTGAAGCGATCCTGGAACACAAAAAGATATTAAGAACAAACTAAAGAAATCTGTAAAATAACAAACCCCCCACAAACTTTAGTTAATAATCATGCATCAATAGCGGTCCGGTTGTTGTAACAAATGTACCACACTAACGTGTTAGGTGAAGGAGAAACTGAGTGTGGGCTTTGTGGAAACTATGTACTAGCTTCTCAAGTTTTCTGTAAATGTAAAATGGTGTTAAAAAATAAACTCTATTATTTTAAAAAAAGGAGCCACTGGGAGGAGCACTAGGGAAGTAGACGCGGAGCCACAGGTGCCCCCAGCTGCCACTTGTCTGCACCTGCCTGGGAACGTCCGTCCGCGAGGCAGCAGAGGAGGCGCCACCCCCGCGCCCGGCAGCCACGGAGCCGAGCTAGCGCGGCGGCCGTCTCAGCCTCTGTGTGTGGAGCTGTTTGTTACGCAGCCCGAGGTAAGCAACAGGCTACTTTAGTTGGGTCATGTCAATGACATATGCCTATTTTATTATATTTAACTTAAAAACAAGAATCATTAAGAATTTCGTGACATCGAGAGGACTGGAGTTGCCTGGAGAAGGGGCTTCTTTCTGGGAACGATGGTAGTTGGGTTTGGAACATGAACACGGGTTCGCACGGGGTCAGAAATATTACGAATGTCCCCTTCACCTCCAGCCAGCAGGGGGTGCTGGGAGAAGCTACCTCTCTTCATTACCTCCTCCATCAGATGTGTGGCTGTGCTCATGTCATAAGTTAGTGTGGTGACTGAAAGAGGAAATACTTTAGGCTCTTACAATTCCAGGGGCAAAGAACTTATGCATTGAAAGTTACCTGCTGGCAGGTGCCTTAAACAGGCCGCAGTGTCCCTGAGCCCGCACCAGAGGCCCTCTCCTCCACTGTGTAGTCTCAGATCTAGGTCTACCTTGTTCAAACCATGTCTGGGGAAATGTTAAACTCTCAGTTATTGAGTAATTAGTGTATGTCTATTATTTTACATATATTACCACGTTTCGTCCTCATGACTACTATCCAAGATGGATATTATCACTTTCTTTTATTCTATAAGAAACCATGACTTAAATGGTTTAAGTTGCCTTCCCAGCTCAAATAAGGGGTAAGTGGTAGACCTGGGATCCAAGCCCATGCTGTCTGATCTCCAAGCCCACGCACTAAAACATGCTATTTTTAAAAATTTTGTCTACTGAAGGATTTAGTTCTACTTTGTTCTTATTAATTAAATACCGATCTAAAAATGTACTATTTTACCTTGAGATAGGAAATGCTGGGTTTACCTTATGTTCAAGGGAGTGCTTCATGTCTTTAGATTACTAGGCTAACACTTCACAGGTGGTTAAAATTATTTTACTCATAGAAAACAAGCTAGATATTAACCAGACTGATCTAGGTCAGAATTTTTAAAATTGCTTTACTGTGAAACGTTCAACGGAGAAGTCCTAGAAGTAGAATACTCAGATAGGGGAAGGAAATATTTTTATACTTGAAGAAAGGGAAATTCAGTACAGCTAGATAAAGGTCAAGAAAAAAAATCTCCCACAATTCAGCAGTGACTGAGCTGAAGAATAGAATTAAGTTGTGATGAAGGGCAACAAATGATAATAATAGAGATATGAGAAGGAAAAAATAAACAAGATAGGGGAAATACAATATGTTCTGCTAATACTGGTGACGTTACCAAGAATTCAGCTGCAGGGAGAGAACCAAAGCCACATAACTAACCCCTGATCATAATCTCTTAGGGGTAAATAAAGAAGGAACAGGAGAATTTTTATACAACTATTCCATTAAATAACATTTTAAAAAAGGCTTAGCGTTGATTATCTGCAAGATACTCAGAGTGCCTTAGTCCATAGTTTAGGAGCTGTATTTCTCGATGATGGAAAATGGCTTGCCTCCTGATAAAAGTGGCATTTCCGTTTTATCTTGATGGCTCTATAAGTGCTGCAGAAATAGGACTAGAGGAAACAAAAGGCAATCAGGGGAACCCAAAACAGCTCCCCGAAAGAGAGAAAGAAATCTTTAAAAATGTTACTTATGAACAAAGGAATAAGCTATATTATTTCCTTCTAATTAGATATACAACATTGAGTAGCATATTTGTAATTTCCTACAGCAAAATGCACATTCTGTATTATGTAGATGTTGTTTATATATTTGTTTTATTTACTTAGCTATATATTTAAAAAGTTTGAGTTTTGTGGTAGGTAGAATAACATTCCAAAGATGCCCATGCCCCAGTCCCTGCACCCTGTGAGTATGTTATGCCACAGGGCAAAAGGGACTGCAGATGTGGTTAAAGATACAGTTCTTTAGAAGAGATATTATCATGGGTTATCTAGCTAGGTCCAATCTAATCCATGAGTTCTTAAAAACTAAGAACCATTCTTGGTGGATAAGAGACCTGTCATATGAGAGAATCAGCTTACAGCTGTGGTTTTGAAGATGGAGGAACAGATCATGAGGCAAGTAATGTGGTGACCTTGCTAGAAGCTGAGAATGAGCCCCAGTTTACAGCCACAAGAAAATGGGAACTTGAGTCCTACAACTGCAGGGAATTGAATTCTGTCAACAACTTCAATGAGCAGGGAAACAGTGACTCTGGAAAGAAACTCAGCCATGCAAACCTTGATAAGACCTACAGAACTATAAGATAATAAATTTGTGTTGTATTAAGATGCTAAATTTGTGGTAATTTGTTACAGCAGCAATAAACACTTATACGAGGTTTATTATTATATCTTGTCTATCTTATTATTTTCTTAGAATAGTTTATTAAGCAGGCCAGCATGGCTCAGTGGTTGAGCATTAACCTATGATCCAGGAGATCGAGGTTCGATTCCCCGTCAGGGCACATGCCCGGGTTGTGGGCTCAATCCCTAGCTGGGGGAGTGCATGAGGCAGCTGACCAATGACTCTGTCTCATCACTGATGTTTCTCTCTCTCTCTCCCTCTCCCTTCCTCTCTCTGAAATCAGTAAAGACGTATTAAAAAAAAGAATAGTTTATTGATTTTGAGAGAGAGAGAGGGAGAAGAGAGAAACATTAATGTGAGAGCGCAACACCCATCGGCTGCCTCCTGCACGCCTCCTACAGGAGTCCACAACCGGGGCATATGCTCTAATCAGGAATCGAACCAGAAACTTTTCAGCACAAGGGATGACACCTAACCAACTTACACAAACCTAGATGGCATAACCAATGCACACCCAGGCTATATGGTATAGCACTGTCGTACAGGGGGTCAGTCATTGACCTCAAGGTTGGTATGTGGCACATGACCTGCTAGATCAGGCTTTGGGAAAGAAGGTTCCTTAGGTCACTTCATCCTCTTGATAGAACCTTCTGGCCTTTGGGGGCTACAGAGCAGGAAGAGACAAGTCATGGGAGAGAATGCGGAGAAAAGTTATTTCTGTTTATGTAGGTTGTGTTTGAAATAAGGGTAGGCATGCTAAGGCAGTGATTAGAAAGTAGAATAAAAGTTTCGGAGTGGAAATCTCTTGCATATTCATAGAGGAGTGAACAAGAGGAAGGGAGAAAGCTTTAGATAGAGAAAAATAACCCCAGGGAGCAAGAGAACCTCAGAAAACACCCAACTGAGGACAGAAGAAGAGTCCCCACTAAGGAAGGTAAGAGCAGCTACTTAAAGATAAAGGTAAAAAGACATAATTTGTAATCTCATAGGAGCTGGGGGAAGGAATTTCATGAAAGAGATAAAAAAACCGTATCAAATACTTTAGCAAGGTCAAGGGTACTGGAAAGACAATGGCCTTTTCTCAGTTTGCAGTTCGAAAGCCATCACGGAATTTTAGACGAGCAGTATTTGTAGAGGTCTGGGAAGTCCACCACATTGCAGAAGGCACACACTGTATGTGTTGAGGAATTGGAGCCAGTAATTACTCCAGAAGTTTAGCAATAAATAAAAGGAATAAAACCACCTTTGGTAGCAAAATTGATCTTATGTGAGATTTTTGAGCATATTTGAAAATAGTGATGATGACACTTACAAAGGAATATCTGAAAGGATAAAAGAGAGAGGACACAATTTTTGTGAAGGCTTAGAGCAGTGATTTTCAACCTTTTTATCTCATGGCACACATAACTACTAAAATTCTACAACACATCAAAAAATATATATATTTTGCTAAATAGACCAAAAAAAACAGGTATAATTTTTATTCATTTACACCAGATGGCTATTGTGGTGGCTGTCGTCATTATTTTATTTGACAATCTAAGCGGCCTGACCAAATAGTCAGGTGTTGCATGTTTTAAACATTCTGTGCCAGGGCACATCGTTTGAAAATTGCTGGCTTAGGGGATGTGGGAGGAGAGGAACTATAACAGGCAAAGAAATTATTTGAGTCAGTCAGAGACAAAAAATATTTCTAGGGCCCAGAGAAAGCACGTTCCTGCATTTCTGCATCGCTTCATCAGATACTTGTTGGCCACCTACGACGAGATAAGCACTGAACAATAGACACTGAACAATAAAACACATCGAAACCCCTCATAGACTTCACCTTCTAGTTTTCATGTGAGCTCAGCTCTAATTTGTAGAACAATCAAATAGCATTTGACATTTAGCAGCGCTGCTCAAACTCTGAAGACAGTTGAAGATGGTGTCACCTAGGGTTCAGCACTTGGTCACAGCAAAAGGTTAAAAGATTCTTGAGTGAAAATTTACAGTTCTAATTGGAGCAGGGTTACTCAGCACGTTTGGGCCAGATAGTGCTTTGTGTGAGGGGTTGTCCTGTGCCTTGTAGGATGTTTAACAGCATCCCTGGTCTCCACCGCTAGATGACCATAGCACCATCCCCCACCCCAAGCTGTGACAACCACAGATGTCTAGACATTGCCAGATGTTCCCCGAAGAGCAAAATCACCCCAAGTGAGAAGCTTTGAGCTAGGGAACTGTGGATATGGCTGATCGTTTCAGCAGCAGGGAAAAGAAGACGCTAACGAGAAGTAGGTGGGAGCAGAGAGGAGCGGTAGAGGCCACGGTAACGGTGAGCAGCAGATTCTGCACAAGCGAGGGGCTGCAAGGTTGAAATTATAGAGGCATGTTAAATTATTTTATACCATGAAGAGTACTCTGCAAAAATAACTCTACTATGAAGTTTGAGAATTGAGAAAAAAACAAGTCAAAAGTCAAGCAAAGAGCTTCAGCTATTTCACATGAACGCTTTGAACATATGCAACACTTCCAAACAAGCAGTTTACAAGCCTCGCCTTTTTTAGATTGGTTTCTGAAAACTTCCTAATGCTTTTAATGCTCTCTGCAGAATCATGACGGCAGACAGGTTTTGGAGAAAATCAGACTAGAGAGTTTGGATAGCGGCCTAAAATTACGTGTTCTTTGTGTGTCCTACAAATTTAGAAAGCGTCGGGACATTCCTGGTTTATTTTAACGTGTTTAAATATGTGTTAAGTACAGCTATATTTGGGGCTGAGATCCTGTGTCCTTGCCACCGTGGAAGTCTCCAAGGACTAAAAATATACTACTTCTCCAAAAAGGTTTCAATGCCCAGATCCTTCCTGACTTTTATAGTCAACGTATAAAGTCCGGATAATATAGTTTTATGATGGAAATTCTGACAGGCTCTTAGGTCTACTTTCGGGCTCTGACTTGCAGCCCTGCATACAGCGGCCGTTAAAGGTTCTTCAATATGATCTTCAAAATGGTAGGCTCCGAGAAGATGGGTTTGGGTAAATCCCTACCACCAAAAATACAATGTCTTGGCATTTAAATCATTTAATACAGTACCTTCTTGGTCTTAATTCTAGGTTTGTGTCAGACTGTTTCTATTTAAAGTAAATCACCTTCTCCAAATGGGTGTATAAAAACAATTTGAAAAATCCTTTATAAAAATGTGTATGCCACACAGTGCAAGATACAGATGATGTATTATAGAATTGTACGCTTGAAACCTACATAATTTTATTAATCAGTGTCACCCCAATAAATTTAATACAATTTAAAAATGTGTATGAAATATTGCAAGTATTCCTTTTGACGAAATCTGTCTCTGAACACCTACATATTCCCATTCCCAATAGTCCACGAGAGTCCCTGTCTGCCTGCTGCTCTTCGGATATGTTCTTATTTGAATTTCAAGGATAGAGAAGAAGCTTCCCTCTGGCTTATACTTGGCATTAGGGTTCACACTTGTTTATGTATAATTGCCTTGAACAGACCTCCATGTGCTAACAAGACCATCAGAATGGCAAGACTGAGAATTTCATGAATGTGCTAGAATAACACTTTGTTGCTCTCTTTTTAATTTTTTTAATGTAGTAAAACTAGTTATAAGAACATATTGAAGTTTAACAAATAAATTTAATAAATTCTCAGTTTCACACCATTTCCATTAATATAAAAATTTATTTGCTGTTTGATCTTCAGAGCTGGCACCAAACTAGTGGTTACCAATTTTTAATCTTTTGTAGTTTTGCATGCATGGCAGAAATGAGCTTTAGAAGATAATAAATCAATATAAAATGCCTTGTAATATAATTTCCCAAACCACTTAGGGTCTTTTTTATAAAATATAAAAGACATAATTTCTATATACCCATAAATGATACTATAATCATTTTTCTAGTTTGTCTTTTTGCCTATAAAGTTGTAAAGTAATCCAATTATTTTTCTATGAAATGACAGTAAAATCTTTATTACTATAAAGGATTTTACTGAAAAGATGCATATTAAAATAAACCAGAAACAGTGAAACAATTTCTTTCGGTTCACTGTGTCATATTTCTGCCTTTCAAAAATTGTCACACGAAAGAAGAAAGATACTGACTATCCTTGGTGTAATATTTTCACTACTCAGAAGACACATCTTTCATGTACTCAGTCTTCTCTTATCAAATAAAATTTGCTGTGGCCTCAATGCAGAGGTTTCTTTTCAATTATTTCTGAAGTCCTTATGTTAGGATTTTGACATTCTACACACAAAGCCTTTTTATAGACTCTATTCTTTTGGAAAACCTGCTGTATTATTCTGAACATTGCATAGATTGCCCATCATTTGTTCGCAGGCATTCTGGGCTTTTTCCCTGGTACCATACAAGTTGGGTCCCAAGCAACTTTTCTATTGAGAACCTCTTTCATTAGTGCCTCATCTATTTATCTCTAAAAACATGTTAATATTGGATAGTATAAAATGATTGAGCGTACACCATGATTACATTGCATGAATACATTTTCAAGAAAAAAGATGCACTGTGATTTTTAAGCCAACTGTATGCAAGCCAGGGTTGGGAATGCAGTGAAGTGGGGAGGGAATGTGTATCATGACTCTGATTTTTATGGAAATTCTGTAATTGTTTTTTATGTCGTGCTTTGTTTATTTGAGTGCATAGCCCTGCAGTTGCCAGCCTTTCTTGAAAACAGTCTGCTCTATTTTGAGCTGCTGTTTTTATTAGTGAGTTCCAAGACCACTGTGTATGTATGCAAGTGTGTGTGTGTATTACTGAGAGAGAAAGTGAGCTCAGAAATAAGGCAGCAGAATTCTCTATTTTATGCAACCTTTTTCTACAACTTGTATTAGTTGTCCCTTTATCCCAATCATTGCCATCCTTCTCTACAAGAGACCTATTTTATTTTTATCACCAAAGCTTTCAACATTTTAAGATGTTGCTGTTTATAATTTTCAGTTATATCTTTAACATAATTTATCTCTTTCACCTAAATTCCAACACAATGAATCGGTTTAAATCCATCACTATCATTAACATTAACAAGCCAAAGCCTGGCTAAATGTTGCATCACACGTTACAAACTCTTTATGTATTACATTGCTTCTAAAAACTTGACAATCGGATCATTTTTCAACAATTCTGACCCAACTCCTGCTCTTCAAATTACTTTTCATTAAAAACTGTTATTTTCCCTTTGCACACTTGTTCCTACTATCCTCTGAAGGGATTTACTCTGTCTTTCTACCCATATTCTCTTTCTCAATAGATTCCATATTCTTCATATTATTTTCAGCATTTATATGTAATCTTCATCTACACTCCACTATTGCTCAAGGAATCATTCAAAGTTATTTCACTTGAAAGTGACAAATTGAAATCAAAATACCTCATCCAGAGAAGTGACTTCATTGGCTCCTGCAACGACGGGACTGACTCAGGTCGGAATCCTAAGTGGCAGCAGACAGGGGTAGGTGATGTCCCTACCCTCTCAGGCCCTACAAACATTGTGCCCATATATCACTCTTCTCACTTATCACTCTAAGTCATTTACTTTCTGCTCTCCTATCTGATTGGAGTTCCTCTAGGATAGGACTGAGCCTCTCTTTTCAATCCTTCAACACTTAACACACTACCTGACAAAGTAGGTGCGTTAGAAAGTTGTTGTGAGTGCCAGTGGTTAATCGTGTGACCTTCGTTTTCCGACTCTCATCTGCCCGACACAATGCCTAACCACAGAGGAGATTTAAGGCATATTTCTCCAACTGCAAAGTTGAAACACTAAAAGGGACATGAGCATCTATTTAGTTTCACTTCGCATTAATACCTCTATTTTTACTTAATGTTATAAAAAGAGACCTTACCAAAAGTGTTCAGTTATGGGAGATACGGAACAGAGTCTATGGGTTTGAAAACAGTCCCGACAATAACAGCACATTCCCCAGAGATAATGAGATTTTGTTTATCTCTTTTTCCTAGCCTGCAGTATAGTATTCTCGCTAGGTCATTCTGCCACGATTCTGAGTGTTATCTCTCATTGAGTTGAACAGAGTGCAGAAGTTTCTCTCTGATTATACCAACATTTTTTTTTTCTCTGAAAAATGTTAAGAGATAATAAGAAGGTGTCTATGTTCTCAGATATTTATGAAATGGGTAACAGTGAGAAAATAAATACAAATGATTCTTTCTTGGTAGACTGACTACTTCTGGATTTTGAACATTTTTAATGTGATTTTTTGGATCATTTTAACAAGATTATATTTTCTTATTTTTTTTTGACTAAATATTATATTACTCTGAAACTCATAAAGTTTATAAAATTCTTACATTAATTACTTGCACTTCAGAAAATAGCATTTGGTCTGTAAACTTTGCATAGTTGAAACATACTATCAGGAGCAGAATGGAGACTTTTCTATTTTAAAGTTGGATTGAATATGAATATCCTATAAGGAAAATATAATACTCCACATAATAACTTCATGAAAGAAGTGAGCTACATATTTCCTTCTGGGGTAAAGTCATTTGCTAAAAAATAGCAAAGGGCATTTTTTCCCCCAAAGTCAGCCTTTTTCATTTTGGTCTATACCTATACAATTTTCATAAATTTGCTATTAAAAATAAGCAATGAAAATAATGGTTCCTTGATATTGAGAAAAGCCAGTGTGCTGAGTCTGGTGTTTTCTTAGACTTTATAGATAGCACAAAAATAATCCTGACTTTCCATCTTGAATTAAGAATTGGCATCAGTAAAATATTTTGTTGTTACCTTCTTTCGGAGACTGTTTCTAAAATTTAAAGATAATTTCAGAAAATCTAAAAGAGATGATATGCCATTGTAATTACATTAGCTAAAAATTTATAATACCATTGATGTAAAAATAGTATTCAAATTACTACGTATAATATTTTAATGTGCTTCTCTTTTCCTGAGGCTGCTTCAGATTTTCTTATAAATATGTTGGATGGCTTTCCCTCCATAGCTGCCCTCCACCCAGCTCTACCTGCTTCCTGCCCCTAAAGGTCCAAGGGATGCAAATGCAATCAGTGGGCCCGCTTTCCAGCTCCCAGTCGAGCACAAGTGATGGGAGACATCACGGGAAACCATGGCTGAAGAAGAGGGAGTCAGGTTCTTTATTCTTCTGGCTTTCTCTTCGTTAGGTGTACCGAGCTCACTTTGTATGTCCAGGAAGGACCAAGTCCTCTCGGGTAGCCCGCCCTGGACCAGAACCTCTCCAGATGTTGGTAATGACTTCCCCTCTCTGCCCCTCAGGTCTAGTCCTGGGCACAAGCCCCTGTTACTAGCCCCAGCTATCACGCCTCCCTTTGTTGTTTTCCCTACACCCTATTAAGCTCTCCTCAAAATACCCGATTGGAGTGAACTGTCTATTTCCAGACAGGACTCAGACTGATATATACACTATTTTTGCATATCTCCGTTGGCATTCGGTCCTTTAGTTTCTACAGAGATTTATTAGCTTTCATACACATGGTATCTGAATAGATACGTAAGAGCAAATTTGCAGACATTCATGGCACAAGTGAAAATGAGAAATAGCCCTTCAAGATGGACTATCTTCATAGGTTTTGTAGTCTATCAACTTTATTCAGAAGCAGAGTGTCTTATTCAGAGTCACATTTCTCAATTTAGAACACAATTATAATTAGCTTGGCTCTGTTTGCCCTGCCTAAGACATTTTCTAAACTATAAATTGGAATGAAAGAGCTTAAGAGCACACTAACAGAAAGATTTAGTGACGGATGACAGTCAAACAGCAAGAAAGGTGACAGAAAATATAAATAAAAGACTCAAGCCTTAAAAAACACAGGTGTCTGCCCGGCAGGGCATGGCTCAGCAGTTGAGCATTGACCTAGGACCCAGGAGATCGGGGTTCGATTCCTGATCAGGGCACATGCCCGGGTTGCGGGATTGATCCCGGGTAGGGGGCGTGCAGGAGGCAGTCGATCAATGACAATTTTCTCATCATTGATTTTTCTATCCCTCCCTCTCCCTTCCTCTCTCTGAAATCAATAAAGATATATATATATTTTTAAAAAACACACACCAAAAACAAAACACAGCTGTCTAGAACAAAAAGAAAAGTAAAGATTTCTAGACACCTTGATAGACCCTGGAAACATTATTATTACATTAGAAACCAAAGGATAAACTCATGTCCATATTGGTGATCCCAGGTAACATTGTGCTGTGTCTAAGAACACAGGCAGGCACAAAATATGTATTAAAAATATCTTGTCAATGACAGTTGGACTTGTTAAACATTTTTTAACTTTAAGTGGAAATACTTAATTATCTGGGGAATAGGTGAGTTTACATCAGAATTTTACACATGCACATGCATACATCATGTAGACTGAACAGCATGATTTTACCTCTATGCTATTTTCATTTATTTCTCAATGTACTGCTTCTATTTATTTATTCACTATATCTACTTATCTTATTTTTTAACCATTTCAGTATACCTAAACGTCATCTGTTTAACTGGTTGGTTTCTCAGTTTCTTGACTTCTCCAACAACCATGTCCTTCACCCTAAGTCAGCATGGGCTAGACCTTGCAATTGCCAACATATCATTATTTCTATTTTATGAATTAGCATTCTGTGAACATTGCCTCTTATCTTTCCAGCTCACTCAATCTATGACCACAATTCTAACAAAGCTAAATCCTACGGCCAATCATTATAACCTCTCCCTTTTCCTCTTCTCGCAGTGGTGGACTAAATAACAGCAACACAAAAGATGCCTATATTCTAATCCATGGACTTGTGACTGTTCCTTCAAGTGGCAAAGAAAGAAAGTTGGAGATGTGCTTAAATTAAGAATCTCGAGATGGAGAGATTATCTTGGCTATTCCACGTGGGCTCTAAATGTAATCACATGTATCCTTGTAAGAGGAAGGCAGGGGGAGATTTGACATAGGAAAGGAGAAGGCAATATGACCAAGATGGAAGAGCTGGGTTGATTCAATCACATCAAGCCAAAGAATGCTGGCTGCCCCCAGAAACCCGAAGAGGCAAGAAATGGATTCGCCTCTAGAGGGAGCGTGGCCCTATTGACACACTGATTTCAGCCCAGGGAAACTGATATGGACTGCTGGCCTCCAGAACTTCTTTCCAAAACCATGTTGGTGGTAGTTTATTACAGTAGCCATAGGAAACAAATAACTCAGTTTTTAATACTTAAGATGAAATCCTTAGCCTTGGTTAAATCCAACCTCTTTTTACTTCACATCTATATCTGTGCAACTGAATGTGATTGGGTAGAAATCACAACCCTGTTGACCAGTCATGTTTTAAAATCACACAAATTCAATTCATGAACACAGTGATTAAGTGGGTCTTTGATGTTCTCAACAATCATATTATACTTGCTAGACTAGCAAAACATAACTATTGCATATCTTCCCTTGCTTCAATCTTCAATACTTCCTCCCCGATCTGCACTCTCAGTTGATAATCTCACTTCTTATTTCGTTGAGAAAATTCAAGCAACTGAAAGAAAGTTTCTACAGAATTTTATTATGACACTTGCTCTACCTACAAACTCTGTCTTCCTGCCTGAAATGATAGAGTATTTATGATCCTCTTTAAGTACAAACCCTCCCCTTATACATTAGAGCCTATCCTTGTTTATCTATTTCAAGAAAGCAATTCTTTCTGTCCTATTACTACTATTTCACTGACCTTTAAAGTTCTTTATGCCCACTTAATACCCTTTGTAGTGTAACTACTCCAAAGAGTTATTTTCATTGTTTCAAGTTCCCCTCTTCTATTCTCACTTAGCACATTTAAATCCAGCTTTTAGCTCATTTATTCCTCTTTATCTTTTTTGTCATATGTCACCCATCACCTCTATATTGCTAAATTCAATAGTCAATGCTCAATTTTCATATTCTTCAACTTATCAGCAGTGTTTGATATAGTTTTATACTCCTTTCTCCATAAACACTTTTATTCTCCACTTGGCTTCTAGAATCTTACATTTCCTTGGTTTTACTCCAGTCTCATTCATTCTTCTTTCTGCTTCTTATGGTGGACCATCCTTAGTTTAGTTCTTGGTCCTTTATTCTTCATATTCCTTCACTTTCTTGATAACCTTTCCAGTCTCATGCATTTAAATTCCATCTACAGGCCAGTGATCTCAAAAATCACTTCCACAGTCAAGATAATTCTGATGCATATATGCACAACCCAAGGACTCTGACAATGGTGTGGAGAGGAACTGGGGAGGGAGGTGAGAGGAGGTGGAATGGGTCACTGGGGAGAAAAAGAGACATCTGTAATATTTTGAACTTAAAAAAGACAATTCTGAACTTTGGTCTCATGTATCCAATTCCCTCCTTGATATCTCCATCTGGATCACTAATAGACCTGCCAAACTCAGCACGTTCAAAACTAAACTCCTGATCTACAGCTTTCTCACAGTTGATCAAATTACAGCCTTCCTTATCACAGTTGGTGAAAATTCCATCTGTATACTTATTAAAGTCAAGAACACTGGGATCATCTTTGATTTCTCTCTTTCTTTCATACCCCACATATATTACATCAGGAAATTATTTTGATTTCAGAATTGTACAGAATCTAGACTCTTACCACTCCTTGCTACCTCCTTTAATCCATAATCATCTTTCCTTGACTTCAATAGCCTGCTAAGGGGTCGCCATGCTTCTATTCATTTTCACACAGTATCTATTCTCAACACATGAGCCAATGTTTCTTTTGAATGTAAGTCAGAGCATGTTATTCTGCTCAAAACTCTCCTAATTTCACTTGAAGTAAAAGTCTTACATTTTGCAATGGCCTGCAGGTTCCTACATGATGAAGTCCTTCTGTTCCTCTTTGAACACATCTCTTAAAACTTCCCCTTCAATCATTCTTTTAGAGACACAGGTTCCTTTCTGTTCTTCAGATATGCCAGGCACATTCCTGCCCTGGGGCCCTTGCACTGGTCAGTTTTTTCTTCGATAACTCTCCCTAATTAACTCTCATGGCTAATTCCTCATGCCCTTTAAGTGGTGTCACTTAAAATCCTTCTCAAGAAGGCTTACCCTGACCACCTCATAAAAACTGCACCATCATTAAACTCCTAATCCTTGCCCTGTTGTATTTTTCTTTTTATTCTCCAAAGAACTCACCACCTTTGAACATGCTATACGGTTTGCTTATTTTTTTGTATATAATTTAGTGTCTGTCTTCTCCCTCTGTAACGTAAACTTCAAAGGTGATATCTTTGTTTTGTTCACTGATGTATTTTAAGCACTTAAAAACTTCCTGGCACACAGTAGGTGCTAAAATATTTATTACACTGTAAGAGTCAATTAAAATTTGCTTAAAAGGTATAAAAATTTTATCATGATATAATGAGTATAAATTAATATTGTAATTTTAATAATTCATGTCAATCTATGAAGCTAATATTAAGAGTTCTCAGATCTTCAAATATTATAATTTTGAACAAAAGCACATTGTTATCATAGTCTAACAATTTATTATGTTGGCCTGGAAACTCACTTTTTATTTTGGAATTTCTGTCTTAAAATTATACTGAAAAAAACAGAGCAATCTCTTCTTCTTTGTAAAACATATATTTGCCATACTAAAAAAAACTGTAATACAATCAATTTGGTGCTGTATATACTTGAATTTATACAAATTAGCTACGTAATCCATAGCATTACAATGTTCAAAAAAAACGAATAAAGAAGTAATGGATATTGAGTCTCTAGCTTTAATATTTAAGACATGCATTCTTAATTTCACTATTGAAATTAATTTACATATACCATTTCAATGAATTATCTAAACAATTCTATCAAGTAGGTAAAATTGTATGCATTTTGTATGTGAGAAAACAAAGGTGAGAAGAATTGAAGTCATGCACTTCAAGTGGCACTAACAGAAGATGTCAGAAGAGAGAGGAAGACTTACAAGTTCATGATCCCAAAGCCCATGTGATATCCACCAATACTGTGAGATTCAACTGTACTAAATTTATGTGGGAGGCTAGATTCAAATACCATTTTTAACCTAAGGGCATATCTTTCCAAAAAAGTGAGTTCTCACAGTCAAAGGAATGCAGTTCCATAGTTTCATGCATAGTTGCTGGTTTTCATATCCATCTCCCAAACTCAGGCATTCTGAGCATAACTTGTTCCCAACTTTTAAGATACCTTTGGCTGCTCTTCATCCTCTACTTTGGCTTAACTTCTGTCTCTTGACATAATGAAGTGCAGATGTGAAAGACGTGTCTTCATCACCGGGTGCGGGAGACAAACCACTGATGTTGACTCTTCCTAAAGGGTGCAAAATGCACACACGTAGAAAACTTCTCAAAAGGGGAGAAAAATCCATGCTGTCCACAGAATATGAGGTTGAAATAGAAAGTAATGAAAAGAGTCTAGCCACATTCACAGAGTTGTTAGGCCTACCCCTAGGAACAAAACGTTTAAATGCTAGAAATCTATAATTTACTCTCACTATGTGAAATATCACTGAGGAGGTCTCCAAACCAATATACTTTGTGGTGGGTGAATTGTTATGAAAAATGAGGGGAGGGGATATTTTTCCATTTTAAGATGCTGAGGGCAGCAAGCTATATAACCACAGACTACAGTTTCAAAGCCTTAGAAGACCTACCAGATGGTAATCTGGCTCTGCTCAAATATAGTTCCTGGATTTTATCTGCAGTTTTTAAAATGTGAGTAATTCCTGGTGCATATTTACTCTGAAGTTAACAGTAAAGGATCACATTTCAAAATAAAGCAAGCATTGTTTTTCTTGAGAGTATCTGGTAACCCTAAAAAATATCTCTAAACTTAGTCTTCAAATAAATGTTAGTGATTCTCAGAAATAAGTGAAGGGACAAATTAAAATTAAACAAGGAAGAAAATTAATAATCTAAATAATAATAAAATGAGAAATGAATACTATATTGGAGGTCTATTTAAATTGTTTAAAATTATCATAACAGTCCACAGACTTTTGGAAATATGTGTGATTTTTTAGGATTTACATTTTCTAATTAATTTTTTAAAAATCTGGTAATCCGTGAATTTCCAATTTGGGAGAGTTTCTGTTGAGAGAATTTTCTCCAGGTATTGTTCTGATATGTTTAAAACAGCTTTATAGAGATGTAATTCACATGCAATAAAATACTCCCATTTCAAGTGTAAAATTAATGGTTTTTAGTATGGCTACGGAGTTGGACATCTATCCCTGCCATCAATTTTACAGTGTTTTAATCACTCATGAAAGAAACCCCACAGCCTTGAGCTACAAAACCTCCTCCCAGTCATCTCATCCCCTGCAGCTCTGAACAACCACTAATTTGCTTCCTGTCTGTAGATTTTCTGATTCTGGACATTTTATATAAATGGAATAATACATTTTGTGGTCTGATATGACTGGCTTTTCACTTAGCATAATCTTTTCTTTTTTTTAATATATCTTTACTGATTTCAGAGAGAGGAAATGAGAGGGAGAGAGAGATAGAAACATCAATGATGAGAGAGTCATTGATCTGCTGCCTCCTGCACGCCCTAGCATAATATTTTCAAGGTTCATTCATGTTGTAACATATAAATGAATTTATTCTTTTTTTTATTGCCAAATAATATTCCATTGAATGGATTTGCTACATTTTATTTATCTGTTGATCAGTTAAAGAAAATTTGGGTTGTTTTCACTTTTGGCTATGATGGATAATGTTAATATGAATATCATGTACACATTTTTGTATGAATGTTTTTATTTATCTTTGGTATAGACCTGAGTGGGATTGCTGAGTAACTAAATATAGTTACTATATTTAGCCTTTTGAGAAACTGACAGGCTATAAGTGGCTGCACATTTTACATTTCATAAGCAAAGTATGGGGACTCCAATTTCTCCATATCCTGCCAACATTATTATTATTATCTATCTTTTTTATTACATCCAATGCAGTAAGTATAAATGACATTTTATTGCAATTTTGACTTGCATTTTCCTGATAACCAATAGTGTTGAGCATCTTTGCAATTGCTATTAGCCCTTTCTCTATGTAATTTAGGGAAATTTCTATTCACATCCATTGCCCATATTTTAATTGCATTATTTTTCCTTTTGTTATTGAGTTGTAAGAGTTCTTTATATATTCTAGATACAAGTATCTTAGATATATGTAATCTGCAAATATTTTCTCCCGTTTTGTGGGTTGGTTTTTTAGTTTCTTCAGTGGTGTGCACTGAAACACAAAAGTATTTAATTTTGATAAAGCCCAACTCATTTTCTTGCCTTTTGTGTTTTGAGAAGGCATTGTCTAACTCAAAGTCATGAACTTTACTTCTATTAATATTTTAGGAGTTTTATAGATTTAGCCCTTACATTTATGTTTATGATCCATTTTGAGTTAATTTTGTACGTGATGTGAGAGAGAAATTCAACTTCATTATTTTGCATGTGGATATCTAGGGGTCCCAGAACTAGTATTTGTTGAAAAGACAATTTCTCTGCCTGTTGTCTTAGTATTCTATACTAAGCAATTGATGGAAAGCAATTGATCATAAATGTGAGCATTTTATGGACTCTCAGTTTTCTTCCATTGATTTATATGTCTATCTTTATGTGAATACTACATTATATTGGTTACTGTGGTTTTGTGGTAAGTTTTGAAATAAGGAAGTGTAAGTCCTCCAGCTTTGTTCTTTTTGAAAATGGTTTTATCTATCCTGTGTCTTTGCATTTCCACATGGATTTCAGGATCAGCTTGGAAATGATTGCATCAGATACATAGATCACTTTGGGGACTGTGACCATGATAAGAATATTAACAGTTGCAATCCATGAACATGAGATGTCTTTCCATAATTATTTAGGTCTATTTATATTTCTTTCAACTATGTGTTTGTCACAGAGAATTACTCTTGCATAAGTAATTGTTAGAAGACTCTACTATACATGTTATTTTCAACTTTAGAATAAATGTAAAAATTAATTAATATAGACATTAAAGATTCTTCTACATTTTTTATGTAAACTTGTGAAATATATTGAGAATAAAGTCACTTAAAATATTTTGAATTTTGTTCACTACTGACTGATAGACACCTTGTCATTATCTAAGTGCAGTTTCTGAAAATGAAATGGATTTAGATTTGATTCATTGTTGGGAGTTACCAGGTAGGCCCAGCAGAGTCTACAACTCCCAGGGATGGCCCATGTCTGTTTGAAATGTCTGCCAAACCACCAGCTCCATCATCACAGCTAATATTCATCGAGTTCTTACTCTGTACCAGTTGCCTTATATGTATGAATTAATACTCATAAGGCTATTATTGTCCTTATTTTAGAGATAAGATTTAGGGAAAGTAGGACTACACATTCAATAAATGATTGAGTCAGAACTAAAATACAAGCACTCTGACTCTAGAGATCTTGCTTTTATTCACTATCCTAAAGCTCTCCCTGAGGCTCAGTTTCAGCTCAGGATGCTCCAAACACTATTCAAAGGTGCTGTGGTTTTAAAAAAAAAAAAGGGAGGTGCATATTGGCCCAGGTCCTCACCCCAGCATAGCGTGGCAATGCAGCAAACTGGCACAGAAATTTGGCTCTGAAATGCCTCTCACGCTAGGGAGGATTATGGGGCTTTCGTTGAATGGTTTTGAGCTGAGCTACTTTGCAGTGTTTCACTGAAGCATCATTAAATGATGCCACACAGCCATATACTCTGGGCACCCAGCAGCAACAAACACACCCACCTGCAAACATTCCAAAAGGCTTTATGATTACTTTTCCTGCAGCCTACCTGCCAGCCAAGAAATTAATTCATGCTCTCCCTGACTCCACTAAGACTCATACCTGTGCCTGTCTAAATGTTGCCCATCCTTCATGGCTCAAAAAACACGCAAGCTTTCTGAATTTTCCTAAGTTGAAGTAACCTTTCCTTTTGCATTTTTACTGTAACATTTGTCCTTCATTATCCTCTTCATCTAAGAGCTATTTTATTTCTTCCTTCATTCTTTCCCCTAGAGGTAAAGGCATTTTTCATACCAGATTCGGTCTTCTATGCACCAACAATGCCTTGCCCATGGGAGAACTTGAGCAAACATTTTACTTTTAAATAATGAAGAAGGCATGGGTTGTCTTGAGGTACCATGATAGCGGGCAACATCAGCCCATTTTGAGGGACAGATTGATAGGAATTATTTATAAAGCAATTGGATAATCGGGCCTTGCCTCCATAAAGCCAGTGCGGGGACTCAGAGAACCTGCACTGCCAAATGCATAAGAAACTCCTCTTACAGATCTTTGCAGAGATCCAGTTATCACATTCCATTCCGAAGGTGGAATATTGAGTTGCGACTAATAAGACAAATATAAAATAAAATTGGCACGGAGTATTTAGGATAAAGTGGCTGCCTTCACACATTTGTGTCTTTGGGGGGGGGGGGGTGCACAAGGAAACTAACACTGATATATGAGATTCCCACGTCTAATCTCACTTTTTATTTCAACAGACATTTGCCAGACTTTCTTTCCTAGAAAGGCATGGGTAAATCCTACTTAGACAGAGCATATGGTGGAATAATTTGTCTAACTAGCTCTTAAGGGGCTCCACAACACATCTAGCCTTCTTGGACGCCTTCATAGTTGTAGGAGATTCAGACTGGGCTTTGTTTAGGACCCCAACCTCTCAGGGGTCATTCGTTTCTCTTTAGTATCTGAATCTCAGCCTCCTGCTCCCGGACACTTGAACACTGTGTGACCCTAGATGACAGCCGCTTTGGCATTGGCATCATGTAAAGCTGTGTATAAGTCAGTGTATAAACATGCACGCGTAGAACAGGGGATTCTGTCTTCTCACTCCTATCCGGAGCATGCGCTTCCTGAGATTCAGAGGGGAGACCATTGAATCTGTTCAATTTGTTTGATATCGATACTGTGCATGAGTCCTTCAAAAATATGATTGGAAGATACTAATTTAAACACTTGCTAACTGGGACATGCCCATCACAGCTTTTCCATTCTGTGCTTGGACAGAGAAGTATGTACATTTGGTGCTCCATGTGTATGAAGAACGGTCAGTTGAAACTGTCTCCCAGTACAAGGGGGACAATTGCAGTGGGTGGCTATTATAATGCTCCCGAACACTGGTATTTCTTCTTATTGAGATTAATATTTGAACATGCCTGGGAATTCTGTTACAGGACTTCTATTTATACTAAAATGTGCAGCTAAATTTCTGCCTAAAATTTTACTTTCTACTAACTTTCTATTTCTAGCTGATCCTTTTTCTTTAAAACACCAAGTATGCCTTTATGGGAATGACAAAGCAAGGAATGTATAAAAGTTTATTTGTCTTTGTTTAATAGAATTTAAGAGAATTTAGCTCTTCTGACAGTATGTACTTTTCACATTTTTAATAAAAATATGAACTTCTTGGCTATTTCTTTTTATTAGGAGAGATGTTATTCCAAAGTAATCTTTTAAACTGAAAATTGTAACCACCATTTCAAGCTTTTATGTTTTCTTTATATCACACCCCAAGTCAAAAGTCAGTAATGAGTGTAAAATATTTATTAGGAATGAAAGTATAAAATAAGACCATAATAGACTACTGACAGATTTTATATTGTTTTCATAACCATTACTAAGTTCCCTAAAGAAATATATATTCCCTCAAGGAAAAACACACCAAATATGTTTTTATAAATGTGTTGTTTTCACATTAAGTGCATTATAAGCTGTTTTTATGACCAGAATATTTGCATCTTTGAGACTGAAAATTGAAATTTGTGCAGTTATTGGAAAATATAGACAATGTTAGCATCAACAAGCACAGGGTATTTTGGTCCATTTATGTTAGCTGAATATCTGTTAACTGTAGGCTCTATTTTAGAGACAGTAAATCGAAAACACTCCTCAAAAATATATCTACTGAAATTTAAACATTGAAATGGCCCATCATAGTTGTAGCCACCCTGAGAGAATAACATGAGCAACCACACAAAATGTGGTTTGGATGATTACATCACACATGAACCAAGAAGGTAAGAAAGGTTTATTTCTCACATAATAAGACATTTTGAGGAGAGCAGGGAGAATTCTCCAAGTATACCCCAAAATGGCTTGAAGGGACAAGAAAGGAACCTGGCCTGCTGTATTTATGGTGGTTAGAGGGCAGGGCTGGGGTGAGGTTACCTCATGTGGCATGAACTTCCTGTTGATGCCGAAGGAGAGAGCACCCAGAAATTCTTATCTGCTGAGATGGGGGACACAAAGCAGGAGGGGGGTTTGGGCTGAAAAGCTGTCAGCAGTCAGATATAAAGAAATCAAGTCAGAATCTTTAATTGAGTATAGAATCTTTTATATATCATACTTGGATTTTCTCTATTTTCTTAATATTGCACTCCCTTGGGAAGTTAGCAGTGGTTTGCAACATGACCAGCATGAAGCAGAGCCTTGGACGTGGACTGCTGCGCTCACGTTCTAGTGTGGCTGCATGTTTTATTTCTTTTCGCAGGACTATAATGAGGAATGAATGAACAAATGAACGCAAAATGCGTGTTGCACAATAGATGCTTAATAACAGCAACTCTTTCTGTATTTTTCTTGAGGTTGTCTTTAATGTTGAATCCTTTGGCATTTATGGAAAATTGGGATGCCTGAGCTACAGAGCAAACAGAAATAAATTTTAACTGTTGCAAAAGGTAGACAAAGCTGGATACTAGTTAAGATGGTCAGGACAGATCTTAATGGTTAATAACTATTGTAATAGGGAAGAGAGTCTAGTGTGAACTAAATTCAACCTTGATTTGTACGGAGGTGACTGGGAGTTTTAAAAAGATATAAAAAGACTAAGGAAGGGGGATTGGTTCATGTGAAACCCATCTGGGTTCACTAATTGGCACGTGTGGACGTTTGCCTCCAACTCTCCTCCAAAGTCTGCAAGATGGGGACCCTACCTTCAGGTGTCGTCTAGAACAAACAGTATTCTTCAGGCAGCTTTGAGTTTTGTCAGGCACTTTAAGGGGGGCTTGTAGTCATCCCAGAGATGCGGCCTCGAGCTCTTAGGAACTATGTTAGTATTTTGTTTAAGTCTTTAGAGGCCAAGGTCTAGTCAAGAAAGAGAGTTTAGAGGAATCTAACTGGAGTCTGGTCAAAGAGAAAATCTTTGTCACCTTACAAAGGACATTTGAGAAATTCTTATTGAAAATTTTATACTAAATTTAAAAACTGCTAAAATTGTTCGCTAACATTTGTTTGCTAAAACTGTTTGTAATACATTTGTCCATTATTGGTTAACTTTGATCACTTGGTTAGGTTGTTTAGACAGTTTTATCTCCTGTAAAGTTATTATTTTTTTCATTATACTTATTCAGCTTGTTAGAACCTAACGTCGTTTCTCCTCCCCTCCCCCCAGCCCTTTAAGGTCCAGCTCAAATATTGCTTCCTCTACCCTGCATGCTCCCCGCTGTACACCTACATTACTAAGGACTTAGCTTCATTATAGGGCTCATTACATTGAAAAGTAACTTTTTTCTATAGTACCTAGTAGATTAGAAATGTTTGTCATTAGGGACTTGCTCTTACTCATCTTGTATATTTTAGAAAAATAGGTTCTCAATAGCTATTAGCTGAAAAATCAGGTAAATAAAAAAATGAATATCAAGAGACAGACTTAAGAGGTATTATTTTCTCCACTTTATAAAGAAAGATACTGAAGGTCGACACAGTGTGATTAAGTTATGACAGCAAGATCTCAACAGAGCTGCTCATTATATAATAAGAAATATCACTGAAGGCATTTCCTGTGAATCCAAGAGGCTACTGACATGTACCGTATTCCAAGAACAGAGAAGGCAAACGACTTCTTGGTATCTAGGATCACAACGCTAGATGGATTAGAAAGTGCTACATGATGGCTGATAATACATAGGAGGCCAGGGAGCTAGGGCAGCAATAATCTACAAAACAAACCCCACAACGTAGTGGCCTGGGACAGCGATAGCTATCCTCCCCCGCGCCCGTGGGTCATCCGGGAACTACCTGGGCTCACTCCAAGCTTCAGGTGGGATCCCGTGATGCTCCATTTATCGTGCATTGTCCTTGGACCAGAAGACCAGAAGAAGGACAGGGACTGGCCCTAACATGTACCATGCAATGTCCCCTCAGGCTGACATTTGTCAGAGCAAACCCCGTGGCTGAGCCAGGCCTCTCAGGGCCAGCAAATACACTCTGTCCTTAGTCAACTGGCAAAAGGTGTGGATACAAAGGGGCGATGAATTAAGAAGAGTAGTGGAAACAATAACTCACCACAGGAATCCAAACACAGGAATGGATATAGACAAACTCGAGTTGACACGGACACAGCAAGATTGCAAGCCATCTGAGAGATCTCCTGAGTGCCCGCGTGCCTGGGTGCAAGCATGTGTGTTTGCTTGGCGTGCGTTAGCGTTTCTGCTGTTTGCCCTGTGTCCTGGCCAATGTCATTTCGATCCAGAAGCCCTGTCTTCCCTAGTGACTGCACATGTGTGCAACCTAAGGCATTTAAACATTTTGATGTTCACTGTATGCTCACCACAATTCACACAGTTGGTGTGAGAATAGACAGCCACACAAGAGAAAAAACTGTGAAAAGTTACAAATACTAATGTCTTATGGCTGTTACTACTCTTTGGTTGTTCATTCCTGATTATAAATTGCTCCCCAGAGAGTGTGGTGATGCCCAAACCCAGAGCAGGGCTCACATCCCGAGCAGCCACATCAAGGTTTATACTAGCTTGTATTGGACAGAAATAAATTAATTCTTCCATTTTTTAATGTCAAGAAGGAACATTAGAAAATGTTCTGTACATAGAAAAATTTTTAGCAATTAAAAAAAAGAAAGAGAGAGAGAAATGTGGAGTAAATTAAAAGCAAAGCATTCTTCCCTGTGGGTCTAGTTTTTGACACATATTTAGAGCTGATTTTAAAATATATTTGCTGAGTACTATTTGAAAAACTAATTATATCTCCGAACACAAAGCAGTCAAGTAAAAAGCATAATAAACTTGGACAAAGTTCACTAAAGGATTCTACCTGCAAAGAGCAGATAAAAAAACATTTCCCTCAGATATGTTCACCGTCCTTCTATTATTCCAGCCATAACTATGAAATTCATGGTCTGCTTTTATGGTTCTCTGGATCTTTTTGGCAACAGAAAACAAATGTTTAAACCTTTAATATGAGAATGTGAAATGACTGCCTTGTTTTGTCGTATAGTCATGAAAAACAAAAATACATCAAAACAAAAATGCAACCAAAAATAATTTGCCAGGATTTTTTTTTTTAATCAGGAAAAAGAAAAGAAAACCATCCTTAGTTTAAAACAGAGAAAACTATAAAGAAACTATTTACTCCAAGAGATAAAAAAAACACCCAGTACAGCCTTGGCCGGTGCTGCTCAGTTGGTTGGAAGTCGTCCCATACGCGGAAGGGCTGCCAGTTCGATTCCCTGTCAGGACACATGCCCAGGTTGCAGGCCATCCCAGGTAGGGGGGCATGAGGGAGGCAGCCAATAGGTGTCTCGCTCTCACATCAATGTTTCTCTCTCTCTCTCTCTCTCACCTTCTCCCTTTCTCTGTTTCCAAAAAAATCAATTTTAAAAAATCTTTTTAAAAAAAGTCCAAAGAGCCAAAGTAATGTTTCGCTAAATCATAAACTCAAGAAAGGCACTTAGTATCTCCACCATCTCATATACCCAAAATAAAAATGGGCCCATTTATAGCCTGTGAATGAAACACTTGCTTTCTGTAGAGCCAACATTCCATTCTGTTTATTATCAACCATTTTCCTCTGTCTTAGTGGAGTGACTCTGTAAAGGATAATAGTTTTAGAGTTTCTAGGCAGCTTCTATGAATAGATTGGTCTCTGATAGAGTTAAATGTGCTTAAGTTTGATATTCACAGACACTGTTTTGGGAGTAGCTTTCTTAATTTTCCTTCCTTCCTTCTCTCTCTCTCCCTTTTTTTTTTTTGTTTGTTTGTTTTTTCTTTTACTTCTAAATTTAATTATGAGATCTATTTACCAAACAGCAGATTTGTTACATTCCTTGGTAAATTTATATTTTTCTTATAAAGAGATTCCAAGTTTGTTATCATAGAATAAGTGATAGAGAGGGAATCTTGAGACTTCACATAAGTCATTTATTTTCAGGTCAGTATTGCATGATTATACTTAGTCTGCTCACATTGTCTTTTCTGTGTACTT
The DNA here is from genome assembly GCF_054644295.1 of Miniopterus natalensis. Lineage (NCBI taxonomy): Eukaryota > Metazoa > Chordata > Mammalia > Chiroptera > Miniopteridae > Miniopterus > Miniopterus natalensis. The sequence continues at coordinate 9,208,757 of NC_142082.1, read as the reverse complement.
TTTGCCCCACATGCATTGCTTGTTTGCTGCTAGAGTTCTCACAAAGCAAATCAACCTATATTGTGAATTTCATTAGTCAAGATTTCTGATATTATAATAATTCTTTAAGATATAAAAACAACAGATTGACTATCTCTTTTTTATTGTGGTAAAAAAGTACACATAACAAAATATTAATCATATTAAGTGTAAACGGTTCAGTAGTGTTAAGCATATTTACATTATCATGAAACAGATATCCAGAACTTTTTCAGCTTGCAAATCTAAAGCTCTGTACCCATTAAACAATTTCTTTTTTCCCCCTCTCGCATCCTCTATTCTGTTTTCTGCTTCTATGAATATGACTCTTTAGATACGTCATATAAGTAGAATTACACAGTATTTGTCTTTTTATGACTGTCTTATTTCACTTAGCGTAATGTCCTCAAGGTTTATCAATGTTGTAACATGTGCTAGAATTTCCTTCCCTTTTAAAGCTGGATAATATTCCATTGTATGCATGTCCCACATTTTGTTTATCCATTCCCCCATTGGTGGACATTTGAATTGTTTCCACTCTTGTCTGTTTTAAATAACACTGCTATGAACACCGGTGGACACAGACTATCTCTTGCAAAGAACAAAAGTGTATGATAGGAACTACAAACTGTTTTGTCATCTGAATTAAATCTAGGGGTATCTTCTCAGTTTCTGCAATACACACTAGAAAATAATTTTAGATTAGATACCCTGTACTACAATTCACAATGGAAAGTAACAGATTTAATCAGATTAAAAATGTATAAATTAAAAATTAAAAGCTAATTTTTTACTTTCTGGACTGGATTCCAATCAGAGGAGGGTCTCAGTGACTTCCTGATAATGACAGTTGATTATGATGCTTCTTTTGATGGCAGAAGTGTCAAGAGTCATTTTAGGCGCCTAGTTCTTTGATGTGGTTCTTGAATCATCCATAAAAACTTTGTTCAAGGATATCTGTGAATGACTAAACTTAAGGAGGTTCACAATAAAATGACAAAATACATAGAATGTGTTGGCTACATATTATATACAAAGAGATGCTCACACCTACTTTGGCAATATCATGATAACTCTTCATATAGTGTCTATATTACTTGTCTCAGTATATAGCAATGGTCTGTTTTCCTGTTGGTTTCCCGTTTAGACCAATGAGCTCTTTGGAATCAGATTCTATGCTTAATTCAGCTGGGTATTCCACATGTACTATCACTGCTATTTGCCCAGAAGTTGTGCTAATAATTACAAGATACAAAATATGAAACAAATTTTTCAACCAATGAAGTTTTTAAAAGATAAGGGCCTGTATCATATTTAATTTTTATTGGTAGCAAACCACTTATGAGGAAGTTCTGATACACAGTGTAGCCAGAAAAGACCAACTGATTCCACTGGAAGCAAATTTGCCTTTGTAAGACCAAGGGAGCAAAATTCTTGACAGTGATTAAGAGAAAAGTGTGCATCATTAGCAAAAACAAATGACCCTTGGGCTCTTCAAATATTATTTTGACCCATATAAGTAACATGTAGACCTAATTACAGCAAAGCATATAGCTCATAAAGTGGATTAAATGCTATAGAAAATGATATTACCAGGAAGTATTTTTCTGATGTCTCATGATTCATTTTTATATCTATTGAACTGTAAATCATACAAATTAACTTATTAATTGAAGATTTTCATTGGTATGCACTGTTAATAGAAAAAAAATAGTTATTTCTTGACCCTGCCTTTGGTAATAATCCAGAACTATTAGGATCTCATTTACTCTCCAGAGCAGTGCCGCCAGGGAGCCACCCTATCTGACAGCAGAAAATCCTGTCTTTACTGGGAAAGCTACCACCACTGAGTCATAAATCAAGAAGCACTAATGGGTTGGGGGAAGGGAAACTGCTGTAAGGAAACATAATTAAACCACACTTTGAAGGCAGTGTGTGATGGTAACTAAATCCATTTATCCCTTCCATGAACTTCACTCCTATGTGTGTTTGCTAAGGCTGCATCTGAAAACCAATTACAGATGTAGCTTCTGCAGTTGGTTGCTATCACTGGGAGCAGCTAACGTCCTGTAAACACTACCGTTATCTCATTAATTGAGGAAACACAACACAAAAAGGGAGTGTGTTTATTTTCAACGTAATTAAAAAATATATCTAAAAGGCTGGGGACTCCGTATCAAACTGCCTGTCTTTCAGAAAAAGTGAATGACCTCGAATTTCTAGTTAACACTCAGCTAGATAAATTCTCACCAGGAAGTTCTGAAGGTTTGGAGTGAAAATTTGTTGGCTATAAAATTTGTTCTGTAAAGATTTATAATTTAATAGGTTTATTTTGACTGATTTTAGAGAGAGAGGAAGGGAGAAAGAGAAACATCAATGTGAGAGAGAAACATCGATTGGTTGCCTCCCACATGCACCCCAGCTGGGACCAAACACATAACCTGGGCGTGTACTTGGACCTGCAATTGAACCAGTGGCCTCTCGGCGCACAAGACAATGCTCAGCCAACTGAGCCACACCGGCCAGGGCAAAGATCTATAATTTAAGGAAACATGGTCTCAAACATGAAAGAACTAGGCATATCCTTAAATAAAGGAACTTCCTACTAGTAGTAGCCAAGAAACATACAAGCAGTCTAGCAAGTGTTTTCGAGGTAGAAATAGACTCAAACAGGGTAAGTGGAAAGGGAACTACTGGTCACCTGTGATTAATTGGGAAGGCTTTGTGACCCCGTGTGATTCTAAGAGCTTCTTGGGCGATGGAAGGTAATTGAGTTACTGGCTTTGATGCAATACATCATTTACTCTAGAAAAATTCAGACCTACTAAAATTTTGGATTGTAGGCAGAGAGATTCTTAGAAAACAAAGATTCAAAAGCACTCAACCAAATTTTCTCCAAGAGTAAATTATACCCTGAAGCACTGCAGCAATAATTTACTTGAATGGTCTGAATAGTGAATGTGCTCCCCACAGTACCTACACTGTGAATGAAAAAAAATGGGATTACTTATAGATCAAAGTACTTTAGTGTAAATTACCAACAGTCAAATGTTCAGTAAATTACCAACAGCCAAAATATAGTATCTCATTACAGCTTAGCTTAACAGTCTTTTTAGTGTCTGCATTAGAATTCCAACCGTCTCCATATAAAGGACTTTCTGGGTCAATGCAATTTAAAGTCCCAATTTCAATGAGGACTCTTTAAATGTCCAAGTCAATTGTGATTTTCTCAAGTAATTTTTAATGAATTATACACAAAAGCAAAGAATATATGTACCTGCTCCTGCCTCTCATGTAATATGTACAAGCAGAATATCCATAAAAGCAATAAAATCTGGAGAACCTGTGAATGGATAATTTTGGGTAGATGTTTACTCTATTTTTAACTCTAACAGGACATATTTTGAATATCTTCTTCAAATATTTTAAATAATTTTAGAATGTCATTCTCAGGCAATCAAAGCACATGATAAGTAACTAGCAAGAATTTAAACACAATGTTGTACAAATAAAAATGGTCACATGGCATTTCTATGAATTTGGAAATGAATATTGTCAAGAATAAATCCTGGCAGTAGCCTCTTTGCTAGAATAACTCACTCTAACTTGCAAGATTATGTTTTAGAATGTCATAACTTCACTGAGCAGTAGGCACTACTTGGATAATTCTCTTCTATGATGCAATAACTTTAGTCGACTTTGGGGGCTATGTAAAAATTAAGAAGGCAGTGATATGGGGATTTGCCAAATTTTCTGTGGCTTAATCTTTCTTTCTTGGCTTCATTGCCTTCTCTCAGGAAAATTTTACGGGGAATAAATATTGGGTCCTTTTCAGTGAAGCCAGGTTTCAGACCCACTTAGTAGAAAATATAGAAACGATCCCAACAGATCTACTGCGTATTTGATTTTTTTACAATTAGTATTTCAATTATAGAAGAAAAATAATAATTGAGGAGAAGCAAGTGCTTAAATGTGGGAGAAGACAGCAATCCAGCTGGGTTTCAGGAACTAAACCTTACCCTTTGATTTATCCCTCTATTGTGAACGACCGGGTCTGTCTCAGAGTCCCCTCCAAAGCAAGGCTCTTCCTTGGGTTGGGATATGTGTCAGTACATGAAATCCTTTCCATCTGCACAGCCTTTCTATGAAGAAGACCTTACCTCAGTCACAGTTCCAAACAGGGAAAACTGAACCCCAACTGAGTACTGAAATGTAAACCCTGTCCTCTGACTCCCGAAACTGAATTTTCACCGCTATACCTGCCTTAATGGGGATTATTTAAGGAAAGAATTTTAATGGAGGGATTGACATGATGGATTTGGACTTTGGTGTTATCTTCACCTCCCATCAAAGCAAAAACTATAGTACTATTCAATTCAATTAAAGTTTATAGGGCATATCCTATGCTCAGGGCAGTGTTCTCAGTGTTGAAAGTTGCAGCCAGACGAGAAAATTCAGTCCCTGCCCTCAAATAATTTATATCTAGTATGAAAAAAAGAAAATATGATTAAATTCAACGAATCGTTGATGATCCAATATGTGTAAGGCAAGCACTGTATCTTGTCCTATATATATGTCATCACGGAAACATGGCATGCTATAGGGCTGGGAGAAAGAAAAAGTTCACGTTCCACTGAGGGGGCTGATTGAGAAGGAGCCTGATGGAGATCTGACTGAGAGAGATGAGAAATACAAAAGCAAAGGAAAAGGTTTGGCTTGGGGTGATGGGCACACAACGCAATACACAGATGCTGTATCATAGAATCGTGCACTTGAAACCTACATAATTTCATTAACCAATGTCGCCCCCATAAATTTTATTTAAAAAAAATTATAAATTAAAAAGAGAGAGAAAGAAGGTAAAGGGGAGTCACAAACAGATTTTCTTGGCTTCCACAAAATGGCTTAGAAGACATGGGACTGTGCTTTGGGTGCGTGTTCCCTGTGTAAGTGTGTCTGTGTGGCAAAGTCTTTCTTCCACAGACAGTGTGGACTGTGACGGCGAACGAAGGGAAGGTTGGAGGGAGAGTGGGAGCCTGAACCAAGCCCCGGTGGTCAACCAGAACTGGAGAAGCGGGAGCCCCTGTTTAATGCGCCCTGGGGGGTAAGGAGCCTGGCCTGGCCTCCCCTCCTCCGCTGCCTTGAGGCCTGTGTGCTTCCAGAGCTCCCCTCTCCCCGGCCTCCTCCAGCAACGCTCAAAAACCTGAACTTCCACATATTTCCCGACTGTTTGGATGGAGGGTGCAGTTCATAAAAACAAAAGGGAGCATTGTTCTGGGGCTACCTGGGCCTTAGGAGTTGTGCTGAAAGAACTCCCGGAGGTACCAGGGGAAACAAGACAGGACACGAAAATAGCCCAAGAGAAAATGTGAGAGGAGTGTTTTAGAAAGGCACTCACGCCCCAGGGGGAAAAGCACAGAGAGAACTGAATTCAGAAGGAAAAAAGGGAAAGTTGGCGACCTAGTGGCAGTAGGAGGAGTTTCCACCTGATTTTCTTAGTTTGTAGTACTCTTCAAAACACACAGACAATGACCACCGTTTTTAATCTGTCCTTAGACTGGCTTCTTTCTAACAGTTTCCTATACACACATTTTCTCATATGAAAATTCATTTATCTTGGTAATGTTTACCACTCACTAACTCTGTTTTCTTGTCATTGTAGTTTTAAAAAATTGAAAATTACATTACCCAGTGAAATCACAAATATACCATCACACAGTGTCGTTGAAATGTTTCATAGAGTCTGGAGATAGCCTCACTCCAAGCCTGGAATGTAGGATGTCTTAGTTCGTTCAGGCTGCTGTGACAAAATGCCACAGGCTGGGTACCTGATGGACAACAGAAATTTGTTTCCCGCAGTTCTGAAGGCTGGACGCCTGAGAGGAGGGTGCAGCGAGGCTGAGCGGGGGCCCTCTGGCCCTGCGAGGACGCGGAGTTCTCTGCGGTGGATGGAGAGAGCCCTCGGGCGCCTCTTTCACAAGGACACCAGGCTCACGCAGCAAGGTTTTGCTCTCACAACCTGACCACCTCCCAGGTCCCATGGCCTGATCCCATCACCTTGGGCATTAGGTTTTCAACATAAGAGGTTTGGAGGAACAGGAACATTCAGACTATAGCCCAGGAGAACTCAGAAAAGACTATTTTCCTCAAGGGGGAAACTCCCTGCTTTAAAATAACTCCTATAACTTCATAAAAAAAATAAAGAATTAGGGGCACAAAAAGAGAAAAGGCAGGGAATTTGTGGTTGAGAAGACAAAACAAGAAGTGAGCTATTTTAGAAACTATCGAAAGATTCTAACTAAATTCTTTCAGTTCAACATAGAATTTATTAAAGATTGTACCCCTGAAGTATAAAAAGGTACCACTTTGAGTTCCTACTAAGTGGCAAATATGTTTCATTGTTTGGTGATTTTATTAAGTTTTCTCAAAATTTATGTAAATTTGAAAATATTATTCTCCTATGGCAGCTGAAATAATGAGCCTCTGAGATGTTACCCAGTTAGTAATCAGAAGAGTCTGATCCCTGCCTGCACTTTTATACTCCTGGGAGCTGACTCAAAGGTGCACTGGACGCAGAAAGTGTGAGGGGAAGTCAGGGATTCTCAAGTTGGGAGGAAGTGGGGCTTAACAGTGCTTTACCTACCTAATAATGGTACATTTTTTTTTTTTTTTTTTAATATTGTGTCCCAAAAAAAGGACAGTAGGGGACAGATTTGCCCTGAAGTTCACCAGCTTGTGACTGCTTCATAATGTGCTAATCATTAATTTAATGCTGTAATATGGACATGGCCTTGAAGTAATTTTCACCTGGGTTGCAAATTGCTTTTTCAAATAAAAGGGTGTGTATACCTCACCTTCATAATAAAAATAAATGTTTTTATCCTTAGCAGAAAATCAGCTTTACAAATAGGCAAATATACCAGTGCTGTTCAGATTATCCGCCCCCCACATCCTTTTAATATATCATAAGAAACAGTGACTGCATTTGAGTTTGGCAGAATGCCACACGTTAATACAATATCAACTGCCTGAAGTTTATAATTTCTGCATGGAGCTTTCACAGCAACCACTACACTGTACTAAAAGCCATGATAGACGTGTACCAGATGAGTAAATTTGAAACCTTTTATGTGTGTCGGTATTATCATTGCCCTGGGACATTCTGTGGATTTCAGATAGCAAATAAGGAATTGTCTCTGCCTTGGAAATTCACAAGTGTTAGCTCAAAGACAAAGATGTGGCTGAGAAGACAAATGTGTGATAAGCAAAGGACATACCAAATCATCTTTGGAAAAACAGTTGTTCTTTATATAAAACATGCCTGTTAAAGTAAGATTAAGACTTTACTTACACATTTGGCAGGATTATTAAATTTCATGAAGTATTTATTTTGACAGATTAGTCAGAAATATCCACTTGAATCAGACGTGCTCTTTTGTTCCAAACCTCGATTTACATTTGATTTGTTTCTACATCTAGAATCAAATATAATTTCAGTTGACGGATGCCAGATAATATAGAAATGTGACAAGAAAGGAACATTCCACACAAATTATTCTTTTAATTACACATTAAAGAACACACTAAAATTTGTATGCCAGCAAGAGTCTCAGAACACATATGCCTGTGTTCTTCATTACTGTGATGACTAAAACATTTCCTCATTGGTTTTTTAATAATTTTTAATTAATTAATTAATTAATTAATTTATTTATTTATTTATTTATAATATATCTTTATTGATTTCAGAGAGAGGAAAGGAGAGGGAGAGAGAGAGACAGAAACATCAGTGATGAGAGAGTCATTGATCAAGCCCACAACCGGGGCATGTGCCCTGACCGGGAATCAAACCCTGATCGCCTGGATCCTAGGTCAACGCTCAACCGCTGAGCCATGCCTGGCCAGGCTTTATTAATTTTTTTAAATAATAAGAATCTTATAAAGGTTTACTATTCAAAAAAATATAGGAAACTCATGCAACTCAATAGCTAAAAGACAATTCAATGAAAAAATAGGAAAAAGACTTGAATAGACATTTCTCAAACAGAGACACAAAAATGCCCAACAAATACCTAGAAAGGTGCTCAACATCACTAATCACCAGGGACATACAATCAAAACCACACTGAGATACCACTTCACACCTGTTAGAATGGCTGTTGTCAAAAAGACAAGCGATGAGAAGTGTTGACTGAGGGTGTGAAAAAAGGGAAACCTGGTGCACTGTTGGTGGGCATGTAAATTGGTGCAGCTGCTACAGAAACAGTATGGGGCTTCCTCAGAATAGTAAAAGGAGAACTACTGTATGATCCAACAATCCCACTTCTGAGTATATATTCAAAGCAAATAAAATTATCATCTTGAAAAAATATCCACACCCCCTTATGCATCGCAACATTATTCAGAATAACTAGGACATAAAAGCAACTTAAAAGATGAATAGAAAAAAAAAAGAAAGAAAATCCTGTATTTGTGACAGAGAAAGACAAATACTCTATGATCTAACTTATATGAGAAATCTAAAAAAATCAAACTCATAAAAATAGAGTAGAATGGTGGTTTCCAGAGGGGCTGTGTGGTAGGGGAAATAGGGAGATGCTGGTGAAAGGGTAGAAACTGCCCATCATAGGATGAATATGTTCCAAGGATCTAAGGTACGGCATGGTGACTATAGTTAACAATACTGTACTGTGCACCCAAAAGTTGCTGTGAGAGTAGAGTTTTAATGTTCTCACCATTACAACAACAACAAAATGGTAACTATGTGAGGTAAAGGGTGTGTGAACTAAACAATTGTGGTAAATATTTCACAATACATATGCCTATCATATGCCTTAAAGCTATACAATGTTATAGCTCAATGCATAAATAAACAAATAAATAAATAACCCTCACAAGCACCTCAAACTTAACATTTCTATTCAAGATTTAATTATTTTTGTCATAGAAAACTGCAGTAACCTTCTAAATGATCATGTCACAGCTATTCTCCCCTCACCTCTAATATAGCCTCTATATGGCTTCTAGAATGTTCTTTCTATAAAAGAAAGCCAGACACGTCACTCGGCTATTCTTGTTGAGGCAGATATCAAATCCTACTTAACTCTTTAATGTGGCATTCAAGAATCTTCATAAACAGACACCCTCCTACACACCTAATTTCTATATATGTATCCCTTATCTCATGGCCCCTCCCCTCTCTTAGCTCACATTATTTTATTCCAAAATATAACCAGATGATGCTTTATACACCTCCTTTCTTTTAACATGCACCACCTCTCTTTTCAAGATATACCATCCCTGTGTCTCCAGTCTATCTTAATCTGGGGAACTTTTGTCAACCTGAGGAACACCTACTCAACCCTCAAACCAACCTCAAATATCACCTCCTCTCTAAAGCCTTTCCTAGTCACTTATTATTCCTCCCCTTTGAGTTGCTATAGAGCTTTTACTAAAGCAATGATGTTGTAAGATGTCTTCCTGTTTCTCCCTACAAAGGTGAGATGACTATAATTTACTTATGTTTTATATTGAAGTTCGCTGGAGCTGGGTATGTGTGGTGAAAGAGCTTATGGAAGGTTTCACCTGGAGGCTTCTGTTTTATCAGTGGACTCAGAAGGCAGGTCACCAGATGAATGTAAGGATGAGGAGGGGTAAGATAGGCTTGATGAGTGAATGCAAGGCTTGAAACATCTGATTGAGTATGAAAGGGAATGTACTGGGAAAATGAGTTATGATTCCTGAACAGCATTAAAACCTGCTTGAAGTGAGTTGTTATGAATTGAGAACGAGACTATCAGTTTAACAAACCATGCAACATACCTCCTGCTATTGTAGGATTAATGTGGCATAAGGGGTTCCTCAGGTCCAATGCTGGTAAAGAGATTATCTTTTATTACGAGTGAGTACCACCAAAATGAAGGAAAATTGCACAGCTGAGTCATGTAGGGGGTTGAGATGTGAAGGCTTCTAATTATTACAGTGGCTTGAGCACAGACTCTCTTCATTCATTCAACAAATAATTATTGAGGGCTCTAGGCGCTAAGAATATAGAAGTAAACAAAAAATGTGAGCATTTACAACCAAAATGTCTGTAATAATTCTAAAGAATATGTATCTAGAAGAAGAAATATGGTTCAGAAAGAAAGTCTAGGATACAAGAGGAAATGGTAAAGACACACCTTGCTAAACATGTGCCAAAAACCCATATAAAATAATAATAATAATAATAATAATAATGCTTAATTTGTCTGAGTAAATGAAACAATTAAAATTTTGCACAGCCATGAAATATCACATAAGAGAAGTTGCCAGCCTTCATTGATAACATTGTTACCCTGTAGGTAGTGTTTCATGTGTCTTTCTCCTGTGCTGCTTCCAAGATTTTTCTCTTTGTCTTTAGTTTTCAAGAAATTTGACTTTGATGGGTCTCATTTTTATTTTTTATTTGTTTGTCTTTCTCCAATCTTGCTTGGAAATTGCTTGGAGTTTGTAGAACCATATGTTTGTTTTTCACAAAGTTTTAAAAAATTTTGCCCATTCTTTCTTTAAATATTTTTCTTCCCTATTCTCTTTTTTCCGTCTGGAACACAAATTACAAAGGACAACTTGATATTGTCCAAGAGGTCGCTTAGACTGTTTATTTTTTCTCAGTTTTTTTTTTCTACAGTATAATACTTTCTGTTGACTTATCTTCAAGTTCACCTACCTTTCTTCTGCAATCACCAATTGACTGTTAAATCCATTGTGTAAATTTTTTTTAGTTTCAGGTGTACTTTTCGGTTCTGGAATTTTCATTTCATTATAGTTTCTATTCTTCTGCTAAGTTTCCTCACCTGTTTATCCATCAAGATAATATTCCCCCTATAAATCCCTTTAAAAATTCTAGTAGGTGGTATAATATTTTTATCTGTCAATTCCAATATCTTAGCTATCTTGAGGCCTGTTTTAATTATTTTTTTCTTGACTGCAGGTCTCATTGTTCTTGTTCTCTTCAAATGTTTATAATTTTTACAAGACATTGTAAATAACCCATTTCAGTGATTCTATATTCTGTTACATTTCTTCGCATGTTGATTTTTGTTCCAGAAGACAGTTAATTTGGCTGGACAAGCCTTGTCTTCTCTGCAGTGTGCAAGAGTTAAAATCTGGGCCTCCTGGATTCTCCCCTCATATGCATAATTCAGAGATCAGCCAAGGATTTGGGCGGAGTTCATATGCAGATTTGTAAGCTTCTAACTTTTGCTCTTCTCTTCTGAAACTTTACATCTCTTTTTGAAGCTCCTATAACAGCCTCAAAATCAGACCTCTCACTCTTATCTGACTTTACAAGTGTGTAATCTGTGACTATCCATTCAAGGCCTGATTGCTCCATACTACGTGGATGGGTAGTGTCCTCAGGCAAAACCCCCTTCAGTGCAAGCAAATAGCCTTCAGTACAGCCCTCCTCTTTCAAGGTTGTTTCCCTCCATTATCTAATCAATATTGGTCACTCCCCAGTGACTTCAAATAGTCTTTAAATATTTTAAATAGTTGTTTTTCTCCCTATGGGAGTTTATTCTTATAATAGCTACTTTTCCATTATTCTATCAGTTGATTTTTCCCCCTCAGTTAATGGCACATATTAGGCCCTCAAACTTGAAAAATAGGTTACTAGGTCTATGACTGTTGAAGAGGTTTAGAATATATTATTAGATATTGATAGCAGGCTTAAATACTTCTTGAAAAGGATAGTTTTCTATGTTATGCATTTTGAGTTTCAAGGTAAGGTCATAATTTGGAATAGTTCTATAAGTAAAAGCAGAACAATAATTTTGAATAACTTTAAACCTGAAGAGGATTTTAGTAGAAAATAGTCTAGCTTGTTAAGTAAATAGCTAGGTCACTAAGGTTTCAGAGTCCTGGTAGAATAAATGATAGTCTAGTTGCTCTTATAATGTTGGCCAAGGGATCAAGGGAACTTAAGAAAAAAGTGAGGGAGTAAGTTAATCTTAATTATTTATGATAACATATAAGAAAAGCAAATTTTTAGGAACTAAAGTGATGTGTAATAGAACAGATAATTTTAATATAAAACTGTATAATATTCTCTAGTGAATGTTTTCCTTTTGTTTCATGTTGAAATTACTTATGATTATAGATTATTAAATTTCTTTCCAATTCCTATTCATAAGCTGTAAATTTTCTGCCTGCAACTTGTCATCTTTGTATCTGTTCACACAAACCCTGAAGTCCTTGAGATCCATATCTGATTAACTTTAAGATAAAGTGTAACTGTTTCCTGTACCCTTAAATACTATGAATAACTTTAAAATTGTTGTAGGACAGACTGGAATTATGCTTTTTGCACATTTCACAATATGAAGGAATTCATCCCATTCATAAAGTATTGGGCTGCTTGGAAGGCAATGTCAGATCCCTGATACCAAATATTAGAGTTAGTGTAATGATGAATCAAGAGTCCTTATTTTGAGGGTATAATTCTTCATCTCAAATTGTGCCCAGGGATAAAAGAGAAGCTCTTCCTGAAATCTAAATATCAAATATCAGCCAGTAGTTGCCTCACCAGCTGCCAAATTGTTTCCGCTACTTTGATTTGCTAAGGACTTTTTGCAGGTTCACCACCTCAGCACTGATTTTCCCAACTTCGCAGATCATCACAGCATCCCTCTCTGACAGGAAAAAAGGGCGGGGACATCTTACCCAGGGAGACAGAAGAACCAAAGATGATTCAAAATGCCCTTCATCTCAACCTTCAGGCTATTTGTCATTGTCTGCAAAACTGAACAGACACAGACAACCTGGGCACAGGAATAATGAAAGGGACTTTCACAATGATACAAATAAAATATCTTCCCACGAGGGACAGTCAACAGCACAGCAAAGTGTTTCACTTGTGACATAAAGATTTTAAAACCTTATCACATTATTTTATCTGACTCATCCTGAAGTCTTTTTAAGTAACCACAAATCTGTCAACCCTGTTTTTCTATGCTTCCTTTGGTTGTGCAGATTTTTCTCTGTCTGTGGCAGAGCCGATAGAGCAAAGCTATTGATGGAAAACTGAAAACAGTAAAGGCTCAGTTGTGCACATATTACTAAACCAAAATCAGGACAGATCACTTAGTGAAGAATTTTTGTGCTATTTTTAAGTATGAAAATAAGTTTTAGCAGATGATACTTGAGTATCAAAATATTAGGATTTCCAGGATAACATTAAAGTTTATGAAATCTTTAATATAAGAAAGTGCTTCAGAAAACCACCAAACTCCAAGTCGTCTCAGAATACTTTAGCTCATAAGGTCACTATAGATATAGTAAGTAGAGCCACAGTTATTAGAGGATTGCTATGGGACTTGTTATTTATAGCTTATAAAGAACAGGGAGTCAGACTAGTAAGGCTGCTGTGATTGCTACAAGGACATGGCCCAGAGAGATTCTTTCATATTCATTATGGGAACATGAAACCACCCATATGACTTGCTCAAGGAATTACTGGTTCAAAACCGAAGAAGCAAAGATTCTTTTGTATTATAGTCTATGAAAATAAAATAAACTAAATAAAATCATAGTGTACATTTAATTTGCATTTTCTCAGTATTATGCCCAGATTGTGGGGTTTAAATGGCATGAAAGAGAAAGATCCAAAAGAGTTCCACAAGCTAAACCAAAGTGCTCAAGAGCCCAAAGCATTTCGTAGTGATTGGAGTGCTAACTTATCATATCCAGGATGCCAAATGACACCTCTCAGGTAATCAATTTTGGCTTTTGATTTTAAGGTCCTACAGGGCAGAATAATTCTCTTAGTATGGTTCTTAGAACAGCTCTATGCACATTTGAACATTTAATCAGTGCTACTTGATAATGAATATAAGATTTTATAGCAGAGAATCAAATTGGTCCTGAGAAAAAATGTATCTAATTCTTGGGGCTAAGTGCTTTCTTCTTAGTTGCTGAGGATCATCTCCCCCAGCTCATCAAGATGAAATGTCCTCAGGTAAAGAGCCACTTTCACTTACCTTGAACCTTCCCAAAGTCAGGCTGAGCAATGACTAAAATTAGAACACAGATTGTATGGTCCACTTCACTTAAAAACTTAGAAAACTAACAGTGATTGTTGAAGGGTCACCCATACTTCAGGCCACTTTGCAGGAGAGTCATGCTGCTCCCAAAAGTCCACAAATGGAGAAGCACTCAGGCCCAGAGGTCCTTATAAAGTCATGAGAGACTATTGAAAAGATAATTCACCTCTAATATCTAGGACATAATTCCTTTTACTACTTGAGAGAATACAATAAGCCCTACATATCCACTCATTAGACTCACATTTCCAAGTGCAGCCAAGATCCTGACCAAACTGTCAGGGTCCTAGGGCAGCAGCCAGCGCCAGAGGTGGGGCAGAGTCTGAGATTTTAGTTCCAAAGTCAGTTCTAATGAAGTCCTCATCTTCCTTGGTTCCTGCCTAGACCTGTTTTCAAATTCAACTAATTTTATGAGCCACCCAATAGCCTTCTAAAATGTTCCTTTTCTCTGTAAATTAACCAAGGTCAGTTTCTGTTTGTTCATTTTTTAAAAATTTTTGTTTACTTGACTAGTAAAATGGGTGCTTTATGAATGTGTCCATTAGCAAGGTGTGTTATTAAATGAAGAGAAAAATTGGAACTATATTTATTATGAAATACCACTTTTGTTTAAAATATATTAATAAAAATGAACAGCAAACATTTAATAGGGTATGGTACCTTTGGAGAGTAGATTTACAGTTATCTTTTATTTACCTTCTTATACATTTCTGTGTTATCTTTCATGTTGTAACCAAAATCTAGTACTATAAAATAAGATGTAAAAATTCTCATTACTAGAAAAGTTCATCAAAGAACCAATATTTTCACAATGTTCCTAATCTACAGACCCTCCCAACTCCAACTATTAAATACGGTTCAGGTTACATGGAGAACAGTAGCGTATTAAATACCATCCCTGATGCGGGCAGGGGGAGGTAACAGAGCCAGCGCTGTTACCACGGGGAGGGAGTCACAGGTAAGCATACAGTGTATCCCTGGCTATTCACTAAAGAGGATTAGAATTTATTTTTATTTTATTTTTTTATTTTTTATTTTTTATTATTTTCTTTTAAAAATATATCTTTATTGATTTCAGAGAGAGGAAAGGAGGGGAGAGAGAGAGAGATAGAAACATCAATGATGAGTCATTGATCAAGCCCACAACTAGGCATGTGCCCTGACTGGGAATCGAACCCTGATCGCCTGGATCCTAGGTTGACGCTCAACCACTGAGCCACACCCAGCCAGGCAAGAGAATTAGAATTTAAAAGTTAGCATGTTTGGTATGTGTGTGTGTATGTGTGCAGGTCTGAGAGAGAGAAAGAGAGGATAGCTAATAGATAAGTTGCCCCTGAAATTCAGGAAGAAGAAGAGAGGATGAATAAAATTCGGGCAGGGAAGTTTAGGTACAGACATCCCATCAGCATTTCCAGCATAACTGAAACATCCCTGACCAGCACAGAGGCCCTGATCCATTAGAGTATGTGGTTTAAGATGGGTAACAACACTTGGGCTGTTTTGTAATCAAAAGCCTAAGACTGTATGGTCTTCTCGGAAGGAAGAACATTGTTAAATCTATTGAGACTTTGTTAAGTGAAAAACTGGAAAAGAGTAGAATCAATAAAAGTTATGGTGCAAGAATAATCTTAAATCTCAGTGGTTTACATTAGCAGTGGCTTCTTTCTAGTTCATGTTCTATGTTCACCGTGGCTCAGCTACGGTCCTCCCATGTCCCCTTGACTCCTAGGCTCAGAATGATAGAACTGCCTCTCTGGAAAATAGATGGCCTTGTGGCAGAGTTAAATGACAAAACATTCACTGGATCTTAAAGCTTCCTCTTCAAAGTGGCATGTATCACTTCATACGCATTTTCCATCAGCTAAAATAAGTCATATGGCCAAGCCTAATTTTAATTCCTGTGCAGGGAGAGGCAGCAGGTATTTTAAAACATAATACCTTTCATCGCAAGATATAATTATGAAATTCACCAGGAAAGAAAAACAGTGAGGTAAACTAATACACTACTCCTGTTATTATGCTATGCAAATTATTAAAATGACTTACACACATGAAAAGTCTAGGCATTTAACGTAATCACATCTTTGAAAATGATAGCATAATTAATGCTGGAAAGACATTGCCGAGTTTTTGGAACTGTTTTAATTTTTATAATCGTAAATAAATCTTGATGTGTCAATTTTAAGTCTAGACTTGACTTACAATTCTAAAGTAGTCAAACGGAATAAATAACTTGTGGGGGGTGGAGTGGGAATAAAGACAGGGCAAGAAGAAATGTAGTTCTATGGCTGAGAACTCAAACTCCCCTAAAAAACTAACTAGCAAACATTGAGTTCTGATAGATATTAGGTACAGCAATGGGTAATTTCACCTTCCTTTTTATAAATTAACTTTTCCTTAAAAATTCTTTGGTTGGTTAGTTTATTTTTTTGCCAGTGAGAAAATATATTAAATTCGCCAGCTCTTAATGGCAGAATTGAGACTTACACTCATGATAACTAACTCCAAGTTCATTGCTTTTCGTCTCTTCATCCGCACAGTTAAGGATCTAAAGGGCTATACATGAAATGTAGAAGGGAGCACCAAGGCTTGGGATCAAGCACAGAGACATTCTCTAACATCTGGGCTGCAGCATCCAGAAGAGATTTTGGCAGAGGGCAATTAGGCAGCTACCAGAGAGGCTGAAGGAACTGGTGCCCCGTGGAGTGACTTCACCACATGAGTCAAGCACAGATAAACTGGGTAAGTATAAGGCCCTTGGTCACCATGCTTATTTTCCACATTTTCCTTGGAATAAAAGGAGTCACCTTAAGTTTGGGACCTAGCTAGGTCTCTCACACTGAAAGCCCTCTCTTGCAGGCTGGGTTTTCTGGGAAACAGATTTAGCTGGAGTTTAGGGTGCAGCTTGTCCATTTGTTTCTTTGGCATCAATACCAGTGGAAAGGGGAGAAAGGGGAGGCAGCAGGTGGGGGCGGAGGCAGGGGGAGACTGAGCTCTGGAGCTAAAGTGATGTATCGCAACCCTCCCAAGGTGAGGCGAAATGGCCAGGCTGGATATACGATGGTGGTCTCATAAGATGACAGTGAAGCTGAATTTCCTGTAAGAAATGGGAGGACGTGTGGCTCAGGAGGATTTTTTTCTCTGACAGGATCAGTATCTGTGGAGGTTGGCAGTACCCGGTGACCTGGTTCACCACAGAGGAGCCCGCCTACCCTCTTTATCCTACCATCTTCATTAGTCATAGATGTGCGCCCCCCAGAGGGACATGAGCTTGGGCGAGGTGCTTCTCTGAGGCCTAAGTGATACCTGAGACAGGCTACCCATGGAGCCCATCTCTGGCAGTGCTCTCAGCACCTGGGACAAGTCTTGCTTGAAGGACTATGAGCAGAGGGTCCCCTTGTCCACCATAGTCAACCCATGGTGCTACTCAGAACGTTTTCTTTCAATACATTTAGGGAGCAGAAACTAAGGCTAAAGGTGGGTCTCTCTGCTTAGAGGTAACTTAGCAGATGGTGGTTAGTATCCCTGGCCCCACATGACCACAGCGAGCTTTTATAAAGGGACAGTGGCACTGAATACCTGTTAAGGTGGCTCCTGTGGACCTGTGTCCTTGTACAGGATCTTAGATCCTCGACAAAGAATTTACAGCAATGTTCTCTGAAGCCCAACAGCCAGGCCTGGGAGGCTGTAGTGCCCTCTGAATATGTAGGCTCTGGGGACAGGCTCCTCTGTGGTGAACCAGGTCAGCGGCCGAGGGACTAGGATGCAACCTGTGAGCTCAGAATTGAGGTGAGCAAGAGGGAATCTACTGCCAACCTCCATAGATATTGATCCTGTCAGAGAAAAAAATCCTCCTGAACCACATGTCCTTCCATCTCTTACAAGAAATTCAGCTTCATTATCATCTTATGAGACCGCCACCGTATACCCAGTCCCCCAGTGACCATCACATCATCAGGAGGGCATGACTGTCATATCAACATTCAGTAATGCACCAGGAGCTGTTTTTCAAAAGGTGTTTAATTCTCTACTCAGGTAGCCTGGCCATCTTCCAGGCCCCCTGGAGGCTGCGCCGTGATGCCGTCCCTGGGGCTGCCGTAAATTCCATGTGGCGCCTTTCCTACCACAGTAACCTCTGCTATCACAGGGTCTGCTGAGTTGTGTGGCCCAAGTGGCAGAGCTGCCTCACCAGAGTCTGAGGCAGATTATTTCTTGTTTTGGGCCCACTCTAGGCTGACAGCCCCATTTATCACCAAGTGCATGAGCCCGACCAGCCTTCCAGGCATGGGATATACAGCCTTCTGACCCCAGAGAGGCTCTGCATTTTCTAAATTCGTGGAGGGAGGTGTGAGATGCCATAATTTATCTGTTCCTTTGGCTGGTTTGTCTTGGCTTCCCCATGATCGCCGGCTCCCTAAAACTCTTAGTGATGTAGAAGAATTACGTATATTCGTAAGGTTTGTCCCCCATCCTCTGGAGCCCATACAGTAGCCTTCCTTTATCCACGGTTTCACTTTCCAAGGTTCCAGTTATCCGAGATCAGCTGCAATCCAATAATAGTAAACACAAAATTCCAGAAATAAACAATTCATAGGCTTTAAATGTTGCGCTGTTCTGAGTAGCACGTGACTCCTCCCTTTTTGTCCAGCGTCCCCATGCTGTCTACGGTCCTTTCCCATTAGTCACTTAGTGGTCATCTCAGTGATCCGATTGACTGTCGAGGTGTCGCAGTGCTTGAGTTCAAGTCACCCTTATTTTACTTAATAATGGCCCCAAAGTGCAAGAGTAGTGGTGTTGACCACTTGGATGTGGCGAAGAGAAACTGTAAAGTGCTTCCTTTAAGTGAGAAGGCTAAGCTTCTCCACTTAATAAGGAAGGGAAAAAATCATCTGCTGATCTATGGTAAGAACAAATCGATGCGTCAAAGTGTGAAGAGGGAAAAGAAACCTGTGCTGGTTTTACTATCACACCCGAAGCTGTAAAACTTACAGCCACTGCGTGAGAAGTGCTCGGTGAGAACGGAGAAGGCCCTGAGTCTGTGGAAGACACGGAGAGGAAACGCGTTCCATTGAAACAAAGGGTTGAGCCCCTATATGAAGATTTCGGGGCCACATGGCAGCTTCCCTCAAAATAGCCAGGGCTACCCTTCACTACAACCACCGCAACCTACACAGAATCCAGCTTTACCTGGCAAAGGGCAGGGAGCAACCGTGGAGAAAGCTGGGTACAGGAGAAATAGTCAGGGCCACGGAGGAAGCAAAGAGGAGAAGTGGGAGAGCTGAAAACTTGAATTTAGAATCGAAGAGAAGGCAGAAGAATATAAACTTAGTAAGTGTGCATGTGCATCGCCTTGCTCGGAGATGAATGCATTTGTTATTTTAGGCATTTCATTTCATTTTATGCTTTGGACCTTTGTAAACACTTTTAGGAAATCTCATTTGGTGGACAGTTGGCCTATTTCCTAAAGTTTATCAGAATCCTATTATACTTTAATCCTCTCTTAAAGCATTTATTCTTGGCTCCGGATTGTCCACAAATCCAATTAGCACACTTTCAACTCGATTTCCAAGCATTTAATAGCAAGACTGAGTAGAATGAGATTGAAAAGGGATTCCTATAACACACAAGTTGTCATTAGGCTACTAAGAATAACTACACTCATATTCTAAAATTTCCCCCCTAGGACTGGGATAAGACCAAAACTGTTACTGTAACAGCAGTAACAATAACCAACATCAGTACGCTGCGCAAAGCTGGTTCACAAACACCATTTAGCTATACGTTTTCAGTAACCCTTGGAGAGCAATAAATAAATTCTTGATACAATATTGATCTGATTTGGGAAAGTGTGAAAATAGTCATTTATCTATGTAACAGTGATAAGAAACCCTAAAATGGCTTAGGCGGTTTAGAATTCATAAAATTTAAAATGTTTCTCAGTATCTTAGCATCATCTATTAACCCTGTCCTATGATAGGAAACCACTTTTTTCTTGTCTCAAAATACACATCCTGATCTGTCATCCAACAAAAAAGGGCTACTCTTTTCACAAATATAAAGGAAGAAAAAAGAAACTGTCATTTAAATGTTTGGATGGTCAACATCCATCCATGCACACGACAAAGCTGTACTGAATCCCTACGTCCGGCACATGCCAGCGTTGGCTGCTGCCTCGGGAGGTCTTGATGTCCAACCATCCTGTCACTTGGCATCTTTTCCCTTCCACTTTCCTGAGGCCACCTTTCAGCAACGGGCCTCTGCTGACCGCGTGATGAATGAAGCGGCTAC